>NC_141047.1:515000-597500 GCF_041138505.1 Cibotium barometz | reverse complement strand
TTCTTATTATTTTTAGGTTTTTTAATTTCTCAATGTTGCATTTTCCAAAAGTAAAACGAGATATTTAAGGCACTAAGCTTACATTTTCTAGTTCAACGAGAAGCTTCCAGAGATCAAATTCCAACTAAAAACATTTTTCAAGTAGGTTCTAAATAATAAGACCCCTTCCATGTTGCCAAGTGGTTAGGGGGTCAAAGTCCTAAAGTAGATCTTGCTCATTGCGATTGGGAGTGGTGTGCTAACTAAAACTTGTATAGCGAAAACATACTAACATATTCGAGCTACAACGAAAACATATTAATTAGCGCCCTTGCAGGCACTAATTAATATATTATTGCCCTAAGGTTAAAACCTTAGGACCCTAAGGTCAAAACAAAGTAAAACGTGGCCCAGACCTAGCGAACAAAAAACAAAGCGTAGAAAAAAATAATCGTAATTAGAGAACCTCCAAAGTACCTATTTTTATAGGCATCAAGCCTTATCTTCTGACCTAAATTTTAATAAGGGTTGTTCACACCCATAAAGGGTGTTCACATCTACTAACTTCCAATACGCCCTTTGGAGTGATGGATGCTTCTACAAGATAGTTAGACCTACATTTTAGTTCACGGCCATTGTAGGAGTTGTGTTTCCACTAAGTGAGCATCAGCAGATGCTTACATTTTGTTGTAGGGAACATGTGGAACAACAAATACTCTTTTCTCCCTTGCATTAATGGCTATAGGTTTCAACAATGTACCTACACTTGGCTGCCCCAAAGGACTACCTGGCGGGCTGCAGTTAAGGTTGCTTATTAAGGTCATCATAAAGGTCGTTTTGTTGCACTAAAGATGGGTTGTATTTTTGCTCTGTTGGCTGCATTGATGATGCATTATCTTCTATTGCAAATATTTGCTATGAGAACCTCCCTTTAGCCTTGCATTTGGGACTAGATACTACAACTATGACCTAGCCGTCATTTGATGGTGCCTTTTTTGCTTCATAGGCTACCCTACAATGTGTAAAAACGATGAGAGATGGTTGCAAGCTATGTGGGTAGTAGGCATCTCTCTTGAAGAGGTACACAGGGTAATGCATAGCTTCAGAAAAGAAAACGTAACATAGGCTGAGAAACACAAAGCTTCATATGGTGAAAAAAACGTAACATATCATGATGATTAATGACAACTTTGATGAAAAGCACATAGAGGATACATGGCTACGTGACTCTCTGAGCTTTCATGGTGCCAGGATGGAGCATCTGTAAAATAAAGAGAGGGGATGAAGGATCAAGTCATGACTATGGTAGATGTGAGAGAGAGTGTGTGTGTGTGTGGAGAGAGAGAGAGAGAGAGAGAAAGAGAGAGAGAGAGAGAGATGTGATAGAAGCACAAGAGAAATATGTTACATACTCTTATAATTAGAGCACCTCCCAAGTACATCCTTTTATACACATCAAGCCTTATCTTCTGACCTAGACCTTAATAAGGGTTGTTTACACCCATAGAGGGTGTTCACACAACTAACTCCGAAATATCCAATACCCTTCATGTTTAAATTATGGAGGTATTACCTCACAAGTTACAATGTGTTGAAAAAGGAGGTGGCATTGGAGCCATGTAGCTCACAACATGAAGCCCAAGAAATAGTTTTAGTTAATAGGACTATGAAAGTTTGATCGATAGACTAACTTATTAGTAAATTAACCCAAAGAATACCTCCACTCATTACCAATATACAAACCCAAGGAGTACATCAACTTATTAACCAATGTGTGAATCAAAACATAACTTGACTTATTAATCAAAACATAACTTGACTTATTACCAATCTCAATTTAACTTCTCACCTATGTACAAGAACAAGGGTTAGTTAACTCATTATTATTGTGATAACACATAATAAAGTGATAAAAGGCCATGCAAAGGGGCTTTCCATTTAAACAAATTCCTACATATGGAGTAATACTAGTTTTCATAGAGAAATTACAAAAACTATATACAATGTGCCTACACAAATCTCATTTTTTCCTATGAAAACAATTTTTTTTTCAAAAAAGTACATTTTCGTACATTTCAATTAAAATTAAACAATTTCTCTAAAAAACCTATAAAATTTAAGACCCACAAAAAAATTTAAGCGAACATTGACATAAAGAGGACATGCGGGTGATAATGATGAAGCTTAAGGCATTTAAATATTAGAAGAGAGAGCCCACCATAACTACCATGTGCTGGGTGATGAATCTACACAAAACTATGATTAAAGATGCTTCTTTTACATATCTTGTACATAATTAATATTTCACAAAAATTATATGTTATTTTTTATGCAAAAGTTTTTTTAAAAAAAATACTCATTATAACTTGCCGCCCATTCCTTTATCCACACAAAATTGCTTATCCATGAGACATGAATGCTAGCAAAAAATCACTTGGTTCGGCAACTCTAAATATGTAACCAAACCATGAATAAAACCAGTATGGGGGGAATTCAAAAATTCAAATTCTAAACACACACATAAGTGATACTTCGTAAACTCTAGTTCTCTTCAAAATCTTCAAAAAATACGTGTATGAAATGCCTCATTTAATTTGGCTAAAAATAGGGTTGACGGACTATAACATACCACTAAGACCTTGCATTTACAAAGACAAACCAAAAACTTTTATTTAAACTTGTCTCCTCTAGACTTTCATTATTTGAGGAAACTAAGTTTAATTTTAAAAAAAAGATATGTTGGTCATACGAAAAATGACACTAATAATAGTTGTAGTCCTTGTCATTATTGTCCACATCACCTTTATCGGTGGTGGTGGTGGGTGGGGGAGATGGTAGTAGCAGTTCAACCTATAACTTTAAAAAGCAAGTCACAATTGACCCATGTGATAGTAACAAATCCCTTTACAATAAAAAGAAAGAGTATTGTAAAAAGACATGTAATTTAAGGATTCATACTATTTAGGTAACTTTGCTCCTAATCAACATTTTTTGGGTTAATTCTTTTGTGCATCATTGGTTTGTTTCTTATTAATGTGTGACAAAGCATCACCAATTAAAACATGTAAAATGAAACAAAAACAAGAATGTTTTACACGTAAACATATGCGTGCATACTCAACCATATGTGCAACATGCGCACACGCACACGCACACACACACACACACACACACACATAGATGTTAAGATATCAAGCTCAACTAGTGCGGATATAAATGGAACACTAGGGTAACAACTCTACATTTATTTGTTAAAATAGTAAGTGGTGTTGGGTAATGTGTTTAGAGCAAGGGGGAGTGATATGTGAATCTCAAACATTTGTACGAGTTACATAAGTCATGGGTTATGGTTCAGAGGGTCAAAGGGAGCCCAAATATAGCATAATATGTAGAATGGCCACCCCATGTGGAGGCCAAAAGTAGGCACATATAGAAGAAGTGGGAAAAGATGCTAAGTGGGTGCTCACTTCATGGGAGATGGTGCTCAAATATGGGAAATTTAGGGATGACATAATCAAGCTTATGGGCCATGATTAATGGCTAAGGGAGATGTAAGCAAACCTATAAAAGGAATTCTATCTAATGGTTCAAACACATGAGCTTTTATGTTAAACCTCTTGCCTTATCATTATGCTTCATTTTGGTCATTAGCATTATCATTAGTGTTAATGTGTTTTTGGTTCATCTATCAGAAGACGTTTCAACTTGGAGCATCTACCTAAACTTAAGAAGCTATAACTTATCAAAGGTGGACATCATTTATTAAATCAAAAGCTCCAAAACACTCTAGCATGTGGTGGTAAAATTATAGCAAAGAAGGGATAAAAGTACAAAAATCTAATCATACTTACTAGATTTTGATTCGTGGGAATAACATATACGTTGTAGAGAATGTATACATTGATTTTTTGAACACAAACAAAATTAAACCTCTAATCAACAAATCATTCTCTGCTCCATTAGCAAAAAAATACCTCTATTAACATGATAATTAGTGCTAATTATAATATGTTTTCAGAGCCATTGAGGGTTCTAATCTACCATTAGGGTGTTGCTAAACACTTGTGCAGCATTAAAATAAAATTTCCCCTTGGTTTAGTACTCCAAATTACTCTCCCAAATCATGGTATTTTTTGGTTTTATAGTTTTTGAATCTCGAAAGTATGAAAAGCATGAATTTCGAAAGTATGAATCACATGAAAAGCATATCTCCACCTTTGTAAAGGACTAGACACACAGACATTGAGTAAAAGAACTTCCCATCCCCATAAGGAAATCGTGGTAAGTACATGCATAGTGCATAAATTTAATGGTGGTGGGCTCCATACATGGTGTTAACCACGTGTGGTTTTAACACATTTCTATGACAACTGTGTCCGCACACTTATGTAATGGGTGCCTGTACTATATTGTAAATCATTTCATTTAATAAGGGAAATGCCCTAAAGACGCTCCCAAGTCTTGAGCTTCAAAGGACAGACAAGAGGATCTTGGCTAATTGGCCAAACCATAAAGAAAAGCCTTGTAACTATGTTTTGGGTACCTTGGGTCACTTACTCTCGGGCGCCCGAGTGGGAAAAGGCTTGGAACTATAAAAGTCAACTTCTCTTGTTTGTAAATTTATGAAATAATAGAAGTGGAATGTTCTTTCTCGCTCTCTCTCTCTCTAATCTAGCATGTGTGGTATGCTTAGGATTAGGATTTGGGTGTGATTAGTGCTAATCTAGCATGTGTGGTATGCTTAGGATTAGGATTTGGGTGTGATTAGTGCTAATCACTCGTTCTCTCTCGCTTCTTCTCTCCCTCTTGCTTGAGTGATTAGGCTATTGTTAACGGCTCCAGTTAACATCATTTTTCAAGCGTGGTCACACTTCTTGTAACTTATCTTTTTATAACCGTGCAAAGCGTTGATTGATAAAAGAGATACGGAATGACTGAGCTTATAGCTTGTGTAATGCCAGTTTTTGTAGGAAGATGTACATAGAGCTAGGAAGCTAGTTTTTTGGGCCCCCAATTGTAAATGGGCAGCCGACCATTGTAAAAAGTGAGCTCATGTACATAAGACATTTTATGGAATATGAAAAGGGACAATCCCTTTAGTCTCAATTGAGTTTCTCTCTCTCTCTCTCTCTCTCTCTCTCTCTCTCTCTCTCTCTCTCTCTCTCTTGCTTGTGGTTGCTTGCTTGTGTTGTAGATGCTTGCATTCTTGACTATTGTTGTGTGTGCATGTTAGGGATGGTGATGATCTAGCTTCTCTTCTCCTCTCCCTTCTCTTGTCTCTCTACCAAAATCCCTTTGCATGCATGTTGGAATGGAGTGGAGGTAGAGCTTTCCATAGCTCCCTTCTTCTTTACTCTTCACCTAGCTTGTACATCCCCCAACGATCCACTTCTAATACTCATCTCCGAGCAACCCAAGCTCCTCATCCGTCTCGTAAAGGCAACCAATTCGACAACCCCAAGTCCACGTGGTACAAGACAAACGCCGCCCCAAATGCTCCCCAAGGCTAAACTATCGTCACTCATTATTAACCACTCTGGTTAACATTACTTTTCAAGCGTGGCTATGCTCATTGTAACTTATCTTTTTGTAACCGCGCAAAGCGCTTAATGATAAAAGACATGGGATGACCAATCTTACAACTTGTGTAATGTCGGTCATAGGAAAGAGTTGTACATAGAGCTAGGAAGACTAGTTTTGGGCCCCCAATTATAAATGGGTGGTTGGCCATTGTATATAAGACATTTTATGAAATATGAAAAGGGGACAATCCCATTAGTCTCATTTGAGTTTTGCCTCTCTCTCTCTCTCTCTCGAGCTTGTGGTTACATGCTTGTGTTGTTGATGCTTGCATGTTTGATTGTGGCTGTGTATGCTTATAGGGATGGTGATGATCTAGTTTCTCCTCTTCTCTCCCCTCTCTTGTCTCTCTACCAAGGTCCCTCTTATGTACATGTGGCATGGAGTGAAGGTTGAGCTTTCCATAGCTCCCTCCTTCTTGCTCTTCACCTAACTGATAAGTGGTGACACAAGTGGTGGTGGAGTGAGCCTCTACTAGCGACCTCACAAAGGGGAGTTAACCCTCATTAGGGTTGGCTAAGTGCACCATCTCTGACTCGACCCTTGCATGTTTGCTTCTCTTCTTCTCTCCCTCTCTTGTGTGCAAGGTTGTATGTTAGGATTAACATCTTTGGCGACGTGCTAGGGATAACACTTAGCTTAGGGTCCTCCACTTATTTCATTTGCTAGAGTCCTCATTTGGCCCCGCAGCAGCTGGAGTGCAAATACACTAGTTGTTTGCTTGTGTTTGAGTACATTCACAGAGAAGCCTTACTTCGAGGCTCCACAACTTTATCTTGGGTAAAACACAATTGGAAGAGCCACATCCCAGGCGGCGAGAGGTATGGAACATCAGCAGGAAAGTGAGCCCACACTGTCTCTAGATCCTAGAGTAGAAATAGGGCAAAGCGAAAGCCATCAGACCCAGACTCAACCTCCAATATGGAGATCCATGCCTGTCTCAGGGGGGTGGCTGATTCATTTTGTTGAAATTTGAGCATAATGATGAGCTATGGTGGATTAAACACTAGAATCAACATCATTAACAAAGTGATTAGCAAATGATTAAGATGTAATTAGTGAATAATTAGCAAATAGATTAATGTAGGCATGGATACTCAAAAACCAACAAATTCTCATTAGGGCTATGCCTCAATTTATAGAGTTTACATCAAGCATCAAATCCCATTGATTTCTCCATGATTCACTCCCAGAATATCTCCACCTCTTGCTTGATTCTCTCCACCTCTTCTCTTTTCCCTGAATATCTCCCAGAATAACTCCACACTCCTAAATTCTCTCATGCTACCCTTTATTCTCTCATGCTACCCTTTATTCTCTCCCAGTAGATTCTTCTCACCTTTTCACAGGTACTTTCACAATTACATCTCTTTTACAGCCTCTATCCAAGAGCTTGTTCCCTCACACACCCTATTCACTTGTATATTTCAACACCTCCCCTCAAGTGAATAATCGTAGTACACCTAGACCCTATACCAAGTTTGCCTCCCCTTACTTGATAGTTCGCGACTAGTGTCTAGCACTCCTCCCCTCAAGTTATCTTAGCACAATTGGACGCTGTATCAAGTCTCTCTTACTTGACACTCCGCGACCAATGCCACAAGTCCCTAAACTCCATAGTCCTTGACACTCTCTCTCTCTATGTATCCAAGGCTACTATAAGTGCCCGCGACCTTGACTAAAGTGCTCACACATACATCTACCACTTGGTCTACATCATCGGTGGCTCAGAGGTGGTTTTACTTTGTTGGGGCAGGTTACATTGGGTTGTGGGGTCTCTCTCTCTCTCTTTCTCAGAAAAGATGATCCGACTCCACTTCCTTTGGAGCCTCCATGAAGTTTGCCAATGTCGTTCCTTCTTCACTGGGTTTGTTGTAGCACTCTCTCGCCATGTGTCCTGGCTTTCCACATTTGTGGCAAGTGAAGGTCCTCCCTCCTACTCTGCCTCTTCCTCGTCCTCGTCCTCGAGAGAATCCTCCTCGGGTGAAGAATGCTTTTTCCTCTCCTGCTGTTGAGTCGAGCCCTTTCTTCTCTTTGCCTCTGCTCTCTTGCTCTAGTAGAGCTGCTTCTATCTCATGTATCTTCAATTCAGGTACATTCTTTAGTGTTGCTACAATGTTTTCATAATCTCCTTTGTCCACACTCTTCAGAAGTACAGCTAATGCTTCATCATCTTCTACCTTTTTGCCAATAGCTGTTGCTTAATGCTTTTATATTTGTTCAAGTGTGTGATTAAAGGTTCACTTTCCTTCATGTCCAGTTTATAGAATTGCATTAACAGATTTATCTTGGAATTTTTTTCTTGTGTACCAAATAATTTATTGAGTTCATCCCATGCATCTTTTGCCCATTGTATCCCTGTGATGTGATGAATGATTTCATCATTTAAACTGAGTGCAATAAGTCCCAATGCTTTTTCATTCCTGCTCTTCCACTCATTTTTCCCTCTCTCTGGGCATTCATCTCTTCCTTCAACTAATCCCCACAGATTTTTCCTCATCAGCAAATACATGGTTTTTGTCTGCCATGTATAAAACTGTTCTCCATTAAATTTGGCTATTTCCTGTGCTGAACTCATGGTGATGTGAAGGGGGTCTTACCTCTTGATCCAATTTCAAGATTCAAGGGCAGTGTCTACCCTTTTACAACTCAATAATCTGGTGTTTAATAGATGATTACAACAATTTTATCAGCATAAAATCACCAGAAATTACATTAAATTAAGGGTAACCAATTTGTACGGGATGGTTGGAGTATCAAACCAACTCCGAATTGCAATTTGAAGCTATAGGGATTTGTATCAGATACCTAATGGTTAATTTGAACCCTCAATTACACCAAAATACAGTGATTAGCACTAATTAATCACTGATTAGTAAATTAATGCTCTGTTTTGTGTGCAAAAACAGAGTATGCGGGGAGTCTAGATTTGGTGCCTTCCACTTCAAATGAGCTCAGATGCTTTCAAAGGCATCAATAGCAATGAGTCTAGTAGAGGATTAAGCCAAGAAACACAAGATTTGACCAAATATTGAAAGCTTAATCTCTGTTTTACCAAAGTCACCTGCAGATTTGATGAAGAGCTTGGATCTCACTGTAGACTTGATGAAATTGAATTCTGTCTTCACCAGCTTGTAGAGCATGCTTGAAAACCCCCAGGGCTAAGAGGAATTAGAAAGATTTGACTTGAGCAAGAAGAAATCTCCAATCTACTTCAGAAAAAAGGTGCCGACGAAAATAGCGATTTCTCCTGAATTACTTCGCGGTTTGCTGCGCCGTCTTGATGAGCTTGAAGCTAGGTGTGTTGGCTAGCTTGTGTTAGAAGGGCAAGACCTAATTTAGAGTGCACTAGCTGAATAGAGTCCTCCACTGGCTGGGGGTGAAGGGGGAAGTGAAAAACTAACTAAAAATTTGATTATTTACTAATTATCTACTAATCCTAATTAATTAGATAATGGGCTCATAAATCTGATGGATTCTAGGCATGGCTCTGATACCATGTTGAAATTTGAGCATAATGATGAGCTATGGTGGATCAAACACTAGAATCAACATCATTAACAAAGTAATTAGCAAATGATTAAGACGTAATTAGTGAATATTTAGCAAATAGATTAATGTAGGCATGGATACTCAAAAACCAACAAATTCTCATTAGGGCTATGCCTCAATTTATAGAGTTTACATCAAGCATCAAATCCCATTGATTTCTCCATGATTCACTCCCAGAATATCTCCACCTCTTGCCTGATTCTCTCCACCTCTTCTCTTTTCCCTGAATATCTCCCAGAATAACTCCACACTCCTAAATTCTCTCATGCTACCCTTTATTCTCTCCCAGTAGATTCTTCTCACCTTTTCACAAGTTCTTTCACAATTACATCTCCTCTTTTATAGCCTCTATCCAAGAGCTTGTTCCCACACACACCCTATTCACTTGTATATTTCAACACATTTAGGGCCCAAAGACCCATACAAAACCTAGGGCCAGGTCCATCTTCCCAAGGACCGAAAACATTATACTAGAGAGAAAGGGCCTATCCAACCCCATCTCATCAGCCGCCCAGTCCACCTGTATATCAACAATACCCACCATAAGGAGCATACTTAGGGTACCACATGGGACCACAAGGGGCCCAACCCAACCCACCCATAAGATAAAGGCCTCCAACGGTCTATTATCCGCTTGGCCCCTCTCCTCCTCCAATCGTTCCTCAACCAACACCTGCCCTGACCATGGTAGAGCTAACACCAAAAATGTTGATTAGCCATGTAAATATGGAGGGGGTGGCTATGGGTATCATGCCCCCAGCCCCAGCTCCAGCTCTCAACCAGCACCAGGACCTAGAATAGAGCAGAGTAAACCCGCAAACATCTCGAAGCTAATCACTAAATTCGATGGGGCTGGAGACCCCATCCCACACTTGGAGATGTTCAACCAAATCTGTGAAGCCTTTGGCCATGTGGAAGATCAAGTTAAGGTGAGTGCCTTTGGCCTCACCCTAGATGGTAAATTTGGCCAATGGTTTAGGTCCTTGAAAGCTGAGGACAAGGCCACCTTTGAAGCCTTGAAAGAGGCCTTCAAGGTTGGATATTTTCTTCAGGGTACCAGATGGAGTCCGATGGAGCAACTGCACTGTTAAAACCCTAAAGATCTCTCTAGCAACTGCACTATTAAAACCCTAAAGATCTCTCTAGCTATAATAACCATGCATGAACCAAGCATATACTCATCCACCCAACCACCCCTAAGCCCAAGGGTGCACACATAAATACAATGAAGTATCACATATCTTGCCTTAGTGTCCCATACCACCAAGAGATATGACTTCACTCCAATAGAACTTAGCTCTAGCTTGAAATATCAAGAGAGTAGACCCAATGCTCTACACAAGAGAACCTCCCTTGAGAGAATGCCCCATGCCCCTATTATGTAGGAGGGCCCTTAGGTGACTCTTAACTCTCCATTTCCATGTGTGACCCTTGGTTGCCTGAGCCTAACCTCAACCCAAGGTTAGACCTAACCCTTGCCCCACTACATCATGTTCCCATGCTCCCATGTTCACATGCCCAGGGTGGGTTAGCCCCCCTCTCTCAAAACATTGCACTGTTGTAATGAAAAGAAGGAAAACTGTGCTGAATGTTCTCAATTGACTCCCAAATCGAATCCTCAATTTCCCTATCTTTCCACTTAATTTTAATCTCAGGGATTAGGTGACTTACGAAGTTTCCTTTCCCTGAATTCAAGTACCTTTTCAGGTTCATGTGGAACATAAGACAAATCTTCGACTTCAACGAGTTCTTGAGGAGTAACTGTGTTATCCTCACCTCCCAGCTTCTCTTTCATTCTATTGACATGAAAAACTGGATGAACTCTGACATGGGGGTAGTTTTAATTCATACGCAACCGTACCAATCCGACGTATAACTCAGAATGTATCTAGGAGATAATTTTGAGCACTTTCCTATTGAGACAAAGTCTAAGAATATTTAGGAAATTTCAAATAAACCAACACTCCTAGATTAAAAGACCAAGGTGAGCATCCCCTAACAGCATAAAATTGTGCTCTATCCTAAGCACTCCTAATAGAATCTAGAGCTTGGGTCATCATTTCTTGCATATCTCGTAAGAAATCCCTCGATGCATCAAGCTCAATGTCCTTAAGATCGACATCAACAGGTGCCCTGGGTTGATACCCATACATAAGCACACCAGTAGCCAAATGATTAGAACTGTTATAGGCAAATTCCATCATTGGAAGATATTTTTTCCAACTTGATGGTTTTCCAAAGACATATGTACGAAGCATATCCTCTACAATCTGATTCACACGCTCTGTTTGCCCATCATACTGCGGGTGATCAGAGGAACTCATACTCAAAGTAGTTTCCAATTTCTTGAAAACTTCTTGCTAAAAATGAGCCATGAACTTAGAGTTTTAATTGCTCATAATATCAGAAGGTAGACCATACAGTCTAAACAATTGCTCGACAAATTGGTAAGCCAATTCCAAAGCTTTAACTGTTGTCTTTGTGGGTAAAAATCTAGCCATCTTTGTCAATCTATCCACGACTACCCAAATGGCATCGTGACCCCCTGCTAGTACGTGGAAGTCCCGTAATGAAATCCATGGGAATACTTTCCCACTTTTCCACTTTCGAGACGGAATATCCAAAGGATGTAGTAGATTTAAGGCGCTTTGCCTTATTAATCTAACACTGATGACATTTGATCACATAATTCTGCTGGTACGTGGAAGTCCCGTAATGAAATCCATGGGAATACTTTCCCACTTTTGAGATGGAATATCCAAAGGATGTAATAACCCAGATTTAAGGCACTTTGCCATTAGGAACTCAATGGAGTCTTTTTGGGCCCTTTAATTTGCCATTGCCTAATGGAGGTGATTAAGAAATAGACAAATAGGGAGATTACATGTGGACTGAAACCAATGGTTTGTAAGAGCCTAGAAGGTAGTGGTCAAACTTAGAATAATAGGCTAAATAGGCTCTTTTTAAATTTTCAAAATCAACTAAAACTCAAAAATTCAAAACGTATATGCATTTTTCCCCTATTTTATATAGAAAAGGATAGCTGTAGCCTGCCAGCAGCCTGCAGCCATCATTAACTAAGGCCTCCAAAGTGATAGAGGCCCAAAAACGAGTTCCCATGCATTCAATGCACATTCCCCTTCACTTTCCACTATCCCTCTCTCCCACGTTCCCTCCAAAACGCTCTCTCTTCCCCCTTTCTCATAGCAAGGCGTTTTTCACTCTCTAGACTACTTCTTTTAGCTATCTACCTCTTGATCTACCTCTCTCTTCACTCAGAAACCTAGATCTATAGCTATGGAAGCTTGATCTGCAACCTCCTCTTAGAAGCTATGGAAGCTTGATCCTCTGATCTGCAACCTCCTCTTAGAAGCTATGGAAGCTTGATCCTCACTTACATTTCCTTCCTTCATCCTTCTTCCTTGTCCAACCTCCTTTTACAGAGTGTAACAGCAGAGCTTAGCTATGGAAGCTTGATCTGCAACCTCCTCTCAGAGGCTATAGAAGTTTGATCCTCACTTACATTTCCTTACTTCATCCATCTTCCTTGTCCAACCTCCTTTTACAGAGTGTAACAGCAGAGCTTAGCTATGGAAGCTTGATCTGCAACCTCCTCTCAGAAGCTAGGGAAGTTTGATCCTCACTTACATCCTTCTACCTTGTCCAACCTCCTTTTACAGAGTGTAACAGTGGAGCCAAGCTATGGAAGCTTGAGTTGAAAATGCTTTGGCTCTCATAATCTTACTCATTGTCTCCTCTCATCCCCTCCAATATCCTCTTTCAAAGTGCAGTAATAGCACAGCCAAGCCCTTGGAACTTGCTCTACAACTCCTTCTCTTTTTTACATCTCCCTAGTCTAAGTTTTTTTCTCACCATTCTATTTTTCTTTGCCATCAAGGTTTATAATCTCTCTAATATATACATCTGATGTCTTCTTCTAGAGCTCGAAGGCCTCCGATCAGTATTCAATCTCTCTCTTGTAGTAGTGGTCAAGATGAGGATGGGCACTGGAACATCAAACAGTACGAGAAGTGGAACTGGATTACGATGCAGCCTAGTACAAGAGGAAGCCACAAGGTGTCAAAGCGATACGTTGATATACAAAGTCACCATTGGAAAGGGCGGATATTGGAGCTCAAACAAGATCGTGATGGAAAAAAGCTAGCCAAGGTCCAACATGTTTACAAGGCAACAGAGCTGAAACTAGCAGACCATGACCAACATCAACGATTTCCTGCAAATTGTAAGTTATTTCACCACTTTATATTCTTGTTTTTAAATCAATTGTGTGCTAATAATGGTATACTGAGCACTGCTTCGATTGTTCTTGGGTTCCTGTGCGTAGATATTTTTTCCTCAAACTATAGTGAATGGGAGCCTATGGAGGCAATTTCAGGAACCTTTGAAGCATACCATGTGGAGCTTGGTAGCTTAATCTTTGGAGGGTGTCCAGCTGCACAACTTCTTGCACGAAACATCTTCTTCTATGAGGATACATATGTGGTTCCCACGATAGCAAATGGTACTGGAAAATTAGTTCCAAAACCTACGCCAACTCTCACATCTATTGAATGGCCAATTCCAGACAATGCTTCAGTGGCCATGGCTTGTTTGCAGATCGAAAGCAAGGTGCAAAATGCTATGAAGTGCACATATGGATCTCACAAAGCAACCATAACCTGCTTCATACCTCTACACCTCTTTGTGTACCTGTTCCGTACAAGTGACACACATTGTGCCCCAACTTTATGGATTGCAAAGGGGGAGAGAGCTCTGACTTGTTTCTTATCACCTGCATGGGATAAAAAAGTTGTTCAACACAATGGAGACACCATCAGATGCGGAGTAATTGTTGAGAAGGTTGTGATGCGCTATCATATTGCCAAGCAACAGTTGTCCATTGCGTTTCCTTACAGGCGATGGAAGCTTACAAATGGAGAATGGGAGGCGTTAGACTCCGACACAACCTCTACAGAACAGGGTGTGCTACATATATCCATGCAAGGTGGGGATGTAGAAGATGTTACTGTGAATGATGACTGGTCCCTTGCCAACTTACGTGACTACTTAGTTCTTCGATTCTCACTCAGTGGTGATTTTGCTTTGATAATCAATGGTAGAGTAGTGCGCAAAAGGCAGGAACGATCTTTTCTTTGTAGAGAAATTACTTTCCCTGGCTGTGTAGCTATCAGATAACCACTGGATATGTAATCTTGAATTGAAGTAAATACAATTTCAATTTTTTTGCCTCACTGTCTTATTAAGGGTTTTCAATTGTCTTGTGCAGTTTTATTTTTTTGTGATAGTGTAAGGTTGGTCACAGAAGCATCTATGGCGTGAGCCACTAGTAAATTGGAAATGACCTTGCGATGGAAGGATACGTTATTGCTTTCGCATACCATTTTTTGGTACTTACAAATTTTAAAAGTTTTTAAAAATTTTATAACAAGGTCGCCCATTTATAAACGATACTTTACTCATTTACATCAATTGACAATTATCGTTCTCTCCTAACACTTGCTCTCAATTTCGCACACCTTTCTGTATCACACACTCTCTATTTCCTCCAATCACTCATAGCATGGCACCTCTACTTGATGCACTTATTGCACAGCTAGGAAAGCTTGAGTTACTTCATAGGGTTGATGAGATCGTCCCTATGTTTGAGGGAGCAATTGATGTACGTGCAACAATGCATCTACACGCGGATGCTTTTACAGATGTCATTCAGTATATGGATGAACACATCAGCACGTACTCCATCATGTTTGAGGGTGATGAGGGCTTATGGGTTCCAGTTGACCTCATCAAGTACATATTCAGGGAAGAGAAGAATTTTAGATTTCGCCTATCCAGGTTTTTAAAATCCCTCACAGAAAAGGACTACAGAAATGAGGAGGAAGACTTACTCCTGGAACTACAAATGGGCAACATCGGCACTTCTTTCCTAAGCTGGGACATGGTTTTGGTCCTTCTGTTACAAGAGGGTGTGGCGAAAGAAAGTGGCAAGGAAAAAGAAAAGGGCAAAGTAAAGCTAATGGAGCAGGTCCAAGAGGCCCATGCTGAGGAAGAGAATGTTACAGAACAATGGGAGGCCTCAATGGCATTGGTGGCTCTACAAGATAATGTCCCCGAGGAGGTTCCGGACCTAGTTCTAGAGGGCGATGAAGTACTCGAGGAGGTCCCAGACCTTGTTATCATGTCTTTGCATCCAATCATTATTGATGGGAAAGAGTTTTTGTTTTTGGATGACATTGCCAAGACACTCGGGTTTCGTGAGGATGAGGCACTTTCTATTATTGCCGTGAATGCTGGGGGTCAAGACAAAGGAAAAGTGAAAATTTCTTTTGAAGATGACAACCTCACAAAAGCGCTTGCATATGATATTGGTAGCAGTACCTTGGAAGTTGTAGTGGCCAAAGCGCTCGTTGAAATAAAGCAAGAAGTGCAATTCTATGAGAGCGTAGCTGCCTTTGAACCACACATGCCCTTGGTTGCTGGCGATGCTCAAGACCAAGGAAGCATAAACCTGACGAATGAGCAACTAGTTGCAAGTGACGATGCAACTGAGGTATGTCCTTACTTCTTAGTTGTAAAGCAAATTATTTTTTGTATCATTTCACGCTTCCTAACTTCTATATTGACATGTTGACAGACTGCTTTTGAAGTGGACAAGTTTGCTATGCGCGTAGGAGGAACGCGGCCAAAGTCAGAGGGTCGAGATGCATCCCTTTGGCACTACATACCTGCCCTCAGGGCCGACATAGTGCGGGTTTTTCATTTAGAATATGCAGAGATCGCCTATGCCGAGCTCCTAAAATGTAAAGCACTTAGTGGTCTTGTCGGAGAACCCCTTAGCCTCGAACATAAATAAATGTATTTTGGTAGCTAGGGAAGCTGCCTTGTATTGCTTCACGGGCAACCATCCCGGCTCAGTTTTAGGCCATTGTGCCCTTTCTCAGGCTCAAGGAATCAATGAGCCGAGTGATGTATTCCAAAGCTTAGGCCAGAAACCAGCCTCTAGAACTCTCTCTCCTGAGCTCTTCCAAGAGCTTATTAAAAAGATGTAATGCAAACTTCTCTTCCAAGTTTAATAAAATTTTTTTGTTGTGCATTGTAAGTTGTGATTTTTCCTGGCGTACTTGTGATATACCATTTCAAGCCTCGCAATTTTAAGATTTTGTTCATGTGTTCATAGAAAAAATTGTTTAGGATTTATTTTAATTGAGATCGTGATTAAAAAAAGTAATCGAGATTGGGTTAGAGCGGTATGAAAAAATATTGTATTTATAGATGTAAACACACTCACATATATGTATATATATGTATATATATACATATATATATGTGTGTGTGTGTGTACCTATATATATATAAGATTCTGGGGCTATTGAATGATATATATATACATATATATACATATATATATATAAAAGATGTATAGGATATATATATATATATAAGACATAAGATATTATAAGATTTTAAGGCTATTATCAGATATATATACATATATATAATATTTTATATAAATATATAAGATTTTAGGACTGTTAGGGCACCTAAAGGGTCTTATGAGCCTCACCAGACCATGTGATATCAAAAAAAAAATAAAAAAAATACCATGTGCGCTACGGTGTGTAAATCGACATTTTGACTTGGTCAAAGTGCCGATTAACGCGCCGTAGCGCACATGGCAATTTTTTTTTATTTTTTTTATTTTTTTGGCCTTGAGGCTCATAAGGCACTCTATAAGGGTCTCTAGGTGCATTTATAGGATCTACCTTTTTTGTATATATAAATAAACATATATATATATATGTGTATATGTATATATATTTGCATATGTATATATATGTGTGTATATATGTTTGTGTGTGTATATATATATATGTGTGTGTGTGTGTGCACCTATATATATATATATATATAAGATTCTGGGGCTATTGAAAGATATATATATATATATAATATATATATATATAAAAGATATATAGGATATATATACATAAGATATAAGATATTATAAGATTTTAAGGCTATTATAAGATATATATATATATATAAATATAAATAATATCTTATATAAATATGTAAGATTTGGGGCTGTTAGGGCACCTAAATGGTCATATGAGCCTCACCAGACCATAGATATCAAAAAAAAATAAAAAAAATGCCATGTGCGCTACGGCGCGTAAATCTCCATTTTGACCTGGTCAAACTAGAGATTAACGCGCCGTAGCGCACATGGCATTTTTTTTTTTTTTTTTGCCTTGAGGCTCATAAGGCACTCTATAAGTTTCTCTAGTTGACTTTATAGGATCTACATTTTTTGTATATATAAATATTCATATATATGTGTGTGTGTGTGTACATATATATATATATATATATGTGCATATGTATATATATTTGTATATGTATATATATGTGTGTGTATATATGTTTGTGTGTGTATATATATATATATGTGTGTGTGTGTGTGTGTGTTTGTGTGTGTTTTTTCCTGTGTGTATAGTGCTTTTATAATTTTTAAATGAAATGTTCATTGGCACTGAGCATACAAAAAAAATGGACTCAACAAAGAATGTAACACAACTCACAAAGTTTTCATTAATGTGTGAAAAAGCTACAAAGGAATTTGGGAACATTACAAAATTTTGTAGGGAGAATTACAAAATGGGTTAGCCTATTGAGGTAGAAGGCTACGCTCTAAACGTAGACGTAGGGCTAGGGACATATCTACAGGCTTCAAAGTAACTCTCTTTGCATGTACCATAGCTAGCACTGAGTCTTCAAAAACAGAAACTACAATATCTTCAGCAGCTTCTTGAAGAGCTTCAAGAGCTGTGCTCTGTATGCGGTCAACCCTGTCAGAATATTTTTCCATTGTTTCTCTCACCAGTCGAGAGAATGGTGCCTTGGGGATGAGAAGATCTGTGCTTTTCTGATATTTCCTAATCTCTCGTAGCGCGACTGTCCCTGGCCTCCATTTTCTCTTCTTCTTTGTAACTGGTGGAGGCGGTGGTGGTCTTTGATTCTCCCACGGTGGTCGTTCAGACCTGAACTTCTTTTTCTTTTGTGCACGCTCTTCCTCTTCTTGTTGGTCCCGAAACTTGCCCTCCATTCTTTTACCACACTTCTTGACTGGCCGCCTGGATGTTGTGGCTGCCTGTGGCTGTGCTTGGCTTGCCCTCCTTGCGTCCTCTTTGGGCTGCTGTCTCTTTTGCATTTCTGTCTCCCAAGCTGCCCTCACAAGAGCAAACTCTTTGTCAATGGTATCTTTCGTGATGCCGTAGGACAAGAGCTCGACCTCCCTGTTCTGTAAGATAACCTCTAGCTGTTCTAGGGTGTCGGCCTCAATAACAATCTCCGGTGGCTGCCCTTGACCTTCCTCGGCTTCTTTTCGACGCCGCTCTTCTTCTGCTTCTCTACTAGGCCCTGCTTCTTCAGCTTCCTTCCTGCGTTGTGCTTCTTCGGCCTCCTTCCTGCGTTGTGCTTCTTCGGCCTCCTTCCTGCGCTCTTCTTCTCTCATCTCCTTTGCCTCTTGCTCTGTTACGATAGGTAGACTTGTCCTTTTTGCTGTAGCAGGTAGTGGCCCGAGTTGATCGAAAAACCGCAAGTCTTGCTCCTGTTCTTCTGGCATGGCCTAGGTATTTACGAGTGCAAGAGATAGTGGGAGGGCAAGAGAGAGTAGAGCACAAAGAAGAAATTGAAATGTGGTTTCTATAAATGAAAAATGACTTAAATATGTCTATAAATATAATTTTTTAAAACTTTTAGAAAATTTAAAAACACAAAAAGATTATAATCAGAGAGTTTAAGCCCATGAGGAACCACACCGACGCTTGCTTGCTACCCACTGCCGTAGTCTCTCCCTAGCATTTGATCTGTTGTATCCTTCAGTTCTTCTTGCATTAACAGTTTTCATTATTTGACGCCTAAGAGACAAATTACCGCGACTTTTCTGCCTTTTTTTGCCAACCAGAACACGATAGAACCAGTTGAACATTTCATGGAGTGCATTACTCTTGACTTTGCCACCACCATGGCGAGTGCCCTTAAAATACACGGCCTTTGCTTGGTAATGTGATTTCTCCATGCCTTGATTGCTCCAAAGTGCTAAAGAGCCATATCTATCGAGAAAGTATGGCCCATGTGCATACAATATATGCTGCATAGAAAATTACAAAAAGTCAACAAACAGTATGAAGAACATACTACAAGGACACAATAAATACAACATTACCATGTAGTGAGTAATGTGTGTTTCTCCCCATGCCTCGACCATTTCTTCTGTGAATCTACAAGTGGCTTGTTTAAGTGCCTCAATACCATGGTCATCCAGGTGAGGTCGCTCTAGAAGATCGACCATTTTATTACACACCTCCCATACATGTGCACGTTTTAGGCCAAGCCTGGCATCATTTCCTCGATATGTTGTGACATCACATATCTTCTTCCAAATTTCAAAGTCAGTGTGGCTATGAGAACCCAAGTGGTTTGATAGCAAGTGTCTTGCCTTTGATCCACCCATGCAAATTTTATTAGGGTTGTCTTGTGTAGGGTTTGATTTTCTGTCCTTTGTCAAGACCACTGCTCCAGCATGTAATCCCATAGAGGAAAGTACACCCTCTAGTGCACGTATTGACTCTTCTCGTCGATCTTCGGGCTCCATGTTCCAGACATAGTTTATGTGGAGCATCAATAGCTTATCCAAAATCCTCATGTAATGTGCACACATGCACTTGACATAGTGGAATTTCCAAGATTGGGTTCCAAGCATTGTCCTCCTGGTCACGACTAGGTGGCTTGCTCTGGTCACAACTTAATATGCCATTATGCCATACCTTTGATCCTTTCCTCTGTTCAGCATCAAAAATGATTGCTTTTTTTGCACCCACCTGTTTTTTACTTTTGCCTTTGCTAGGTTGTTTCCCTTTTACTCTTGAGTCTACTGCTGTCTTGGAATGACAACAGTAAACACATGAGAATATAGTATTCGCACCTGTTTTACAACCCAACATACACTTTAAGGTTTTTAGATCGCCACCCAAGTGCCATTCAACGTTAAAGCAGCCTATTCCGGGAACATCAAGCTTCTGACCATTGACCTGACAAGAGACGACATGTTGAATGCCAGACCGTTCAAAATACCACCTCAAGGTATCATGGTTCTCTTTTGGGAGGACCCATGCTGCTTGCCACCAGATGTTCTTCTCTGATTGAATGCCGTAGTAGTCTTGCTTATGCCCTTGACCCCTATTGTTGCTGTCTTCAGTTGCATCCAACTCTTGGGTCTCTAAAGGCCTTCCTCTAAGTGCTCGGCTCATCAAGGTTAAACTAACACGCTCCAGTCTTTGACCTTTAACCACTTGACATTCATCCAGCTTCAAGACAAACACGGCATTTCCACCTGTCTCTTCAAGTGTGAGGCCATAGTACTGAATCATTGCTTTTTGTAGCACTTCCATGTCAATGTAGACATTGTTATATGCATTGTATTCAAAGGGTTTGATTGTTGGCATTGGCATAATATCCTCCACCCACTTGTACCCACCCTCGAACATGGATGCAATATCACCATTAGCACACTTCTTTGCCATCTGTAAGCTATAAAGTGTTGGAAGCAAGGATTGCGTAACTCCCTTTGCTTGCAACCCTAAAGTGATTGACCTGTACATTGCTCTGTAACCTTTCTGGCTAATACCTGCTGAGTCACATATATCAAGCATCTCTTTGGGGGTGACAATTTCTTTGATTTCCTTCAAGAAATGTTGACGAAGGGTCTCCTGCAGCTTATCATTACCAGAACCTGTTATCATTTCCATAATATCCTTCTCCTGAAGGACATGCTGAAGAAGGGAGGCATTAACATTGTCCTCAGCGTTGTTACATCCTAGTATAGCTGTTGCACAAGCCCTACAATCACAATGGTCAACCATGAGAGATGCTTTATTCATTAATTGCTTCTCAAAGCTGCTATAATTCCTACAAAAATTTTTACCTGGTTGTTTGTTTACGTCTCTTGCATGCGCCTGCTGTCTTTGAAAGCAACCCAACAGCTTTACGTTTTCTTTGCCTTGCGTGATATCCCATGGGAAGATGAGTGAAATGGTGAACACGACGCCGAAGATTACGAGTGGAGTGTTGAAGACGAATATAATTATCGGTAAATTGATTTATTGTGCGCACACGATCCGCTAGATTATTCTTCTGCACCTCAAGCTCCTCTGAGAGCTCTTTAATCCTCTGCATCAAACCATTGATCTGCTTAGTCGATGCCGCTTGAAGCTGGTCGAAGACAAATTGTGTTTGCCTCTTTTCAGCTGCCTCATCTAGCCACAACATGTGTAATCTCCTACAATAGCCA
The DNA here is from genome assembly GCF_041138505.1 of Cibotium barometz. Classification (NCBI taxonomy): domain Eukaryota; kingdom Viridiplantae; phylum Streptophyta; class Polypodiopsida; order Cyatheales; family Cibotiaceae; genus Cibotium; species Cibotium barometz. Next base: position 576,016 of record NC_141047.1, on the reverse strand, counting down.
AGAAGCCCATTGAAACCATCACCAACAAACATAAGAAAACTTGTAATGCTTTTGAATGGTGGAGGGGCACCAGATATTGGATCTGGTGGATAAAGATTTCCATCAATCCAAAGATCAATGGCCTTTGCTCCTTGCATTCGAAGCTGATCGTATGAAATATTGGGTGCAACATGCCTACTGCGTAGGGTTGCGTATTCTGTCTCCAAATCAACCTGAAGGCGGATCTTAGAAGGCTTATTGGTGATGTCTTGTAGTGCCATCTACAAGAAAGTAGGCTTGTAAGCTTGGGTTGATGAATAGGAGTGGAAGGAGCAGGATATGGTATCAAAAAATAATGGGAAGAATGGAGATGAGGGTTGCTTCTCTAGAGCTGCATTGTGGATAGAGAAAGAAGCCAGAAAGGAGCCAAAGAAACATAGAGAGGGTTGGCAATGGTGAGACGAAAATGCAAAGGAGACAATGCATCATGGGAAGCTTCTTTAGTGCAAGCTATGGCTGCTAAGCAATATAGAGAGAGAATACTTCATGAAAAGGTTCTTCTGTGCTACTACTGTGGGTTTGGAGAGAGAACCAAGTATTGTAGAAAGAATGCTCCTGGTAAGCTTCTTCCTTGCAAGCCATGGCTACTACTGTGGGTTTGGAGAGAGAAGGCTCATTTAGGAGTACAGACCTGCTAGCTATGGAGAGAGGACCAAGTACTGTAGAGAGAATGCTCATGGTAAGCTTCTTCCCTGCAAGCCATGGCTACTACTGTGGGTTTGGAGAGAGAAGGCTCATTTAGGAGTACAGATCTGTTAGCTATGGCTTTTGGAGTAGAGAAAGACGCTTTTTTCCATGGAGAAGGAGTGCAGGGCGTTTTAGAGAGAAGATTTAGAGAGAGAAAGAGATCTGGTGTACACACAAAAAAGGGGGGAAGAAAGTGACGAATTTTTGGAATGTTTGGAGTTCGAAAAGGTTGCTGCAGGCTATGATTACTGACTGACAGCCCATTACAAAGCTTTAAAGTCACCTAGGTGGCCAGATCTAGGAATATCTCCTTTTTTTTATTTTTTTTTGTTTTTGTGAAAAATCAAATATATGCTTTTAGGACTAGGCTTCTAGGCTTGGTCAAAGATGGATTAGCATTTTAAGCATTTCACTAAACGTCCAAATTAAAGGGCCCAAGAAGACTTTAACTTGATGGTTTTCCAAAGACATATGTACGAAGCATATCCTCTACAATCTGATTCACACGCTCTGTTTGCCCATCATACTGCGGGTGATCAGAGGAACTCATACTCAAAGTAGTTTCCAATTTCTTGAAAACTTCTTGCTAAAAATGAGCCATGAACTTAGAGTTTTAATTGCTCATAATATCAGAAGGTAGACCATACAGTCTAAACAATTGCTCGACAAATTGGTAAGCCAATTCCAAAGCTTTAACTGTTGTCTTTGTGGGTAAAAATCTAGCCATCTTTGTCAATCTATCCACGACTACCCAAATGGCATCGTGACCCCCTGCTAGTACGTGGAAGTCCCGTAATGAAATCCATGGGAATACTTTCCCACTTTTCCACTTTCGAGACGGAATATCCAAAGGATGTAGTAGATTTAAGGTGCTTTGCCTTATTAATCTAACACTGATGACATTTGATCACATAATTCTGCTGGTACGTGGAAGTCCCGTAATGAAATCCATGGGAATACTTTCCCACTTTTGAGATGGAATATCCAAAGGATGTAATAACCCAGATTTAAGGCACTTTGCCTTATTAATCTAACACTGATGACATTTGATCACATAATTCTGAACAAAATCCTTCATTTTTAACCAATAAAAAGTCCTTCTAACCAAAGCCAAGGTACGTTGTATCCTCGGATGTCCTACCAATGGTGCAACATGACACTCAAATAGGATCCTCAATTTAATTTTTGGCACATCTGGTACGCAAACCTTATCATTTTGGAATAAAAGACCATTTTGAATTTAAAAAATTGGTTGGCTTTTCCTTAATTCACCAGGTTTTGATCTACCTTAGAGTTGGACCCTGATTTTGCCAAATTCTAATATTTTCCAAAGAAAATATTTGTATTACTGCATTTTCCCTTGAGTGAATCGTACAAGTTAGAAGCAATTTTTGTGACGCTAAGTTCATTAACTTCAGTAATTTCTGTGACGCTAAGTTCATTAACTTCAGCAATTCAACTCAATGCATCAGCAGTGCTATTCATCTGCCTTTTCTATATTTAATCATGAAGTCAAAGTCCTGCATCAATTCAGCCCATCTGGCCTTTCTACCTTTCAAGTCTAGTTGATCACAAATTAACTACAAAGATTGATAATCTGTCAAGACCATAAATTGAGACCCGCAGAGATATTGTCTCCATGCCTTTAAAGCATAAATAATTGCATATAACTCTTTCCCCTAGACTGGGTACCTAGTTTGTGCATCGTTAGTTTTCTTACTCTTGAAGGCCACATGCTTCCCATCATGGAACAAAGCTACGCCTACCACAAAATCACTAGCATAGTCTCTACAATGTAAGGCCTACTAGGATTTGGTAAGGCTAACACATGAGCATCTCGAACTTTATATTTCAAAGTATCAAAAGTTTTTTGTAGCTTCTCATTCCACTCAATTGGAGAATTAGACTTCTTGTTTTTACTCTTAAGGAGGTTGGTAAAAGAAGGCACTGTCAACTTCGAATAATCCTTGACAGATTTTTAAAGAAATACCACGAAACATAAGAAAGATCAAAATTGCTTGACCGAAAAGATCTTAATTGCTTGACCGTACGCAGAACTGGCCATTCCAAAACCTTTTGGATGTGATCTAAATCTATACTTAAGCTATCTCGAGAGATCTTATGACCCAAGTATAACAATTTCTTTTTAAAGAAATCACACTTAGATAATTTACAATACAGTTTCTCCTGCCTGGTCTTCCTAGAACCTTTTTAAGATGATTCTCTTGCTCAGCCAAAGTTTTACTGTATATCAAAATATCATCTAAAAGCACCACGCATTTTCCTAACAGATTCCAAATTATATCATTCATTATCTGTTGCTGGTGCATTAGTGAGACCAAAGGGTAACACTAAAAATTCATAATGGCCATAATGTGTCCTAAAAGCAGTTATTTGGAATATCTTCCTCTGCAATACGGATCTGATGATAACTGGTTCGCAAATCAAGCTTTGTGAAATACTTAGCTCCTTGAAACCTATCAATAAGATTGTTTGATCTAGGCAATGGGTATTTGTTTTCAATTGTAACTTTGTTAAGACATTTATAATCAATACACATCCGCTAGGTACCTTGATCTTTTTTCTTACCCAGGAGAACTAGTGCACCCCAAGGAGATTTACTTAGTCTAATTTGACCCATCCTCAAGTATTTAGCTAGTTGCTTTGCTACCTCATCTTCCTCAGTCTGGCTAAGCCTATATGGAGGAATACTAACAGGTTTTGCACCCGAAACTAGCTTAATCTTATGGTCCACCTCTCCTTTAGGAAGTAATCCATGAGGTAACTCATCAGGAAATACATCCTGAAATTCGCTCTTAATGGAATTTAACACTTTACTTTCCCAAATACCCATAGAAACAGTGTTTACATCAAAATGAACACATGAAGACACTGGCCAATTGAAAAAGTTCATAGTTAAAAAGATTTTCCATTAACTCAAGCTCATTAATAAAAGTTTCCTTGGGTACAACGATGTTTCCCTTAAGAGTAACAAGGTTTCAATTATGATGGAAAGACATCAAATGTTTGACCTAATCAACAGAAAAATCCTTAATTTTTTTATGAAACCATTCCATCCCTAGACATATCTACATGACCCAAGCTCATGACATGAAAATCAAGTCTATTTGAGTACAATTAGACGTCTAATAGTAGTTTTGACATCTTCTTGTCCCAGGATTAGATTTTTCCTCTAGCCATTCTGACCTTGTACATGTGATCATTCTGTGTGATTTCAAGCTTCATCCTCTGTACCACAATGTTGTCAATAAAATTGTGAGCACTACCAAGATCAAACAAAATATGAACCTGATGTCCATTTATTGATCCATAAACACAAAATAATTCGTTTGGACCAAAAACGTCTTTACTAAAAGTACAATCTGAACATTGGCTTCCTTCAAGATGCGTAATATTGACTTCAAAAAATTTACCTTGAAGTTATGTAATGTGTATAGATTTCTTTGGTGTGAACTTCGGTGCTGCCTTTTATCGCTGAAGATGCTGTAGTTCCATTCAAAGGATAGAATTTCTTTTGTGTCCCTTTTCCTTGCATTTGAAACATGTGATATTATCCTTGCTCACAAATTTTTGCTTCTTACTGGCATTGTCAGAATTTTTTGGTTTTGGTGTGAAAATCAATTTTCTTTTTTTGTCCACTATTTTAAAAAGTGAACGTAAATTTCTTTTCATTAGACGATGGTTTTGAAGTGTTGGTGCTTACCATAGTCTTATGAAAAACCTGACCTGCATATGAATAACATCCTCACCCATTTTGACCTTGCATTTCTTTACCTCGTTTGATAATCACGAGCTAGACCATTGATGAAAATCCCACACAAGGTATGATCATCAGATTTGGCTTTGGGAGCCAATTGTCTAAATTTTTACACATAATTGTCAAAATACCGATTTTTCATGCTATTTTTAATAAGCTTGGCAATTATTTTGAATTCATCCTCTGGTTGGACAAACTCTTTTTTAAAAGCTTCCTTAAAACTTTGCCAAGCGGTGGGAATGGAATCATCTTTGAGATCCTTCCACCAAGCTAATGCCTTTCCTTTCAATAAACCCCACGTCATCTACAGCTTTTGCACATTTGTAAATGGATGAAAGGCAAAATGTGTAGTCCACCTATTGAGCCAGGCATCTACACATTCTCGAGTCTTCTCCTTTTTCTCACTGTCGTTCTTTTGGTGCAAACGACGGAGTAACCATTTTGGTGTAGGAGCAGGAGTTACCGCCAACAAAAGAGCTTTGCAAAGTCAAAATCTGCATCTTTAGTGACTCCATTTCATTATGACATTTGGCAATAGTTGCCTCAAGAGGCTCTATCACTTCCAAAAATTCACTCTTTCCAACACTCTCCTCTTCTTCAACTTGAAATTTTAGAACTTCCCCACCCAAGTTGGGATGATCACTCATCTCATCGACATTATCATTAACTGTGAAGTCAATATGAGCCATTTTTATAAAATTCTTCAAAAATCACGATTCAATTGAAATCCACCAAATTCTATCTTATGGCACTCCAAATCTAAAATTTTCTAGAAAATTTTAGCAATAAAATTTACCAAAATATAATTGATATTTTAAAAATACTAATTTCTAGGATTTTTAAAATAATTTCTAGAATTTTTCTAATTTTTGGTAAAAAAAATTTTACCCCGAGAATCCCATCGAATACAAAATTTTTCAATTCCACCCGACAATTCTCAAATCTAAAATTTACAATTTTAATGTATTTACTAATTTTTTAGGCAAAAAAAAGATTTTTTAAAAGGAATTTGAATGGTCACGGGCACCCGAACAGACACACCACATGCCGGTCACCAAACCCGGATATTCCAAAAATTTGAAATAACCTTTGTCTAGTTTTCCATGAATTTTTTATTTTAAAAAAATTTAATGCACCTTGAGTGCATTAGAATACGAACGGTCAAAAAAATTCGAAACCCAAAAGGTCATCTCGGAATATGGAAAGTCAAGGGTTGCTGGAAAATGAAAAGACAAAAAATATCAAAATTTGAAAGGTAAGAAAAAAAGAACCCTAAAGGTCAAAGGGCTCAACATGAATTTTTTTTTCAAAAAAAATCATGAATAAGAAGATTTCTTTTTCTTTTTTAAAGATTTAAGCCAATATTAATTAAGCTTTATTTAAAAGCTTAATTAATTAATTAAGCCAATATTAATTAAGCTTTAATTAAAAGCTTTATTAAAAAAAATTGAAGAAAAATGTGGGGGGGCTATGTGCCGGCCTGCAGAACCCCCCCTCCCCTAAGTAGCACGTGAGAATATGAGAGAGATGGGAGAGGAGCAGAGCTCACTCCCCACTCATCCTCATCTCCACTCTCTCTTCCTTCAACCCTTCTTCTCCATTCTCTATTCTGTGAAAGTGATTAAAGTCTTAATCATAATTATATTTTCAGGATTAAAGCTTAATCATGTTTAATATTAATCAACCCCACCTGTGAAAGTGATTAAAGTCTTAATCATAATTATATTTTTAGGATTAAAGCTTAACCATGTTTAATATTAATCAACCCCACCTAAGAGGTGTTCATACGAGGGAGAAGAATATGAAAGAAAATTCAGATTTGAGAGATGGAAAAAATACCATGCACACGTGAGAGAACCCAATGCACTGACATGCTGCCCCCTACTGCATTTCAGCAAAAAAATCGGCAGAGATTCGATAGCATGCCCGTAGGAAAAAATGCATTAAAAATGTTTTTAAAACCAAAAAATGCTCAAACAATGTCCTAAAAAATAGGAAAAATTTCCTAAATTTATTTGAGATGTAGGGGAATCCTTTTTTACAAAATATCCACATTATCATGTGCGGTATTTTGGTTTAAAAAATCCATAAATGCTTATTTTAACCATAAAAATAAAGAAAAATAGCATTTTTACTCACGAAATTTCCTCGTGACGTAGATATGTCATCCAAGTTGAGAACCACCATGTTCCAATTGCCATATTGACATTCCCAATGCATAGATCACCAAAACAAACCAAAAAAATAACTTTTTTGCTTAGTAAATGTTCAAAATTTACTTAAAAATGCTAATTTTTTTGGAATAATGAGAGAAAAATAATGAGAGGAGAAAAGCATTAAAAATTAACTAGAGATCGCTCTCATACCACTGTTAAAACCCTAAAGATATCTCTAGCTAATAACCATGCATAAACATGCATGAAATAATGAGAGGAGAAAAGCATTAAAAATTAACTAGAGACCGCTCTCATACCACTGTTAAAACCCTAAAGATCTCTCTAGCTAATAACCATGCATAAACATGCATGAACTAGGCATATACTCATCCACCCAACCACCCCCAGTTAGCCTCCTAGTATATGCACATAACATGCACAACGTTAGACGAAGGGATGGTGAAACCATCTCCACTCCTGCTGCAATGCTAGAGACAAGTTCTCTGATAAAAGGTTAACATGGATATTTTTGGAAGGTCTGGATGACGTACCCCTACATAATTCATTGTATGCCTTGGCCCATATCTCCTTTGAGCAATGCTATAGGAGTGCTATGGACTTTGAGGACAATTTCAAGGGAACACGTTCTCGAAAACTTCATGAGGGTACATCAGAAGCCTTATTCCACTAGCAAAAAAAATATGAAGGAAAGAGCAAAGAGTCTACATATGGGAAACAAGTTGAGCAGTTGGCCGCTCCATTAATGTAGCAAATAACCCAACATTGGAGAACCAGCCAAGGCTAGGATCGGGTTGGCCAACCCCATCTCTATCCAAAGAGGGAGCTAGTATGGTGCCCGATCTGTCGAGCTAACCATCCCAGCACAGAGTGTCCACATTTGCAACCCCGCCCCACCCTCTATTGCACATATTGCCAAAGATGGGGTAATCATGAAGTCATGAATTGCTATCAACAAAGGGCTGCTTAAGCCCGCGCTCTACCTTAAGCCATGCTTGCAAACCCAAGGCAACCGTTGGCCTTGCCAGCACACCTGATCTTCACAATGTACCTCAACCAATACAAGAAGGGGCCCAAAGAGGAATTATGACGGTACCCGAAATGCCCTTACCACCCCTAGTTCTCCCACCTCAACCCCATTTCCACAAATCACACATGTTTGTCTTCAGCTAACTGTGACGGAAATATTTGAAGAAGGGGATGAGGGGGAAGTTCCTACCTACAAACCTTTGTTTGGAGCCTCCCAGTCCACCCTCTCAAATTCTAAGCTATTACGTAATGGAGCGTGACCAAATGTACCTAGTGTAATTAGCAGTCCCAATGCCACATGGGGCCGGGACATGAATACAATGGCAAAACGACCACCCATGCAATTGCGCAGGGCCTCACCGAGTGGCTGAGTGTCCTATCAAGAAAGGGATGGCAAGTACCTTTGTAGGTGCTCCCCGCATTAACCCCTTTATGTGTTGGGTGTGGGATAGACCATATGTATAAAGGTTGTCCGTTGAGCCTTGGAACAACATGGAAGGCTCATGAAGCTAATCCCATCATTAGCAAACCTGCTAAATGTGTAAGAGATAGTTTCATCCACATGGTCCCTCTCAACACTGTAACTAGATTACAGAATGGACAAAGGGCTGCAGCTCATGCTGCAGCAATAGCATAGGCATCAACTTGGTTGAGACCAGGTGTAAGAAAAGGTCTTATCTTCAAAGAATGTCCCTGAAGAACAAGCACGAGTAACTAGACGCACGAGAAAGATAACCACAAAAATTGGCAAGGGAGACAATAAAATTGGCAAGGGAGACAATTGGGTAGTTATCAAGAGTGGTTTGGAAGATGGCATGACAACACATGCATCAACACCTCTTTGTTAGAAGAGGAAGATCTTCTATGCTCAGTGACTCGAGAAAGGGAACTGATTGACACTAACCAGCTCCCTAAAAAGCTAATCGAATAACCCAACCCCACAGAGGAAAAGGAAAGAGTCTTGGTAGTCCAAGAATTGGTTCGGGACTACTAAGCTTAGATAGAAGATGAGCCTCCTACTGCTTACCTTGAGCCATGCCCTTCGGTCTCCAACATGAGACCCACTGAAGAAGCTCCGGTATATACTAGAGATCTCCTAGAACAGTCACCCCCACATAGGCCAACACAAGCAGCAACACCCACTACAACAGCTACCCCCACCAGGGAAATCGGGTAGCTAAATATCTTAGAAACTTGGGGGATGACCATCTTAAAAGAAGAGACACAGAAATCCCCATCTAGATACCATATACACATAAGAGCTTAAGAACAAGCCAAAGCAACCTTCCTCATGGAACAACCTCTGCTCTTAGAGACATTCCTAGTCTCTCTTCCTTCCTCTCTTCTCAGATCCAAATCCCCATTGCCACCTTGGTTCAAGGTAGCCCAAGCTTATAGAAAGATCTAAAGGATTGGATGGAGGGATGCCTCGAGGCAGCATGCAAGAATCCATAGAGCTAGACAGCTCTAATAAGTCGGAAGAGGAAGACAAGCTTGTCGAACCCCACGAAATAAGTGGCACCCCCACAGCTCGAGTAAATAAGCTCGGACAATACTTTGAAGGCGATGAATTTAATGTGGCATTGCCAATAGCCTGCGATGGCCTCCAGGTCATAGCAATCCTGGACAGGGTGCAGGAGTGAGCATTGTTACCAATAATGCTGGGGAAAATGAGGAGCACTCACCATTGATGACACACATTATTGGTCAAACTCGCTGACGGAGCCACTGCTAGACCCATTGGTCTATTGAAGGATTTGAAAATAAAGATCCTTGGAACCACCTTTTGCCACACCTTTGTGGTGATGAACTTTGGACATTAGCCAATTTCATATGACTGCATCCTTGGGCGACCATTCATGAGCAAAACCAAAATGATCCACGATTGAGATAATGACCATATCTACATTCGAAGGAAATATCAGACAATGAAGATCAACCTATGCACGTGGAAGGTACATCCCATGAGTGGCAGGCACTTCGCAAGAGGACTCAATAAAACAACAACTAGATGCACTATAGTCCATCTATGTCAAACGTGCCACAAGACACTAGATAATGAAAAAGATAGTGACGAGGAATGTGCACCTCTTTTGAAGCGAGAAGAATCTGAGACTTGGATGCATATCCTTGCTACCCTGCACATACTTCCCAGACGCATGGGAAAAAGGTTTGCTACGGTAGATGGGCAGGAGATCACATCTCTATACATGCTTAGCACTGCATACCTACCTCTAATGTTGCCACTCAAGAACTTGAACATGCCATTAATGTGGAACCATCAAGGGAAACATGCTCACACAGAACTCGTAAGCTTGATGGATTCCCTGGGCTAGAACATTGACGATTTAGACACCCACTTGCTAAAATATGTCAATGGGGCAGTTGAAGCACATGACCACTTCAACCAAATATGGCAAAAGGAGTTCACAAATAACTCCCTTCTGGTCCACACGACCACCCCAAAGCCAATGGAACCCATTGATCCCCAACCCAAACCCAAAAGCTTTGCCGCTCTGCGCACAAAGCACACAATAAGAAGTTAGCATTGGCGGAAAAATAAGCCAAAATTCTAGTAGAAGAAAGTGCTAGGGCAGAAGAGCCCAAATAGGTGCCCAAACACTTCAAGACCTTTCAGATGTTTGATAGATTTGTGCAATATGACTTGGCCCAAAGGTCCCATAACGAACAACCAGAGACCTCAAATGATGGTCCAGCCAAGTTAAAAGAAATTAACTTTGCAAGCCTGAGCGAAGACTTGAGGCCAGTATACATTGGAGACGACCTCTCTACAAAGACAGAGACCGAGCTCATCACTCTACTTATAGAATTCCTGGATTGCTTTTCCTGGAATCACACGGATATGAAAGGTGTACCTCCCAAAGTAGTCAAGCATACCATTCCCATGGTCAATGAACCCAAAGTAGTCAAGCATACCATTCCCATGGTTAATGAACCCAAAGTATTCCAAGATGGTCCGGGAAGAAATCAATAGACTTATTGATGCCGGATTCATCTATGAAATAGAGCACACTGAATGGGTATCACCCATCGTGATAGTGCCCAAAAAGAATAGGAAAGTAAGAGTGTGCATGGACCTCAAAAAGCTCAATGCTGCCACCATAAGGAATCATTATCCCTCACCCTTCATTGAACATGTGCTCGAATGAGTCATAGGAAAGGAAGCCTATAGCTTCCTTGATGGATTCTCCGGCTACAACTAGGTGTGTTGATCAACCCAAGGATTAGCACAAAATAGCCTTTGCCACCACGGAATGGGGCACTTATGCATACCGTGTCATGCCCTTCGTGTTGACCAATTCCCCAGGCACCTTCCAGCGTCTAATGTGCATGGCCCATAAGGAATATCTTTGGAAATTCCTTGAGGTCTTTATGGATGACCTTTGTGTCGACTCCTTGTGTGGAAGGCAAACCTTCACTATATATGTAAGGTATTAGAATGATGCAGGTTGTATCACATTTCATTGAACCCACTCAAATGCCGATTTTGGGTTAGACATGGAGTTATCCTGGGACACATCATTTCTAGACAGGGACTCTCCATGGATGATAGCAAGGTGTATCTCATCCTTGAGCTGCCCCCACCCATCAATTTTAAGAGAGTCCAACGTTTCATGGGACATGTTGGCTATTATCGGGGTTTCATTTTTATGTATGTTGATATAGCTTGATCTCTTTACAGACTCTTGATCCTTTTCGAGAGTAGACAAAGGATTACCAACATTCTTATACGACTCTCAAGAAAACCTTGGCTAGTGCTCCTATTCTCAAGTCCCTCAACTGGGACATTATCTTTCATGTCCACATCGACAACTCTGTTTTTACTGTTGCTGGCCCAAATCGGTGAACACAAGATGAATTTTCCCATCAGCTTTGCCAGAACGAGGCTGAGAGAAATTATACCATGACTGAAAGGGAAGGGTTGGCCATGATTTACATTGTTAAGAAGTTTTGCCATTATCTTCTAACGACCAAATTTATCTTCTTTGTAGACCATCAAGCTCTTCTATACCTGGTAAAACAAGCCCTGTAGTACAACAAGAAGGATCACAAGGTGGCTGCTTATCTTGCTTGAGTTTGACTTCACTGTCACACTGAGGAAGGGCTCATAGCATGTTTTGGCAGACCACATGTCAAGGATCCCTAACGGCGAGCCACCCGTGGGAGTTGATGATTTACTAGATGCAGCCCTATTCTAATTATGTCTAATTCCTGAGTGGGGTGAGGAGGTAGCATAGTTTCTAGCTAATGGCTTACCAATGGATCCCCTCTTAAAGAGGGATCATGCCAGACGCTTAATGAAACAGGCAGCCCCCTACCAACTCATTGGAGGCCAACTCTATAGGCATGGGAAAGATAAAATTCTCAGACACGTTTGTGAAGATGAATATGTCTTCCTCCTAGAATAGGCTCACTCTGCCTATGTTGGGGAGCACTTTGCAACAGTAGATATCACTGCATGCAAAGTCCTCAGAGCTAGGTTATGGTAGCCCACCTTAATAGCTAATGCAATAGAATACGTTAAGTGGTGTGATGAATGCCAACGTGCTTCAATTCCTCTCTTTAAGGATAGCATGCCCCTAGACCATGTCGTGTCCTTGTTGTGCAACCATTTGAAAAGTGGGGCATTGATTTCATTGGGCCCTTTAGTCCCACATCCAAATACGCTCAAGCCCGATATATAATCGTTGCCACAGACTATTACACCAAATGGGTCAAAGCTTGGCCTACTACTCGTAAAGCTGATGCGCGATTGACTGCAAAATTCGTATATGAGTCAGTCATCACATGTGTCAGTTGCCCCCTTGAGCTTGTGAGCAACAATGGAACACACTTCATTAATGAGGTAATCCAATTCCTCTTACAAGATTTCCTTGAAGTCCTCCCCTTATTACCCCTAAGTGAATGCCCAAGCCGAAAGCTGAAAGCACGAATAAAGTTTTATGTGCCATCCTCACCAAACCTATTGAGGCTAGCTCGCAACGATTGGGAACAAAAGTTACCGGAACACTCTGGGCCTATAGAACCTCCTACAAGACTGCTACAAATACGACACCCTTTAGCTTGACCTATGGTATTCAAGCGGTTATGCCAATGGAGCTCTTGGTCCTAAGCTTACGCATTGATGTAAAAGAGAAACTCATGAAGAATGTCTTAGGTTGTCACCTTTTTGAGCTTGAAAAGCTTGACAAAACATGCCTTCTAGCTATAGCATGATTGTAGAAAAGCTAAGGCGTAAACAATGGTTTGACGACTCGCTTAAAGACAAGCAAATGAATGAGGGCAACATGGTCCTCTTATTCAACACAAAAACACAAAAATAAAATCAAGATCAGAGGCTTAGGACCCTTCCTACTCAGTGAGATAACCCTACAAGGTGTCGTGTGCATAGAGACACTTGGCGGTGTCAAAATGGCAGGATATTTCAACAACGATAGCAAGTTAAAACGCTACTACAGCCCACTAATCGAAACTACCCTAAGGGCCATTCATGATAAATAAAAAATAAAAAAGAACCATGAAGAAATGAAACATGCTGCCCAACAAGAGGCTAAAGCGAGGTAAGCCAAGCTTTGGCAGAAACATATCATGGTCAACATGGCCCAAGTGGTCGACCTTGAAGAATACGTCTGGGAGGTGAAGCCTACTCGGTTATGGTTAGGAATGACCACCCCAATGAGCCTCGCTGAAAAATTAGCTCTTGTACAATTTGATGTCTCACGCAACATGGCTTTGATACTCCTACCATGGTCACGAGATAGTGGCATATCTAGAAGTTCATTGGTTAGGCACAGTCACACTTTTGTTCCACATTGGAAATGATCCCATGGAAGGGAAGTTTTATGTGATTCCTGCAAGAACAATGCGCAAAGAGATACTCCTCGAAAGAGGATGGATGGGACACAATAGGTGCAACATTAATTGAAATGCAAGGATGGCTACCCTATAGTTGGCAAGTTACTATCCTTATGATAGATGAAGAACCCGTACCCGTTGGTCCCCCATGCCCAGGATAGGTAGCTTTAGATCTAGTGAAGCATACACAGAAAGTGTCCATGCTGCACATGGGGAAGTCCCAAACTTCACCCTACGCTTCTCTCACATCATGACCCACGAGCTCATCACTCATATGATCAATTGCATTTACTGCTAGAGCAGCAGGAGCTTGCAGCCATGGCACAATGACAAATGTTCACAAAAGCTCAGGAGAGGCAGACTAAAGATGATTTGTACACTTCTAACCTCAATAACCTCCAGCTCCAGATAGTCATCGATGATGAGAAGGATTGATACAGGCCATCTCTAGAATTTCAGAGCTCTAGCACTAGCTCTAGTCAGCATAGGAAGCCACACAAAGGCCCACAACAACCTCTCTCTAGCCTAAGCCATCACCAAAGATTCCTAACAAGCTACTGCCACCGAAGAAGCCCTCAGCAAGATGCATCTGGACTTCTAGCGCTATCAGGAAATCTCAGAGGAGACACTTCGTTGACAAGGGTGAGAAGGAGGCCTAGCTGGAAGTCGCAGGAGGGCAAGAGAAGTATAGCCCCCATCGACACCCTCTGCCCCCTCCTCTAGTGGCACAGAGAGAAAGGTGGATGCCCTAATGGGCGCTACGAGACGGAGCTCCTCAACCTCGCGATTCCTCCCTAGAACCCATTCCATCTCCTTGACCTACACTACCAAACAGTGCACTCAACCTCTTACATTATAACATCTTCCTTAAAGAGCCAACCTTTTGTACCACCTACGCCTACATTCTCACCAAACTCCCCCTCCACAACATCACCCTCCACATTTTCTTCGACCATCCTACTCACCCCCTCCAGGATATCCTCATTATGAGTTGGTCACATCTACTCCGATTTGGGATGCCCCGAGACCCCAATGACATCTCATTGATCTCTCTGTCCCAGATGGCTTATGTTCATACCCATAACCCTCCCAAAGAACACCAGAAGCACTTCGTTGCCTCAACCACAAGGGTTGGGAGATCATTTATCGTGCCTACTGCTCCCTCCGCCGCAGAGACGATCTCCCCCCCTACTCCGTAGCTAGCCTACTGGTCCTTTATAGAAGATGCCATATCCAGATGGAAGTGATGGAGGCCACCGAGCATCATGCAGTTTGATGACTCGCACATGGCATTCCCGATGGACTTTACCCCAAAGGAAGCTATGGAGGCAAAGGCTTTCTTTAAATTGCATGGCCCAGATGACTCAAACAATGATGACAACGGGAGACCATGATGGCCATGATGGAGGAGGGTACCTCTTCATCGCCTTCCCTTCCAACCTCATCACACTGTTGCCACCTAGAGACCCCTCCCCCCACCCTTGGAAGAAGGATAAATTCTGCCGTTGCCACCACTTGAGCATGAGGAAGTCGACCCTCCACTCAACTGGCAAGACCCCCTTGATAGAATGGAGATCGAGTAGGAAGTACAAATCCTGCTCGGTTGATAACTCTAGGTGGCCCCAATCACATGCATCACGGATCGCATGGACATCCATGTTCTGCATCCATACATCAAAGCAAAGCATCGCAAACTAGAGGAGAGATCATCCCCCCCCCCGATAAAGAGGGGGCTACCATTGCCAATCCATTCGCTACTTGCTCCATAACGTTTTGGGGATCCAATGCCTTAATCATGTTCATTAGCCTCCCCTTTAATCATCCTTACGTTCGTTGTATCAAAATTATAGAGAAATTAGGGTTTCTTGGTTGAAATGGGATTTTAGGGAAAATTCAACAAAATTAGGGTACCTTTTGGGGGTTTCTTAGTTTCGAATGCATAGTCACATTCCCATTGACTTCATTGATCATGCCTTACATAGCTTTTAGCTTTGGGAATATCATACATCAAGTTTTTTCTCATTGAGACTAAGTGCCCTTCATCTTTGGGGTTTCTTTCATGCATTCAATCATAACAAGCTTATTGTATATATGTATTGAGCTATTTTGATGAAGACATTGAAGACATCAACAAGTGTTGGAGAAGAGTTCACGCAAGAAGATGTATGACCATTGATCCTCATCATCAACATAAAACTCTTGTATTGGTTAAGTTGTGTATAGCCTGCATCTATAAGTGCCTTGGATGTAAGTGATTCTTCTCATTGGCATTTAATCATTGGCTCTCACACACATTCGTAAACACCTGTCAATTAAAAATCTAGCTAGAATGTGTGTGAGGTACCTTAGCATTCGGAGGACAGGCCAAGAGCATGGATTGAGTAATCAATTCTTAAAAATCAAGAAAATTCTCTCAAACTCTTCTTATTCTTGGGTTTATGTTTCTATGGGCATGGTCACTAAGTACTATTATATTGGTACGGTTCTTAGAGGACCCCTGACTAGGGTGGGTAGTACCAGAGGTGGATATGGCAATCAGGGTTGTCTCTATACATACCTCGTGTGGTAAAGGGTTTTGATATGTATGCATTGAAGCTTAAGCCTACTAAGGAGTGACTATTGGGGATAATGCCTTGGCACAAGGAGCATTTATTGTGGTGCTAGAGTCCACCTTGTTGGGTTTCCTTGTTGGTACCATTAATGAGCATTTGTCATGGTGCCGGATTCCACCCTGTTCGGTTTTCTTATGGTACCAATAATGAGCATTTGTCATGGTGTTGGAGTCCACCATGTTGGGTTTCCTTGGTACCAATAATGAGTTGTGTCATGGTTTCCATGGCATTGGCAAATGAGCACAAAATTGTTATTATCTTAGCCTTTGTACTTGTATGATCCCTATGAAGATTTGGTCATGTCTCAAGTAGTTTATCAATTCCCTTGTAAATAAAAGTGAAATTTTGAAGGTACATGGTCTTTTTTAAGCTTGAAATCCTTGCTTTTACTTTTTAAATTCTCTATTAAATAAAACAAAAAATAGAGGCTTATAAAGACCTATTAGACCTATCAATTTAAATGAATTAAATCCTTTATAAGGTATGCACATTGAAATTCTCTATTAAATAAAACAAAAAATAGAGGCTTATAAAGACCTATTAGACCTATCAATTTAAATGAATTAAATCCTTTATAAGGTATGCACATTGAAATTTAGAGTAGGGGTTTAAATTTAATCTTGGGGGAAAAGATCTTAGAAAATAGCGTTACCTTGCAAATAAATTAATTGCAATGAAATCATAGGGCAAAAGCTTATAAAGTGGGTTTTGTCAAATTTTCTTGGTGACCATAGAAGAAGCCTTATAGTTTACTATAAATCATTTTTTCTTATCTTATATCATATTAGAATAAAATTTAGGGGAATCAAGGTTTACAAGAAGCAAGTAGAGGTTAGCTTATCAAATAAATTATGTACCCTAAAGGTGCACTTAAATGTAGTTTTTGTTCTTTCCCTTATGTATAGAACCTTGGCTTTTTCTTAGATTGGCAAGGGTAAATTTTAGGATAAGGGTGTCTTAAAATTAATCTTAAAATCTAGCAAGAGTTGGTGTGAAAAAATGAGGTTAAGACAAGGTTGAAGTAGCTCCAAACATGTACAAATTGTGTAACCATTGTGCACCCTTGTGCATAGGAACCTACACATTTTACACCCATAGGGAACCCTTGAGCCAAGCTTGAAGGAGCTCCAAACATGTCCAAGTTGTGTGACCATTATGTACCCTTGTGCATAGGAACCTACACATCTTACACCCATAGGGAACCCTTAAAGTTGAGAGAAATCATGATCAAATTTTAGGTCCAAACAATAATCAGAACCACATATGACTAAGTAACATGTCAGCGTCACAACATCATCATCATAGATCACCTTGCACCATGATCGTGATCCTCAAACAAGATGCCATGCTTTTGCTGAGACCAATCACACTTAGATCTCAGTGGGTTCAGCACATGGAGTAGCCCACATGTCTCACATCCACTAGAGTCATGAAATCTTACTACCCAAAGAGCCGCTTCTACTAGCTATCACACTCTATATCTAGCATCAGGTTCCGTGTGTATGTCTAGTACCCAAATGTATACTTAGTTGCCACACCAAGCACCACCTTACCCAAAATCAATTTGGGGCCGCTTGCTTGTTCATCACACCAATCATGCCAGGATCATACCCACCTTTACCCCCCCAGAGGGGCCAAGGTCTCGGGATGACCACCTTCCTGTGATACACCCCATGGGATGACATCCACATGACAATCCATGAACATGTGTAGTATCTTTATAGGCTTTCACAAACAAACAACACATATATGTTGCATGAAAGTATCCAAGCAGTTATTCAAGCCACAGTGTCAAGAAACATGCATCATACCCGTATTTAAAGTAGTGTAAACCATATCACAACACTCAAGACAATACTCCGAGTAAGTCAAATCCAATCGCATATAACCTAGTGAGGTCTTCTCATCAAGACATTTCTTAGGGTTACGCCCATATTCATCAAGTGATCACAATTCTCTTTCCTCTACAATCTCTTAAGGTTGTTATAGTTTCTATCTAAGGCCAAGTTAAGATCCTTTTGTGGCCTTTTTCGGTCTCAATTTATAGCCTTATGATTTTAAGATGCCTAAGGTCCTTAATCCAAACTCTTTGTCATAAAATTTTATAGGGTGTCCTTTTAAAACGTAAAGCTTACAATTTACCCTCTCTATCCTTCCATTAGTTTTTGGATGATACCAATAGTGTTAAGATTTAGAGAGGTACCTATGGCTTCAAAGAATGTGGTTCAGAACCGAGATATAAATTTGGTATCTCCATCCCTTATAGTCCTTCTACTTAATCCATGAAATCTAAATATCTCTTTTAAGAAAATCTTGGTAATATATAAAGTTGTATAGCTCTTCTTCACACAAATCAAGTGAGTAACCTTTGTTGATAAATCCACCAGTACCAAGATGGAGTCATCATATCTTGCATTCTCATTGAAGGAAATCTAATGATAAAGTCCATACTTATGGAATGTTCAAAGGATGCACATTTCCTTAAGAGCCTAAAGTGGATCTTCACTCAAACGATCCCAATATGAGACAAAGACGATGGATGCAGACTCTTTATAAGTTCAACTTTGAGATTAAGTATAAATCAAGGAAAGAGAACATACTCACAAGATACACTTAGCAAAAAAGCTTCATTACTCATGATAACTATGATTTCTAGTCCCTTACCCTTTGAAATGAGGGAAAAAATTTGATCAGATGAATTTTTCACTCCTATTATTGCCTTGATTAAGCAAGAGAGCAAAATGGTCCAAGAGATGAAGAAACTTCAAGGATAAAAATTAGGAGATGATTGTTTTACTTCAAGAACTAACTCTGAAATGAGGGAGAAAATTAGATTAGATGAAAGTTTTACTCCTATTATTACCTTGATTAATCAGGAGAGAAAAATGGTCCAAGAGATGAAGAAACTTCAAGGATACAAACTAGGAGATAGACTGCTCATACTTTAACAATACCAACTATGTGTTCTTGAAGGTGTGTAGTCTCTCTTCCACACTCATCACAAAACCAGGATCAAGGTAGGAAAAATATATACCTTGGGGTGTCCATAGCCCCAAAAGCTTGTAATAACCAGGCTTCTCTTGCCAAGAAATCAGCACCCACACACACACATAAGAACACACTCATGCCTGACAAATCAGGAGGCTTACCTTCCTAGTCACACATAAGAACACACTTGTGCCTCCCAAATTAGGAGGCTCATCTTCCTTGTCACACATAAGCTCCATAGAGATAAGGAAAAAGTCAAGAACAAGACTGTGTGCAAGAAACAAGATTTGAGTGTTGAGAGAGAGAGAAAAGAAAGAAGACACATAAAAATACTCGTGCACTCCTCCAACTTCCTCAAATTTTCCTACCACCTTTTCTTCTAAAATTAATGTGCTAAGCCAATTTACAAAGGATTTTTGCAATGAAAGCTCATCAAATTACAAAGATAATTAGCCAAAAATGCTAAAGTGTTGTTGATGTAGACCGTGAAATTGTGTTCAAAAATGCACAAAATAAGGTGTTATCATTTCTCCTCCACTTAGCTTACGAATGTCTTTTGTGAGCATTGGAAAGAAAACTTTGCCTTGGAATAAGCTTCTCTCATGTAGATGAAGAAACACATCTACACTTCACTTGAGTCCACTTCAATCCTTGGGGCCACCACAAAACTCCAACTCCAACACTCTTCACATCTCAACTTCCACTCCTTCGTTGCCACAACAGTTCTAAAATAACAACACTGCCACTTTAAAATACACAAGGCCAAACAACTCTCCAAGAATCCTCGAGAAATGCCTACAACTTTGACAAAGGAAGCACAAAACCACCATCATTAAAGCTCCATGGACCATGGATAAACCATGGTGAAATTCCCACATAAAATCAAGCTCCTCATCACTGATGAAGATCTCCACTGAATGCATGCCTTCAACTTCCACCAAATTGTTGCTACTACTGCATATGAAGCACCCTTTTGAGAGCACTTGGATATGTACAATATAGCCTGTTGTGTTGGAATTTGCAAACTGCCCATAGGAACAGTCCCTTGGGAGACCCCATCCAACATTTGGACATTGATCCACCATATGAATCTTCCCTTTAAACCACAAAGTTCTATTGGCATGTGAAGGGGGTTTAACGTTTTAACATTAAGTGCAACGATGCACTCGATTATAGCAAACTCTTCCCCTATTCTTCTTCTTCTTCTTCTTCTTCTTCTTCTTCTTCTTCTTCTAGTAGACATGGGATGGGGTGCATGACATTGATATTGTCTTCTCATCTTCCCCTTCTTCTTTGTTCGCTTTGCAACACCTTCATAACCATGCCATGGCTAGGGAGGATGCGTGGGGGCTGCAAAGAAGAATTATGCAGCGCACCACAAATGGAGATGGGTGACCCTTGGATTGGAACAGCGGGCTGGTAGAATTTTAGGCCCTCTTGTTCTTCTTCCTTATCATCTTCTTTGGGCAACAGACAACATTGAATTTCAAGCATCTTGATAGTAACATAATAAAGCATCCTCTTTTTCAATGAAACCGATTTAAAAAATTAAAAGCAAACCTCTGTTCCCTCAAATGTGATCTTGAATACAATGTTGATCGAAAATCAAAGAGCCTTGTCTTGCCTTTCTTCCACTCCACCTTTGTGTCCATGAATAACCTTTCTCTTTCCAATTTCTAGTAGGACTAGATACTCCTAGCCTTTTCCCAATAAATGCACCAAAATGTAGTCTCTCTTCCACACTCATAAAACTAGGATCAAAGCAAGGAAGCAAAAATATATGCGCAAGGATGGAAAAATATATGCCTTGGGTGGTCCATAGCCCCAAAAACTTGCGAGTAGTCTTCTCTTGCTAAGAAATCACGCTTCACAAATCAAGACAGTCCTCACACACAAGCTCCATAGATATGGGAAAGAATCAAGAACAAGACTGTGTTCAAGAAACAAGATTTGAGTGTTAACAGAGAGAGAGAGAGAGAGAGAGAGAGAGAGAGAGAGAGAGAGAGAGAGAGAAGAAAGAAGAGAGAGCGCATAAAAAGACTTGTGCACTCCTCCTCCAACTTCCTCAATCGTCCCTACCACCTTTTCTTGCTTTTATTAACGTTCAAAACGTTCGATTACAAATTTTTAAGCTGAGGTCATAGAGACCTTTTGTTTTGCAACATCTAAAATTGAAAATGAAATGAAGTGATCATAAAGCTGAGATTAGGGACAATCATTATGCTGATTAATATGTAATTAGAAATCATATATAATGGCTAAGCAATTTAGCCTTTCACCAAAGGATGGAAATAGCCTTTCATAGGCTCCAAGAATCATGATGACCAATGTCAAAAGATATCAAAAGGTATCAAAAAGATCCATGAGCCCCCTTTTATACTTGAGTCCATGACCAAGGTTCTAAACCTAATCTAAAGTTTCTGCTTCATTACAAACCATCCCTTTCTATAATGATTTCATCCTTGAAATCAAAAGGCTGGTCATGCGAAAATCAAACACAAAGGCTATATACAACCACCAAAAAAATCATGCCCATGTGGATGTGTTGTAATGTGAATGGATGGATGAGATGTAAGGTGGATGAATGTGGATCTAGGTAGATGTGAATGGATGAGATGCGAGGTGAATGGATGGGATGTGACGTGATGTGGATATGGGTAGATGTGAATGGATGAGATGTGATTAGGATGGATGTGACGTGATATGATAAGGATCTAAATAGATGTAATTGGATGTGATGAGATGTGGATAGATGTGATGAGATGTAATATGATATGATTGGATGAGAATGGATGAAGACGATGGGAATACATATGACTGGATGTGGAATAAGTAATGTGAATTGATGTAGAAGAATGTGGAATAATGAGAAATGATGTGGAACAATGTGGAAAGATGAGAGTTCTTTAGAAACTGTATTTATGACCTGTTTTTAAATGACTATTTTATGTCAAGAATGCTGGGGAAGCATTTTGACCATCTTGTGAATAGCACATGTTTTTAGTAATATCTCTTAATTTTTAACTAATAAACCTTGTACTCAGTCAACTTTTCATCTTATGTGAGCATTTACTCATTTTTGGGTATTTTCTTTTATTCATTGGATTTATCTCATCCCAACACTTGGATTAATCTTATTGGCCTCCCATAGGAACCTTAATTGGACCATAATCCAGAAATTTTTGAAAGTCTTGACCCTTAGGCTAAGGTCTTTTAAATTATTTTTTTATTGATTCCTAATGCACCTTAGAGAATTTATTTTGAATTTCTGTTAAATCAGGGAAATTTATTTTTGATATTTGTAGAATTTTTATATCCAAAAATATCTCAATATATTGAATTATCTCTCTTTAGAATTTTTCATCTCTCTCTAGGCAAAAACAAGGAAAAACAATATTTTCTTGTATTCAGAAATAGAGAATGATTACAGGGGATTGAAGTAAAGCTTATTCATTATTCAGGCTGAGGAGGAATCTTACATCCTCTCCCACTTGAAAAACGTGAGATGTCCTCATCTCACAAAGTGGGGGTAATCTTTCGCCAACTCTTCTTTTTTCTCCCAGGGTGGCGTCTTCTAGAGGGAAGAACTTCCACTTTACTAAAAATTCTCTGTGAGGACTCTGCTCGTGAGAATCTGCTTCCAACATCAAGGATTTCCTCAAGTTGGAGTACCATTTGGCCTTGAGTCGGAGAGATCAATTGTTCATCATCAAGCACGTGACTCGGGCTGGGTACATATTTCTTAAGCAAACTGACATGGAATACATTATGTACCTTGAGATAGGGAGGCAGAAGAAGTTTATAGGCTAGATCGCCCACTTTCTTTATAATAGCATACAGTCCACAGTATGTGGGAGAGAGCTTCTTGTACTTCCCTAAGGATAAGGAACTTCTTTTTGGTCGTAATCTAATGAAGACCATATCTGATTCTTCAAACTCTCTCTCTAATCTCTTTTTATCTGCGTACTGCTTTTGCCTATCTTGGACTGCCTTTATATCTTTACGAATTGATTGCATTTGCTGGTCCATATCATCAAGCATTTGTTTGGACATCTCAACTTTGATCAAAGGGTCGTCGGACCAAGTCAACGGTGTAAGGCAATCTTATCCATACAAAGCTTTGAAAGGACTCATCCCAATGCTTCAATGATAAGAAGCATTATAAACAAATTCGACCAGATGCAAATGGCTTAACCACTTCTTTGGTTTCCTGCCGTTGTATGACCAAAGGATATCTTCTATTACCTGATTCACTATTTCAGTCTGGCCATCTATTTCGGGGTGATAGGTTGTGCTGAGATCCAAGAAAGTTCCTACTGCTTCAAAGAATGTAGTCCAAAATTTCGATGTGAATTTGGGATCTCTGTCACTTACTATCCTTCTACGTAAGCCATGCAATTTGAAGATCTCTTTAAGGAAAACTCTGGCAACATCCACTGCAGTGTATGTTTCTTTCACTGGAATCAGATGGGCAACCTTGGTTAGCCTGCCAACTACCACAAAAATGGAGTATCATCATATCACATTCACATCTCATCGCATCCATTGACATCTCATCACACCCATTCACATCCATCACACCCATTCACATCCATCCTATTCATTGCATCCTCATCACATCCCCATTGACATCTCATCGCACCCATTCACATCCATCACACCCATTCACATCCATCATATTCATTGCATCCTCATCACATCACATACATTCCATCCACATCTATCCTTATCACATCACCCATTCACATCCATCATATTCATTGCATCCATCACACCCATTCACATCCATCATATTCATTGCATCCTCATCGCATCCATTGACATCTCATCACACCCATTCACATCCATCACACCCATTCACATCCATCATATTCATTGCATCCTCATCACATCACATACATTCCATCCACATCTATCCTTATCACATCACATTCATTCAACATATCACATCACATTCATTCCATCCATATCACATCACATCCACATTACATCACGTCCACATCTATTTACATCCACATTCATTCCATCCACATTACATCACGTCCACATCTATTTACATCCACATTCATTCCATCCACATTACATCACGTCCAAATCTATTTACATCACATCTCATTCATTCCATCTACATTACATCACATCCACATCTATCCATATCTCATCACATCCATTCACATCTTATCACATTCATCCACATCCATCCATTCATTCACATTCACATCTATCCACATCCATCCATATCTCATCACATTCATCCACATCCATCCGTTCATTCACATTCACATCTATCCACACATCCATCCGTTCATTCACATTCACATCTATCCACACATCCATCCAGTCATTCACATGCACATCTATCCACATCCATCCATTCATTCACATTCACATCTATCCACATCCATCCTTTCATTCACATGCACATCTATCACTTCACATCTCATTCTCATCCATTTACATCACATCACCCCCATTCACATATCATCACATCTCATCATATTCACATCCATATCCATTTACATCACATCACATCTCATCCACATCTCATCACATCCACTCACATCTCTCACATCACATTCACATCTCATCACATTCACATCCACATCCATTTACATCACATCACATCTCATCCACGTCTCATCACATCCACTCACATCTCCTCACATCACATTCACATCTTATCACATTCACATCCACATCCACATCACATCACATCCACATCCACATCCATTTACATCACATCACATCACATCCACATCTCATCACATCTCATCACATCTCCTCACATCACATTCACATCTTATCACATTCACATCCGCATCCATTTACATCACATCACATCTCATCCACATCTCATCACATCCACTCACATCTCCTCACATCACATCTTATCACATTCACATCTTATCACATTCACATCCACATCTTATCACATTCACATCCATTTACATCACATCACATCACATCCACATCTCATCACATCCACTCACATCTCCTCACATTACATTCACATCTTATCACATTCACATCCACATCCATTTACATCTCATCCACATCTCATCACATCCACTCATATCTCCTCACATCACATTCACATCTTATCACATTTACATCACATCACATCCATTTACATCACATTCACATCTTATCACATTTACATCCATTTACATCACATCACATCCACTCACATCTCCTCAAATCGCATTCACATCTTATCACATCGCATTCACATCTTATCACATCACGTTTACATCTCCTCTTATCACATCGCATTCACATCTTATCACATCACATTCACATCTTATTACATCACGTTTACATCTCCTCTTATCACATTCACATTCACATCTCATCTAATCACATCGCATCCATTTACATCCCGTCACATTTATTTACATTCATTCGGCTCTACATCATATCTTATCACATTCACTTTAAGTATTGTTTTCTACTTTCGATACTGGTGGGACTTTTCTAAGTTTCTGCCAATTGCTTGGCCTAGTTAAAGGTACTTTTTCTCGATGGATATTTACATGTTCTTTCTCAAATTTCTCAAGTGAAATATATTCTCAATATTCTTCTTTTGGTAAAAGATTCATGGGATTTGCAAAAATCAATTCTACCCATATTTTCCAATAAAATTAATAATGCTCAAAATTTCACTTTTGATAAATACTCATAATTTGAATTATGCCAAAAATTACTCTTTTACCATTTATTTACTTGGATATCAAATATCATAGAAATTTCTCTTTTTGCATAAAAATAAATTTACCAAAAATTTCTCTTTTACCATTTAATTACTTGAATCTCAATTATCATGGGAATTCCTCTTTTTGCATAAAAATAAATTTACCAAAATTTACTCTTTTCTCATAATCAATTAATTATGCATAATTATTAAAAAATTATTTCTCATGAATATGATAAAAATCATTCTTTTTGCATAGGATGTCCAATCCTAGAATATGGTAGGAAGTCCTCTTTTAGCATTAAGCATAAAAATAAGATATGTATTATTTTCTAAAAATTTTTCCATAGCTTCGCTGTGCTATTACTGATAATTCTCAAATTTTTCTAAAGAATAAAAACTTGTAATGGAAATATGATAGTAGTTCCTCTTTTATGCTTAAAATCAAATTATGAATTTAAATCATAATTTAATCATAATTATGATTATCCCACTAGATTAAGCTAATTCCATTATTTTCCTTTTTCCAAATTGATAGGATAATCTATTTCTCATTTAGAATCAATCAAAGTAGTTTTTAACTACTTATAAATAATCTAAAAGAAATAACCATTATTTTTTAAACACAAATTCATAAAAATACCATTTTCTTAATCTCTAGCTTATCAAGCCTAGAGTTCAGCTTTGAATTAAGAGACTATCATTAAGAAGCATCATTTTTCAAAGGATTTAGCCATAAAGATGGCTATTATTTTAGAGAGAGAGAGATTTACTTAAAGAAAGCATTACAAATAAGCATAAAGATTAACTTTCTCTTAATTAAGCATTAAGACTTTAAGGGAAAGCTTGATTTGAATTAAAACAATTGTTTAGAAAGCTTCTCAAGCTTGAGAGGGGTTGAGAAGAAGAAAGTCATTGAGATAAATTAGAAAAAACCATAAAAATTGATTTTACCTCCAAGTTTGGCTTGATTCTCTATTAGCAGTGAAGCCCCTGACCAATCAACTGGTCCACCAAGAGAAGAAGAGCAACTCCAAGAGTTGTTGTAGAGAGAGAGAGAACTCCAAGCTCCCATGAGAGAGGAAAATTTAAGGGATAATAGAAAATATGATTATTTTAATATAATACTGGCATGGTATAGCTCTAATATTTTTTTTTACAAAAGACTAAGGGTCTATTTATAGGTGAGGGAGGCCACTAATCAAGTCCAACTGGGTTCTAGAATTTTCCAGGTTCAGTTTGACTCAATTTGGACAAGATTTGGACCAGTTTGGCTCCCTTTTTTATTTGGTTTAATTCACGAGAGAGGAGAGATAAAAATATCATAATTTTTTTGAATTAAAAACCCTTCCACACATGTGAAAAAGGCCCCTACCTCAAGAGTCCCCCTCTCCTTACCAAGGTTTCAAAAATGCATCATTATTCCAAAATATCTCATTTTTTTAATAATATCTCATAATTTTTAACTAATAAACCTTGTACTCAGTCAACTCCTCATCTTATGTGAGCATTTACTCATTTTTGGGTATTTTCTTTTATTCTTTGGATTTATCTCATCCCAACACTTGGATTAATCCAATTGGCCCATTGGAACCTTAATTCTACCATAATCAAAAAATTTCTGAAAATGTAGACCCTTAGGCTAAGGTCCTTATACCATTTTTAATTAATTCCTAATGCACATTGGTAAGTTCATTTTGAACTTCTGTTTCAGGGGAATCAATTTTAGACAATAGGAGGATTTTTATCTCCAAAGATATCTAAATTTTAGATTTTTATCTCCAAAGATATCTAAATTTTGGATTATCTCTTTGTAGATATTTTCTCTCTCTAGGCCAAAACAGGATAAAACAAGATCTTTCTCCTATTTCAGAGAGGGGAATAATTTCAAGAACAGAAGGGGAGGTTCTTACACTTTTACACCTTAAAAGATGGAGGGAGGAATCTTACAAAATATAACATCCCTGCTTACCCTCAATTCATGTGTAGCAGGATTATACATCTATATCCCTATTTCTCCAAGGGAATACCCAATAAACACACATTTTTCTGCCTTTGGATCTAGCTTAGTACGAAACTCATCTGGCACATACACATATGCAATACATCAAAAAACTTTCAAGTGAGACAAATCAAGTTTCTTGCCCCAACAAACTTCTCCTCTGGTGTTACATCATATATGACTACAATAGGAGTCATGTTCATGATATAAATTGCTGTAGACACAGCCTCAACCCAATAGCTATGCGGCATATTCTTTTTTGCCATCAATGCTCGTGCTCTCTGCAATGTGCCTGTTTTTTTGCTTAGCATCTCCATTTTGCTGCGGAGTGTATCTACATGTAAATTATCTATGAATACTTTTCTTTCGTAAGAATTCAGAGAACTCATTGGAGAAGTATTCTCCCCCTCCATCTGACCTTAGGTACTTCACATGCTTTCGTGTTCATTTTTCAGCTCTCACTCTAAAATTTTGAAAATGAGTGACACTCTTCTCCTTCATGAAATACACCCACACTTTCCTTGTGTGTTCATCAATAAATGTTACATAGTACATGCAACCCCCCATAGGCATAGTCTTTGCAGGACCCCATACATTTGATTGCAGAACATCTAGTACATTCCTACTCACATTTATGTCATGTGAAAATACATGATTTGTTTGCTTTCCAAATTGACATGCTTTACATACTTTCTGCATACCTTCAACCTTAAACTTAGGCAGCCCTGTCACAATTTCTTTAGTCTGCCATAGACTTCATTCTTTCCACATTTACATGCCCAATTCTCTTATGCCAAATGTCTATATCTGCAACAACTCCTGAACCATTTACAAACATTTCAGCACTCACTTCAGGCATATTTACATTCAATGTAAACATTCTGCCCACTCTGTTGCATTTTGCAACCAACCTGCACTTATCTTTAAAGTCTTCTACATATACCAGCATCAGGGTTAATAAACCAGACATGCAAACCCTGCTCAATTATCTGGCCAACTAAAACCAGATTCTTTGTAATTTTTGGAACATGAAGTATATCTGCAAGGTACTTCACCTTATAGACAATAGCACATCTCCAACATAGGTAATCAGATGAGTAGTGTCATCCCCTATTTCAACAAAACCCAGTCTTTCAAGACTCTTCATTTCCTTGAACCACTCACCATGACTTGTCATGTGGTTTGAAGCACCTGAATCAACATACCATACATCATCCTTACATGATGCTACATCATTTCCAGACACATCATTGACTACATATTGCATAATAAACAACCTCTCATTATCCTCATTGTTTCTGCTAGAGGATGCATAGTTATTTTGCTGCACTTTTTCATTTCACATGTCACTCTGTTTCTTATACCAATATGCCTGCACATGTCCAGGCTTACCACAGTAAAAACAACCTTGTATGCGTTGAGATATCGAGCTCGTTTAGTGAGGCGGTGGACACTGATGGGGGATAGGCCCCACACTTACACCACTGGCATGGTTGGTGAGATCTTGGGTGATATGCGGCCAGTGGGATGACAGGCTGTGTGACAGCCATTCCAGAGACTGGCATAGTTATAGCGCCAGCTCATTTAGTCGGGATCACACTATAGAGAACCCGTGTATGTATTGGTTGAGTACCTTTCATATTATGTGTACTCTTATTCTTGTATATGGTGTGTTGAGTGTTGAGTAGAGAAGAAGAAGATTTTCAGCCTCTCACCTTGTGTGTTCTCTATTAGGGTTTTGTGAGT
Organism: Cibotium barometz; assembly: GCF_041138505.1. Classification (NCBI taxonomy): domain Eukaryota; kingdom Viridiplantae; phylum Streptophyta; class Polypodiopsida; order Cyatheales; family Cibotiaceae; genus Cibotium; species Cibotium barometz. Next base: position 546,393 of record NC_141047.1, on the reverse strand, counting down.
GTGTGTGTGTTCTTGCAAGAGCTCAAGCTCTCTTCCCCCCTGCATCTTTTCATGGTATCAGAGCCTGGTTCATGCTAAGGGCTGAGCTGCAAGCAAGAGAACCACAGGAAGCAGTACGAGGGTAAGAGCTTCAACTACTCTTCCCTATTTGTGTTGGTGACTACACCCTTGTCGGGAGCTCTACGGGAGGCACCGGCAAACGATCTCTAATTGAGGAGCTTTCTTCGCGGGAGTAAAGCTATAGGGCAACTATACTATCTTGTCGGACCACATTTTCTGGGCCGAAAACGCGTTTCGGGCGCGTCTGGACCTCCGTTTTTCAGAAAGCAGGTGATTTCGAGCACTGCGGGTAAGTCATCGATTCTCTGCAGAACTCTGTTTTAAGAACTGTAGGAAGATAGATTGACTGTGCAGACACTGTGGGTGCTGCAAAGAGGTCTACAGTTGCCATTGGGTGTATGTATGCACATTGAAGTCACTGGTTGTGAGATTTGAGAGTACTACAGTATCGCTGTGCAGAAAATACAGCAGTTTGTGCAGAAAAACCAGAGTGCAGTTTCTGGTAAAATTGTGTGTTTGGCAAGATGTCAAATGATGGGAGTGGCTGAGAAGCTTGATAAGAATAACTTCCATGCTTGGAGGTTCAGGTTGACGAATTTTCTGATGGGAAAAGGCTATTGGGACTACATAGAAGGTGAGCATGAAGAGGCACCGGAGATACCGCCGAGACTGCTATACCGCAGATGTGAAAGAGTTTAAAGACTAGAACCAAGGAGCCAGGAAGGTTATGTATTGGCTATCCATTAGTATACAGGACACCGTGATTGGGCACATTCAGGATGCCAAGTCCCCCAAGGAGGCGTGGGACACCTTGGTAAAGCTTTATGAAACAAATACCAAGGCACGTAAGATACAGTTGAAGAATGAACTTCATACTGTGGAGAAAAAGAGCATGTCTGTGAATGACTATGCGCTGAAGATAAAGGGTATTGTGGAATCCCTTGCATCTATTGGTGTGTCAGTAGATGATGATGACAAGGTGGAAGTCTGTCTACGTGGTCTCGGGCCACAATACAAGGCATTCAAGACGTCCATTCAGACTCGGGGACATTCCCAACAGATTTGGTGTCTATGCTGATTATCGAAGAGAAGAGCTTGGGTGAAGACCAATAGCCTTCACAAAGCAAAAACAGTTCAGAGCAACAGGCCTTCTACACGAGTTCAGGAAGAGGACGAGGTAGAGGAGGCCGTGGACGCAGTCAAGGAGGTGGCCGAACAGGTAATCAGAATTATGGCTAGCAGCAGCAACAACAACAACAGTCCCAGAATCAACAACAACAACAACACGCAGGTGGAAGAGGCAAATTCAGAGGCAGGGGGAGTCAAAGAGGCCGTGGAAATTGGCAAAGGCAATATAATGATGCACGTGAATGCTATTATTGTGGTAAGCCTGGACATGTGCAGGCAGAATGTTATAAGAAGCAAGCTGACATGCAAAATGGGAAAGTGCAGCAAAACAACTATGCATCCTCAAGCAGAAATAATGGGTTGTTTGTTATGCAGCATGTCGTGAATACCATGTCTGAAAATGTTGATGCAGCACAAAAAGATAATGTATGGTATGTGGATTCAGGCGCTTCGAACCACATGACGAGTCATGAGGGGAGTGGTTCAAGGAGATAAAAAAGCCGAAAAGACCAGGTTTTGTGGAAGCAGGGGATGACACTGCTCATCCAATTGCCCATGTTGGAGATGTGCCATTGTCTATGCAGGATGGCAAAGTGAAGTACCTTGCAGATGTACTTCATGTACCGAACATAACAAAGAATCTGGTTTCAGTTGGCCAGATGATTGAGCAGGGTTTGCAGGTTCGGTTTAACCCTGATGGGTGTTATGTTGAAGATTTCAAAGACAAGTGCAGGTTGGTTGCAAAAGGCAATAGAGTGGACAGAATGTTTACATTAAATGTAGACATGCCTGAAATGAGTGCTGCGATGTTTGCAAATGGTTCAGGAATTGTTGCAGACACAGACATTTGGCATAAAAGGATTGGACATGTAAATGTGCAAAGATTGAAGTCTATGCAGACAAAAGGAATTGTGACAGGGTTGCCAAAATTTAAAGTGGAAGGTATGCAGAAAATATGTGAAGCATGCCAATTTGGAAAGCAAACAAAGCATGTGTTTCCACGTAACAGATATGTGAGCAGAAATGCACTAGATGTTGTGCATTCAGATGTATGGGGTCCTACGAAGACCATATCTATGGGAGGCTGCAGGTATTATGTGACTTTCATTGATGACCACACAAGGAAAGTGTGGGTATATTTCATGAAGGAGAAGAGTGAGGTGTTCACTCACTTTCAGAATTTCAGAGTTTTGGTTGAAAAGCAAACAGGGAAATATGTAAAGTGCCTAAGGTCAGATGGAGGGGGAGAGTACTTCTCCAATGAGTTCTCAGAATTTTTGAAGAAGAATGGTATTCGGAGACAGTTTACATGCAGATACACTCCGCAGCAAAATGGAATTGCTGAGCGAAAAAACAGGCACATTGCTGAGATTGCGCGAGCATTGATGGAAGAGAAAAATATGCCGCATAGCTATTGGGCTGAGGCTGTTTCTACAGCAGTATACATCATGAACAAGACTCCAACTGCAGCCATACATGATGTAACTCCAGAGGAGGCAGAAAACCAGATTTGTCTCATCTGAAAGTCTTTGGATGCATTGCATATGTGCATGTGCCAGATGAGCTGAGAACTAAGCTGGATCCGAAAGCTGAAAAATGTGTGTTTATTGGATATTCCCTTGAGCAAAAGGGATACAGGTGTTATAACCCTGCTACACGTGAGTTGAGGGTAAGCAGGGATGTTGTTTTTGATGAGATGAGCAGCTGGTATGTTGCTGAAAAAGAAGCTGTTGGGGCTGATGTGAGTGGAAGTGTGGTTGCACAGAATGCAGGTCAGCAGCAATCACAGTCTTTGAGTGGACCAAGAGAGTCCTCATCTAGTGGGTCTGTTGATAGACCATGGAGTGGCAGGCTGCGTCATAATACCAGTCCTGCAAATGTGATTAGTACATCACGTAAAGGAAAAGAGAAAGTGGTTGAGCCCCTCGGTATGCCTGACATTTCTGCAGGGCATTCTCATGTTGATGGAGAGTCTAGTGGCTCAGATATGAGCCTTGATGAGGAGCTTGGGATCCCAGCTATGAGAACACCTGGTGTAAAGAAGGCTATGGAAGCCATGAATGAAAAGCTGCGAAGATCAAGGAGAGTGAAGAACCCTGTGCAGAGATTTACATATGATGGTTATGTGGCACATCACTATGCATATATGGCAAAGGTTGTGCAGGTTGTAGAGCCCACATGCATTGATGAGGCTGTTGGAAATGTGTGTTGGGAGAAAGCTATGGATGAGGAGATGAATGCACTACATGGAAACTTGGGACTTAGTGCAATTGCCTGAAGGCAAGAAAGCCATTGGATGCAAGTGGGTGTACAAAGTTAAACATAACAGCGATGGAAGCATAAACAGGTACAAGGCTAGATTGGTAGCCAAAGGATATGCGCAGACATATGGGATTGATTATGAGGAAACTTTCAGCCCAGTTGCCAAGATGGCAACGGTGAGAGTTGTGATAGCAGTGGCTGCGTTAAAGCAATGGTCTTTACATTAGATGGATGTAAAGAATGCATTCTTGCATGGGGATTTGCAAGAAGAGGTGTATATGTTGCAGCCACCTAGTTATGAGGATGTGGGTCACCCCGAGCATGTTTGCAGGTTGAAGAAAGCCTTGTATGGCTTAAAGCAAGCACCAAGAGCATGGTCTGACAAGATTTCTGAATATCTTGTCACTATTGGCTTTCATGTAGCCAATGCAGATTTCTCGCTGTATGTGAGACATGGTGATAGAGGAGTTGTGCTTGTTCTCATCTATGCAGATGACTTGATCATTATGGGGGACCATGATACAGAGATCTTTGATGTAAAGATCTTGCTTAGATAGAAGTTCGAGATGAAGGATCTGGGGGAGCTCAGATATTTCTTGGGCATTGAGGTGATTAGGTCACCACATGGTATTGGATTACTACAGAGACAGTATGGCTTGGACATGTTGTCCAAGTATGGTATGACAGGCTGTAAGCCTATTTCTGTGCCATTGGATCAGAATGGCAAGTTGAGTGCAGATTCAGGAGAGATCTTGGAGGATCCTACTATGTACAGGAGCATAGTAGGAAGTTTGATCTACATGATGATCACCAGACTAGATTTGAGCTATGCTGTTGGGTTGGTGAGTCAGTTTATGCAGGTTCCACGGAAACCGCATTTGGATGCAGTGAGACGCATACTGAGGTATGTGAAGTCTACTTTGCATTGTGGACTATTCTATGAGACTGGGACAGAGATATGTGTACATGGGTACACAGATGCTGATTGGGCTGGTAGTATCTCAGATAGAAGATCTACCAGTGGATTCATGTTTTCTTTGGGGAGTGCTGCTGTGACTTGGAGCAGCAAGAAGTAGCCTACGGTTGCTCTATCGAGTACAGAGGCCCAGTACAGAGGAGCTGCTATGGCAGCATGTGAGGTAGCTTGGTTGAGAAAGCTACTTGCAGATTTGGGTCTATCAGTGGATAGACAAGTTGTCATTTTCTGTGACAACATTAGCAGTATATAGTTGGCCAGGAACCCAGTCTTTCATGCTCGTACGAAGCACATAGAGGTTCACTACCATTTCGTCAGAGAGAAGGTCTTGGCAGGAGATCTTGACCTTGTTTATGTCAGCACAGAGGATCAGGTAGCTGACATCTTCACCAAAGCATTGGGTACAGAGAAGCTTCGCAGATTCAGGGCTTCGCTTGGTGTACATGAGATGGAGTTGAGCTCGAGGGGGAGTGTTGAGATATCGAGCTCGTTTAGTGAGGCGGTGGACACTGATGACCCGCCTGGGGGATAGGCCCCACACTTACACCACTGGCATGGTTGGTGAGATCTTGGGTGATATGCGGCCAGTGGGATGACAGGCTGTGTGACAGCCATATTCTAGAGACTGGCATAGTTATAGCGCCAGCTCATTTAGTCGGGTTCACACTATAGAGAACCCGTGTATGTATTGGTTGAGTACCTTTCATATTATGTGTACTCTTATTCTTGTATATGGTGTGTTGAGTGTTGAGTAGAGAAGAAGAAGATTTTCAGCCTCTCACCTTGTGTGTTCTCTATTAGGGTTTTGTGAGTGTGTGTGTGTTCTTGCAAGAGCTCAAGCTCTCTTCCCCCCTACATCTTTTCAGTATGTCATTATGCTGCCTTTGCTAATTACCACGACCTCTTTGACTCCCCATGCCTCTAAACTAGCCTCTTCCACTTGTGTGTTATTGTTGCGAATCCTGGGACTATTGCTACTACTGACCATAATTCTGATTACATGTTCGGCCACCACCTTGGCCACGTCCACGATCTCTACCTCTTCTTATACTTGAACTTGTGTAGAAGGCCTGCTGCTCTGAATTGTTTTTGTTTTGTGAAGACTGTTGATCTTCACCCAAATTCTTCTCTTCAATGATTAGCATTGATACCAAATCTGTGAAGTTGGGAATGTTTTCCTGAGTTTGAATAGACATCTTGAATGCCTTGTATTGTGGCCCGAGACCACGTAGACACACTTCCACCTTATCATCATCATCAGAAACACCAATTGATGTAAGGGGTTCCACAATGCCCTTGATCTTTATGGCATAATCATTCATAGACATATTTTTCTTCTCCACAGTATGAAGTTCATTCTTCAATTGAATCGTTCGTGCCTTGGTGTTAGTTCAATTCAGCTTCACCAAGGTGTCCCATGCCTCCTTAGGTGACTTGGCATCCTGTATATTCCCAATCATAGTGTCATGTATGTTGATAGAAAGCCAATAGATGACTTTTCTTGCTCCTTGATTCCAATCCTTGAATTTTTTACATCTGCAGCAGTTGGATTAATCTTCGGTATCTCTATTGCCTCCTCATGTTCACCTTCAATGTAGTCCGAGCAACCTTTTCCCATCAAAAAATTTGTCAATCTAAACCTCCAAGCATGGAAGTTGTTCTTTTCAAGATTCTCTGCAACAATTTGGTTTATTCCATCATTCGATATCTTGTCTACAATACAAATTTACCAAAAATAGCACTCTTGTTTGACCTACACAAACTGCCATATTCTCTGCACAGCAGCAACGGTACTATACTGCACCTAAATTGTCACAATGGAATTTGCATACATACACTCAATGGAATCTTTAAGACCTCTTTGTAGTACACATAGTTTCTGCCTAACTAATCGCCCTTCCTGTTAGAGTTCCAAAAGCAGAGTTTTACAGAGAATCGAAACTTACCCATAGTGCCCGTGATGAACGCCTGCGAATTGAAAAACGGACATCCAGACGCGCCTGAAATGCTTCTAATATCCAAATATTTTATCCAACAGATAATATTATTGCTATATAGCTCTGCTCCCACAAAGAAATCTCCTCAATCGGAGTTAGTTTGCCGGTGCCTCCCAAAGAGCTCCCGACAAGGGTGTAGTAGCCAACACAAAGGGGGAAGAGTAGATGAAGCTCTTACCCTCGTACTGCTTCCGGTGCTTCTTTTTATTGCCACTCAGCCCTTAGCATGAACCAGGCTTTGATACCATAAAAGGATGCAGGGGAGAAGAGAGCTTGAGCCCTTGCAAGCACACACACACTCACACAAACCCTAGAAGAGAACACACAAGGTGAGAGGCTGAAAATTCTTCTTCACACAACAAAAGAGGTCTACAAAGAAGATAAAGTGACTAACACACATAATAGAGTATATAGAAGAAATCCATAATGTGAACACGCTAAGTGGAGTGGGTAGGTATGGACTAGTCAGTGTAGTCCAACTGTAGAATCTGTGGTAAAGATATGTCGGTGCCAACTACCAAACCCACCAGTGATGTAAATATCGAATAGTCATACAGGCGCCTCATAAGTATCAGCTCATGTTGAGCTTGACATCTCAACAATATGTATGTACCATGAGTGAATGAAAAATGAGACAAGGGCATAAAAACAATTTGGGAGATCAAGGCAAGTGTGAATGGCTTGAAAATAGGAGTGTGGATAACTAAAATATATCGTGTGAAATACTCCCCAAGATAAAAGATGTGGAAAAATATAAAGCTCAAATGTGTGTAGGCACACACAAGTAAAACTCAAGTGGGTAAGATGCAAGATATGGACAAAATGGATGTGGTAAGTGGGCTGGCCCAGGGGTGGGAAAAAGAAGTGAAAGGTCTTGAAAAAAAACCTAAGTTTCAAGATTTTACTCTTTCCCTTCACATTGGCAGCCACTTCCCCGTTCTCTCTTCTTGCACACATTGGCGGGCCATTATTCTTCTTCCTCCTCCTCCTCCTCCTCTCCCTTTTATGCTTGAGTAAGACGTGTGCTTGAGTTGGTTGAGCCTTCTAAGAAGGTTGTGAAGCTTTTTTTTATTTTTTTAAATGATATTTCTTGCACTGCTGTTGCACACGTTGCCTGAGCCTAAAGAAGACAATGATGCACATGAGACGTGCTATGCTACCTCAGCTTTGGGTGTGTTTGTTGGATAACATTGTGATCACGACATGATGATGGCGGTGCTAAAGGCTCGGATCCCCCCACCCAAGGTGATCCCCGTGCTTCCCAATCTCCCCCGCCACACCCTCCCCCTCATCTACACTCTCGCTTCTTCCATCCCAGCCCCAGTTCTCAACCACCTCCCAACCCACCCTCCATTGGTGCCCATCAAACACTCACTTGAAACCCCCACCCTCCATGCAAAACCCATAGCGGTCACTAGTTGTCCTTATTCAACTTCTTCACCCACTACCTTACCCCTTTTTCCCTCATCTTCCACAACCCCTCCTCAAGTTCCCTTGCCACCCCCTTCACCAAAACTACCATCAACCCCTTGGATTGGGCCTACCCATGCCCGCAAATAGATATTCCCTCTACATTGGCATGCCCACCCCCTCTTCTTCTTGACGGCTTGGTCGGAACCACCCACCTTAACTACCTCAACCTGTCGACCTCCCTTCACCCACCCCATTGGAGGAGGGTGAAATACCACCTCAAATCCCACCGGAGTAGTACAAGGTGGTGGATCCCCCATCAATTGGCATGATCCTCTAGATCACACCAAATTTGAGCAGGCAATATGCATCCTGCTTACTTGACACCTTCAATAGGTTTCACTAACTAGGATCACGTACCATGTGGACATTCATGTCCTCCCGACTATACCTCAACGACAAGCATGACACATGGAAGTTCCAGCATCCGCACACCAACAACGTGGCGGCTACATAAGGCCCCACTCTGATGCTCGACCCCTTATGTGTGAGCAACTAGTTTGGCGGGCGACCCTTCCTACTCAAGGCACATATTTGGGCTGAGTATTGGAAAGCCCACCGTAACCTCCGCATCAACCCGACTTACCTCCCCATCTACCATGTCGTTGGGCCTAGGACCTATTCCACATTGAATAAAAGGATAACCCTAAACTCTAATTTAGCTTCCCATGGTTCCCCCCTATTGAGATATCGAGCTCATCTAGTGAGGCGATGGACACTGATGACCCATCTGGGGGATAGGCCCCACACTTACACCACTGGCATGGTTGGTGAGATCATGGGTGTGACGGCCAGTGGGATGACAGGCTGTGTGGTGACAACCATTCTAGAGGCTGGCATACTTATAGCACCAGCTCATTTAGTTGGGTTCACACTATAGAGAACCCTAGTATGTATTTGGTTGAGTACCTTTTTATATTGTGTGTACTCTTATCTTTGTATATGGTGTGTTGAGTGTTGTGTGAAGAAGAAGAAGATTTTCAACCTCTCATCTTCTCTTTTAGGGTTTTGTGAGTGTGTGTGTGCTTGCAAGAGCTCAAGCTCTCTTCTCCCCTGCATCTTCTCATGGTATCAGAGCCTGGTTCATGCTAAGGGCTGAGCTGCAATCAAGAGAAGCACAGGAAGCGGTACGAGGGTAAGAGCTTCATCTCCTCTTCCCTATATGTGTTGGTGACTACACCCTTGTCGAGAGCTCTATGGGAGGCACCGGCAAACAATCTCTGGATTGAGGAGCTTTCTTCGCGCGGGAGTAAAGCTATAGGGCAACTACAGCGCCTTATCGATGTTTGAAAATGTTGAAGCAGCACATAAAGATGATGTATGGTATGTTGATTCAGGTGCTTCGAACCACGACAAGTCATGGGGAGTGGTTCAAGGAGATGAAAAACCTTGAAAGACCAGGGTTTGTGGTGGAAACAGGGGATGACACTGCTCATCCAATTGCCCATGTTGAAGATGTGCCATTGTCTATGCAGGATGGTAAAGTGAAGTACCTTGCAGATGTACTTCATGTTCTGAACATAACAAAGAATCTGGTTTCAGTTGGCCAGATGATTGACCAGGGTCTGCACAGGTTCGGTTTAACCCTGATGGTTGTTATGTTGAAGGCTTTAAAGACAAGTGCAGGTTGGTTACAAAAGGCAACAGAGTGGGCAGAATGTTTACATTGAATGTAAACATACCTGAAGTGAGTGCTGCGATGTTTGCAAATGGTTCAGGAATTGTTGCAGACACAGACATCTGGCATAAAAGAATTGGACATGTGAATGTGGAGAGAATAAAGTCTATGCTGCAGACTAAAGGAATTGTGACAGGGTTGCCAAAGTTTAAAGTTGAAGGTATGCAAAAAATATGTGAAGCATGCCAATTTGGAAAGCAAACAAAGTATGTATTTTCACGTGACAGAAATGTGAGCAAAAATGCACTAGATGTTGTGCATTTAGATGTATGGGGTCCTACGAAGACCATGTCTATGGGAGGCTGCAGGTATTATGTGACATTTATTGATGACCGCACAAGGAAAGTGTGGGTATACTTCATGAAGGAGAAGAGTGAGGTGTTCACTCATTTTCAGAATTTCAGAGTTATGGTTGAAAAGCAAATAGGGAAACATGTAAAGTGCCTAAGGTCAGATGGAGGGGGAGAATACTCCAATGAGTTCTCTGAAGTTTTGTAGAAGAATGGTATTCAGAGACAGTTTACATATAGATACACTCCGTAGAATGGTATTCAGAGACAGTTTACATGCAGATACACTCCGTAGAAGCAAAATGGAGTTGCTAAGTGGAAAAACAGGCACATTGCTGAGATTGCGCGAGCATTGATGGGAGAGAAGAATATGCCGCATAGCTATTGGGCTGAGGCTGTTTTTCTACAGCAGTTTACATCATGAATAGGACTTCAACTACAGCCATACATGATGAAAGTCCAAGGAGAGGTTTATTTTGGCAGAAAACCTGATTTGTCTCATCTAAAAGTCTTTGGATGCATTGCATATGTGCATGTGCCAGATGAGCTGAGAACTAAGCTGGATCCAAAAGCTGAAAAATGTGTGTTTATTGGGTATTCCCTTGAGCAAAAGGGATACAGGTGTTATAACCCTACTACTACACGTGAGTTGAGGGTAAGCAGGGATGTTGTTTTTTAATGAGATGATGAGCTAGTATGCTGCTGAAAAAGAAGCTGTTGGGGCTGATGTGAGTGAAAATGTGGTTGCACAGAATGCAAGTCAGCAATCACAGTCTTTGAGTGGACCAAGAGAGTCCTCATCTAGTGGTTCAGTTGGGGCTGATGTGAGGCGTTGCACAGAATGCAAGTCAGCAATCACAGTCTTTGAGTGGACCAGGAGAGTCCTCATCTAGTGGTTCAGTTGTTGATAGACCATGGAGTGGCAGGCTGCATCATAATACCAGTCCTGCAAATGTGATTAGTACATCACATAAAGGCAAAGAGAAAGTGGTTGAGCCCCTTAGTATGCCTGACATTTTTGCAGGGCATTCTCATGTTGATGGATATTCTAGTAGCTCAGAGATGAGCCTTGATGAGGATCTTGGGATACCAGCTATGAGAACACCTAGTGTAAAGAAGGCTATGGAAGCCATGAATGTAAAGCTGCAAAGATCTGGGAGAGTGAAGAATCCTGTGCAGAGGTTTACCTATGATGGTTATGTGGCACATCACTATGCATACATGGCAAAAGTTGTACAAGTTGTAGAGCCCACATGCATTGATGAGGCTGTTGAAAATGTGTGTTGGGAGAAAGCTATGGATGAGGAGATGGATGCACTATATGGAAATGAGACCTGCTGGGATTTGGTGCAATTGCCTGAAGGCAAGAAAGCCATTGGATGTAAGTGGTGTACAAAGTAAAACATAACAGTGATGGAAGCATAAGCATGTACAAGGCTAGATTGGTAGCCAAAGGATATGCGCAGACATATGGCATTGATTATGAGGAAACTTTCAGCCCAGTTACCAAGATGGCAACAGTGGATGGATGTAAAGAATGCATTCTTGCATGGGGATTTGCAGGAAGAGGTGTATATGTTACAACCACCTGGTTATGAGGATGTATATGTTACAGCCACCTGGTTATGAGAATGTGAGTCACCCCGAGCATGTTTGCAGGTTGAAGAAAGCCTTGTATGGCTTAAAACAAGCACCAAGAGCATGGTCTGACAAGTTTTCTGAATATCTTGTCACTATTGGCTTTTATGTAGCCAATGCAGATTTCTCATTGTATGTGAGACACAGTGATAGAGGGGTTGTGCTTGTTGTCATCTATGTAGATGACCTGATCATTTTACGAGGGTCCATGATGTAGAGATCTTTGATGTAATGATCTTTCTTAGATAGAAGTTTGAGATGAAGGATCTTAGGGAGCTCAGATATTTCTTTGGCATTGAGGTGATTAGGTCACCACATGGTATTGGATTACTCTGCAGAGACAGTATGGCTTGGACATGTTGTCCAAGTATGGTATGACAGGCTATAAGCCTATCTCAGTGCCATTGGATCAGAAAGGCAAGTTGAGTGCAGATTGAGGAGAGATTTTGGAGGATCCTACTATGTATAGGCGCATAGTAGGAAGCTTGATCTACATAACGATCACTAGGCCAGATTTGAGCTATGCTATTGGGTTGGTGAGTCAGTTTATGCAGGTTCCCACATTTGGATGCATTAAGATGCATACTGAGGTATGTGAGGTCTACTTTGCATTGTGGACTATTTTATGAAACTGGGACAGAGATATGTGTACATGTTGATTGGGCTGGTAGTATCTCAGATAGAAGATCTACTAGTGGCTTCATGTTTTCTTTAGGGAGTGCTGCTGTGACTTGGAGCAGCAAGAAGCAGCCTACGGTTGCTCTATCCTAGTACGAGGTGCTTCTATGGCTTCATGTTTTCTTTGGGGAGTGCTGCTGTGACTTGGAGCAGCAAGAAGCAGCCTACAGTTGCTCTATCCCAGTACGAGGTGCTGCTATGAGGACAGCTTGTGAGGTAGCTTGGTTGAGAAAGCTACTTGTAGATTTGGGTCTATTAGTGGATAGACAAGTTGTCATTTTCTGTAACAACATTACAGTTGGCCAGGAATCCAGTTTTTCATGCTCGCATGAAGCATATAGAGGTCCACTACCATTTTGTCAGAGAGAAGGTTTTGGAAGGAGACGACCTTGTTTATGTCAACACACACAGGATCAGGTCGCTGACATCTTCACCAAAGCATTGGGTACAGAGAAGCTCCACAGATTCAGGGCTTCGCTTGGTGTACATGAGATGTAGTTGAGCTCGAGGGGGAGTGTTGAGATATCGAGCTCATCTAATGAGGCGATGGACACTGATGACCCGCCTAGGGGATAGGCCCCACACTTACACCACTGGCATGGTTGGTGAGATCATGGGTGATATGCGTCCAGTGGGATGACAGGCTATGTGTGACAGGCTCTGTGTGACAGCATAGTTATAGCGCCAACTCATTTAGTTGGGTTCACACTATAGAGAACCCTAGTATGTATTTGGTTGAGTACATTTTTATATTGTGTGTACTCTTATCTTTGTATATGGTGTGTTGAGTGTTGTAAGAAGAAGAAGAAGATTTTTAGCCTCTCACCTTGTGTGTTCTCTTTTAGGGTTTTGTGAGTGTGTGTGTGCTTGCAAGAGCTCAAGCTCTCTTCTCCCCTGCATCTTCTCACCCCCTCCTACATCTTGGAACCCATGCATGGAGGAAAGCATGCTTGTTCAAATACATGCTTTCATCACCAAATATGATCAGGTGTGCCAGATCTTGCCATTGTTGCCACCATCCGCTTTTCAATCTCATCATCACCCTTTTGGCGGAGTTCCCCCAATGGCACCATTTACATGAAGGAGCCGAAGGCTTTGCCTTTGACCTCAACAAAGGTCCCACCCTGAGGCACCTTTTCGGCTATTATGAGCGCATCCAATGGATGCCCGTCTATCATCTCTAAACCTTCAAAGACATGATGAAGACCACATTCTGGATGAGCTACATTGCCTTTCATCGATCCCCCCAGTACCCCAAGTTGCGGTACGAGTTTTCCATACATACTCTTCTAGTACCCCACTGATTCTTCTTGCTAGCTCTAAGGACAAACCTGAGTTAGGGAGGGGGTATGTGAAATACAATGGTATCCCGCTGATTCTTCTTGCCAGCTCTAAGGACAAACCTGAATTAGGGAGGGGTATGTGAAATACAATGGTTAACATTATTTTAGAGCATGGTTATGCTTCATGTAAACCGTGCTAAGCACTTCATGTAAAAGAAATATGGGATGACTGAGCTTATGACATGTATAATGTCGGCCATGAGCATAAGCCTAGGTGTTTGATCAACAACAACGCGAGCCTCTAAGGGTCTTCTTCCTGTTTGGTGATCCATTGGGGATGCTTAATCACACTTATGGGCAAAGGATCCACCATGTTATTTTGCTTGACCCTCTCTCTTAAAACATTGAACGAGCTTGAATCTCTTGTGTAGGGTAAGAGGGCACCAAGACCGGATGGAACAATCTCTAATTCAGGAAGAAACTCAGAGTCCTTTGATTTACCTGACTTTTTGCTTTGTTTCTTACATGTAATAGGGGTCTGCATGAGGGGGTGCATTCTTTCTTAACCTCCTCACTTGAAGAAATTGACTCTTCTTCTTCCTCTCCTTCCTCTTGGATGTAGTCACTGAAGAGTTCTTATTTGAGCCAAAAAAACCCTTAAGCACCTCACTGTAGGCTCTCCCAAATGTCTATAACCAAAAACAATGAAATCAATGACATGTTTTAAAAAAAAGAGACAAAAGTTGAAAAGAATATGAGAAAATGTTAACCACTCCAGTTAACATTATTTTTCAAGCGTGGCTACGCTTCTTGTAACTTATCTTTTTGTAATTGTGCAAAACACTGAATGATAAAAGAGATATGGGATGACCAAGCTTACGGCTTGTGTAATGCCGGTCATAGGAAAGAGATGTAAATAGAGCTAGGAAGCTAGTTTTGGACACCCAAATTGTAAACAGGTGGCCGACCATTGTAAAATGAGAGATCTTCTATATAAGACATTTTATGGAATATGAAAAGGGACAATCCCATTAGTCTCATTTGAGTTTTGGCTCTCTCTCTCTCTCTCTCTCTCTCTTGAGCTTGTGGATGCTTGCTTGTATTGATGATGCTTGCATGCTTGATTATTGTTGTGTATGCATGTTAGGGATGGTGATGATCTAGCTTCTCCTCTCCTCTCCCCTCTCTTTGTTGAAATATGCAAGTGAATGGGTGTGTGCGGGAACAAGCCCTTAGTTAGAGATTGTAAAAGGGAGTTCGTAATTGAGTAGGTAGCAGTGAAAAGGTGAGAAGAATATATTGGACGAGAGAATCAAGGGTAGCATGAGTGAATATAGGGGTGTGGAAAGATTCTAGGAAAGGAAAGGTGGCACGAATCAAGGAGAAATTAGTGGGGAGTGGGTGCTTGTCACCTTGTGGATGTAAAAGCTATAAATTGAGGCATTAGCCTAATGAGAATTTGCTGGTTTTTGAGTATCCATGCCTAGATTTTGCTATTAGATTAATTGTGCACTAATCTTGCTTTAATCACTTTCTAATTGCTTTTGCTAATCATGTTGATTCTTGCATTTGATCCACCATAGCCCATCACATTGCTGAAAATTCAACTTGGTATCAGAGCAGCCTAGCTTAGCATTTAGCTACTATTTTAAGCTTAATCACCTTCTTAATTACTAATTAGGTCTAATAGCCTTATAAGCCATTTTTCACTTTCTGTAGTACCCACACTTGGTGGAGCTTGGATCTCTCCCTCCACACAGCTCCATTGTCTACAAAATTCAAACACCCTCTTGCCAACATCTTAGCACCTAGGCATGGCATGTCAGAAGCTCAAACCGCCAACGAATGCAGCTGGGAAGTGTCGATTTATTGGCACCATTTTCTCTAAAAAATTACAAAATTGCCATCACACCTTTGAATTGGAACCATTGGAGCTAGCCCAAGGGGTTTTTGGGTGTGTTGAATACGCTAGTGGCCTCAGATTTTTGAAATTTGTCAAGGAGAAGCTACATCAAGCTCTAGATCAAATCTGCAAGTGACTTTGGTAAAACAGAGATTAAGAATTTATTATTTGGTCAAATCTTATATTTTTGGGCTTGATCTACTAGACTAACTGCTATTGATTCCCTTAAAAGGATTTGAGCTCATATGAACTATAAGGCACCAGATCTGGCCTCCCCATACAGTCTCTTTTTTGCACACAAAATAGGAGATTGAGCTCACTAATTAGTGATTAATTAGTACTAATCATCTCACTGAAGTTTGGTGTAACTGATGGTTCAAACTTACCATTAGGTATCTGATATAGACCTTTATCACTTCATATTACAATTTGAAGTTGGTTTGATGTCCCAACCATCTAGTACAAAACCAAACTATCATTGGCATTATGCAATTTTTGGTGTATTCATGCTTGTAAACTTGTTGTAATCATCATTAAACACCAAATTGGAGTTGTAAAAGGGTAGACACTGCCTTTGAATCTTGAATTGGATTAAGGGGTAAGACCCCCTTCACATCATCATGAGCATTGCACAAGAAGTAGCTAAATTCAACGGTGAGCAATTCCATACATGGCAAACAAAAACCACGTATTTGCTCATGAGGAAGAATCTATGGGGGCTAGTTGAGGGGAGAGATGAATGTCCAGAGGAGCATGGGAAGGATGAGTGGAAGAGCAGAAATGAGAAAGCATTAGGACTCATTGCACTTAGCTTAAATGTGATGAAATCATTGCGGGGATACAACAAGCTAAAGATGCATGGGATGAACTCAACAAATTATTTGGCACTCAAGCAAAGAATTCAAAGATAAATCTACTAACGCAATTTTACAAACTTGACATGAAGGAAAGTGAACCTCTAGCCATACACTTCGAACAAATACAAAAGCATCAAACAACAACTTGCAGCAACCATTGGGAAGAAAGTAGAAGATGCAATGCTTCTAAAGAGTGTGGATAAGGGAGAGTATGAGAACATTGTGGCAACCTTAAAGAATGTACCAGATTTGAAGTTGTATGAGATAGAAGGAGATATACTAGATCGAGAGAACAAGGTCAAAGAGAAGAAAGGATTGGACCCAACAACAAGAGGGGAGAAAGCACTCTACACCCGAGAAGGCCTCGCATGAGGATGAGGACGAGGAAGAGGTAGGGGAGGAGGAAGGACCTTCACTTCCCACAACTGTGGGAAGCCAGGACACATGGCTAGAGACTACTACAGTAAACCAAATGAAGAAGGATTGACATCAGCAAACTTCATGGAGACTCCTAAGGTAGAGGAGTCATAATATCTTCTTTGAGAGAGAAAGAGAGAAACCCCACAACCCAATGTAACCTATCCCAATAGAGTAAAACCACCTCTGAGCCACCGATGATGTAGGCCATGTGGTAGATGTATGTGTGAGTACTTTAGTCAAAGTTACGGGCACTTGTAGTAGCCTTGGAAAATAGAGAGAGAGTGTCAAGGACTATGAGTTAGGGACTTAAGGCACTGGTCGCGGGCTACCAAGTAAGAGGGAAACTTGGTATAGGGTCCAGGTGTGCTAGAATTATTCACTTGAGGGGAGGTGTTGAAATATGCAAGTGAATAGTGTGTGCGGGAACAAGCCCTAGAGATTGTAAAAGGGAGTTCGTAATTGAGTGGGTAGTAGTGAAAAGGTGAAAAGAATCTACTGGATGAGAGAATCAAGGGTAGCATGAGTGAATATAGGGGTGTGGAAAGATTCTAGGAAAAGGTGCCCCTATGTAGGGGAGGTGGCACAAATCAAGGAGAAATCAATGGGGAGTGGGTGCTTGCTACCTTATGGATGTAAAAGCTATAAATTGAGGCATTGACCTAATGAGAATTTGCTGGTTTTTGAGTATCCATGCCTACATTATGCTATTATATTAATTGTGCACTAATCTTTCTTTAATCACTTTCTAATTGCTTGCTAATCATGTTGATTCTTGCATTTGATCCACCATAGTCCATCACATTGCTGAAAATTCAACTCTCTTGTCTCTCTACCAAGGTCCTTCTTGCATGCTAGCTTCTCCTCTCCTCTCCCCTCTCTTGTCTCTCTACTAAGGTCCTTCTTGCATGCATGTCCTTCCTTGTTCTTTACCTAGCTCTTGAATCTCCACTTGGGTGACACAAGTGGTGGTATGTTGAGAAATATGGTGCCATGGAGCACAAGGAAAGTATGGAGTGAGTGTGAGTAGACACATCACCAAGTGATAATTATCCCACATGCAAGAGAAAAGCCAAGTTGTACTCTCGTCATATAAAAGGAGATTATTTTAAGCAATGGAATACAAGCATAACATCTCAAGTATTTTTATGAGTACAAGTTTCCATCTTGTAACCTAAATGAACTTGGGTCTAAACTTAATTTAGCACACACTCATCACAATGAGTCTCCTTCATTTCTATCCACCTTAGATTAGTCGTGTCATTAGATTAGATTAGTGTGTGATTAGGATGTGTAGTTAGGAGAGCTCGATCCATGCTTTT
This sequence comes from Cibotium barometz, assembly GCF_041138505.1. Lineage (NCBI taxonomy): Eukaryota > Viridiplantae > Streptophyta > Polypodiopsida > Cyatheales > Cibotiaceae > Cibotium > Cibotium barometz. The sequence goes on along the minus strand of NC_141047.1, from coordinate 528,434 downwards.
AACATGGTATCAAAGCTTAGGTCTAGCTCTCCTCTCTTAGTTCTTTCATATTACAAGTGATTAAGATTTTCTTAGTCTTATCAATTAAGGTTTTTTTTCGCCTTAGCTTCTGCAATTAAGAGTAGACTTCTCGTTTGGCTCACATGCAATTGCCACTTTCTTTGGCTTCCCTTGCTTCCACATTTTTTCCTTGCTCTTGCATTTTTCTTTGCCCTTCCTTCTCCTAGGATCCTCTCTACTGCATGCCTTTTCATTCTTGCATTGAATACAAGAGAGAGAGACAGAGAGGCCATTCTCACAGCACAAAGAGAGAGCTCTCCGTGCTCTGCTCTACAAAATTTATACTTTGGACTTTTTTTTTGTGCTAAGAAGAAATCTTAGGCCATGGCGACTATAGTTTCGACTGGTATGGCAATGACTCCTATAACAACTTGAACCGAGAGCTGCAATTTAGACTTTGGTTCTAAAGGCGGCTTTCAAGCTCAGTTTCATTGATGAGAATCACAAATGTCATCCTTGTAAGAAACTGTAGCTTATCTTTTAGGACTTTCATAAGCCCTACACGATCTATGTTGGGAGGGTAGAGCCGAGAGATCGAACATAGTGAAGGGTTTGTTTGAGGCGTTGTAGTTGTTGTTGCCACTCATGGTGAAGGAGAAGAAGACGACATCCTCCCCCTCCTCTATGCACCGACACACAGGCAGATAAGGTTGTAATTTATATATATATATATAACTAAAGGTCAAAACCTTATCTCTAAAAAGTGGAGTGTAAAAAGGCTTACACTAGAGAGTGTTCACACCCTTTGTAAAGCCAAGATAAGAATGCACTCACATGGGCTACCTAGAGACTCTTTCATGGTGGGGATCTTTTGCACCCATCTTCAACATTCAGAATGTCATCATAAGTGTAAGATTCCTCCCTCTAGCTTTTGAGGTGTGAAGGTGTAAGAACCTCCCCTTCTATTCTTGAAATTATTCCCCTCTCTGAAATAGGAGAAAGATCTTGCTTTACCCTAATTGGCCTAGAGAGAGAAAATATCTAGAGAGAGATAATCCAAAATTTAGATATCTTTGGATATAAAAATCTTCTTAGTGTCTAAAATGGATTCCCCTGAAACAAAAGTTCAAAATTAACTTACCAGGAATTAATTAAAAATGGTATAAGAGACTTTAGCCTAAGGGCCCACATTTTTAGAAATTTTTGGATTATATTCCAATTAAGGTTCCAATGGGCCAATTGGATTAATCCAAGTGTTGGGATGAGATAAATCCAAACAATAAAAGAAAATACCCAAAAATGAGTAAATGCTCACATAAGACGAAGAGTTGACTAAGTACAAGGTTTATTAGTTAAAAATTATGAGATATTACTAAAAAAATGAGATATTTTAGAATAATGATACATTTTTGACACCTTGGTGTAAGGAGAGGGGGACTCTTGAGGTAGGCGCCTATTTCACATGTGTGGAAGGGTTTTTAATTCAAAAAAATTGTGATATTTTTATCTCTCCTCTCTCTTAGATCAAACCAAATAAAAAAGGGAGCCAAATTGGTCCAAATCTTGTCCAAATTGAGTCAAACTGAACCTGGAAAATTCTAGAACTCAGTTGGACTTGGTTAGTGGTCTCCTTCACCTATAAATAGACCCTTAGCCTTTTGAAAAAAATAATTGGAGCTATACCATGCCAGTATTATATTAAAATAATCATATTTTCTATTATCCCTTAAAGTTTCCTCTCTCTTGGGAGCTTGGAGCTCTCTCTCTCTTTACAATAACTCTTGGAGTTGCTCTTCTCCTCTTGGTGGACCAATTGATTGGTCGGGGGCTTCACCTTGCTAATAGAGAATCAAGCCAAAGTTGGAGATAAAATTAATTTTTATGGTTTTTTCCAATTTATCTCAATGACTTTCTTCTTCTCAACCCCTCTCAAGCTTGAGAAGCTTTCTAAATAAATTTTTTAATTCAAATCAAGCTTTCCCTTAAAGTCTTAATGCTTAATTAAGAGAAAGTTAATCTTTATGCTTATTTATAATGCTTTCTTTAAGTAAATCTCTCTCTCTCTCTAAAAGAATAGCCATCTTTATGGCCAAATCCTTTGAAAAAGGATGCTTCTCAATGATAGTCTCTTAATTCAAAGCTAAACTCTAGGCTTGATAAGCTAGAGATTAAGAAAATGGTATTTTTATGATTTTATGTTAACAAAATAATAGTTATTTCTTTTAGATTATTTATAAGTAGTTAAAAACTACTTTGATTGATTCTAAATGAGAAATAGATTATCCTATCAATTTGAAAAAAGAGAAATAATGAAATTAGCTTAATTTAGTGGGATAATCATAATTAAGTTTATGATTATGGTTAAAATCATGATTTAAATTCATAATTTGATTTTAAGCATAAAAGAGGAACTACTATCATATTTCCATTACAAGTTTTTATTCTTTAGAAAAAATTGAGAATTATAAGTAATAGCAGCGAAGCTATGGTAAAATTTTTAAAAAATAATACATATCTTATTTTTATGCATAATGCTAAAAGAGAACTTCCTACCATATTTTAGGATTGGATATCCTATGCAAAAAGAATGATTTTTATTATATTCATGAGAAATAAATTTTTTATAATTATGTTTAATTAATTAATTAAGAGAAAAGAGTAATTTTTGGTAAATTTATTTTTAATGCAAAAAGAGAAATTTCCATGATATTTGAGAATCAAGTATTTAAATGGTAAAAGATGATTTTTTGGTAAATTTATTTTATGTAAAAAGAGGAATTCCCATGATAATTGAGATCCAAGAAATTAAATGGTAAAAGAGGAATTTTAGGCATAATTCAAATTATAAGTATTTATCAAAAGTGAAATTTTGAGCATTATTAATTTTATTGGAAAATATGGATAGAATTGATTTCTGTAAATCCCATGAATCTTTTACTCAAAAGAAGAATATTGAATATATTTCAGAATGTGATGCGAGGAGATGTGAGTGGATGTGATGAGATGTGATGTGATGTAAACGGATGTGGATGTGAATGTGATGAGATGTGATGATATGTGAATGGGGGTGATGTGATGTAAATGGATGAGAATGAGACGTGAAGTGATAGATGTACATGTGAATGAATGGATGGATGTGGATAGATGTGAATGTGAATGAATGGATGGATGTGGATGAATGTGATGAGATGTGAATGGATGTGATGAGATATGGATATATGTGGATGTGATGTAATGTAGATGGAATGAATGAGATGTGTAAATAGATGTGGACATGATGTAATGTGGATGGACTGAATGTGATGTGATCTGGATGGAATGAACGTGACGTAAAATAGATGGAATGAATGTGATGTGATATGGATGGAATGAACGTGATGTGATAAGAATAGATGTGGATGGAATGTATGTGATGTGCTGAGGATACAATGGATGTGATGGATGTGAATGGGTGTGATGGGTATAAATGGGTGTGATGGATGTGAATGGGTGTGATGGATGTCAATGGATGCGACGATGAGATGTGAATGTGATATGATGATATCTGAATGGATGTGATGTAATGTGAATTTATGGAGGAGATGTAAGGTGGATGAATGTGGATCTAGGTAGATGTGAATGGATGAGATGTGATGTGGATAGATGTGATGTGATGTGATGTGGATCTAGATAGATGTGAATGGATGAGATGCGAGGTGAATGGATGTGATGTGGATCGGGGTGGATGTGAATGGATGAGATGTGATGTGAATGGATGTGATGTGGATATGGGTAGATATGAATGGATGAGATGTGATGAGGATGGATGTGACGTGATGTGATGAGGATCTGAATAGATGTAATTGGATGTGATGTGGATGAATGTGATGTGATGTGGATAGATATGATGAGATGTAATATGATATGATTGGATGAGAATGGATGAAGACGATGGGAATACATATGACTGGATATGGAATAAGTAATATGAATTGATGTAGAAGAATGTGGAATAACGAGAAATGATGTGGAACAATGTGGAAAGATGAGAGAACGTTAGAAATTATATTTATGACTTGTTTTTAAATGACTGTTTTATGTCAAGAATGCTGGGGAAGCATTTTGACCATCTTGTGAATGAGGTCATGGAGATCTAAGTGATAAAGTTGCAACAGCTGAGACGGAGAGTCAACGGAGAACGTCTCGCGTAGCAAGGTCCACCCTTGGTCCCACCCTTGGTTGATTTAAATGGTGAGCTTCCGGTAGTATGGTGGATGAGGGACCAAGGAAGCGGCCTATGAGTGAAGCGCTAGGTGACTTGCGAAGGAACCTAGAGGGTGTTGACCATACGATGCTCACGGGCTCTGGGTCGCCGAAGATACCCACGCGTCGAGGAAGAAAATGGAACAAGAAGTTAGAGTTGTTTTCTGAACTCAGGCATGGATCTGGTTGATTGTCCTTGTTTTGCTGGTCCTCAACGGATGAGTCCATGGCTCTTTTAAATGGATCTGTTGGTTGATCTTCAACGGAGAGTCCATTTGGATTTTCCTATGTGATTATATTACCGGGTACTATGAGCTAGGAACTATTGAAAAGGCCCCTGAGTGAACAGGTGGTGAGCGTTCTGGTTTCCCAATGATGCCATAGGTACACCGATGAAGGAATGATTGAAAATTAGAATTCAAGCTGGATATTTTGGAGGATTATGATCAGTGATACTATGGTTTCATTAAAAGATTGTTTTAAAGACAGTTGAATTTGTGAAACATGCAATTTCATATTGGGTGTGTAAGTGGTGTGACTATCTTGAAGTTTGCTTGAAGTGCCGGCTAGGGGGCCTGGGAACTCTCTTCCCTGGTACCTCGGGCAAAACATAACCAAATTTCTAAATGGATCCTATCACTACAGTGGTTGGGCGGTTGGCTAACCCATGGGATTGGATAGGGTTAGGCTGGACTGATGGATCCCTAAAATGAGACTCAATTCTGTTAAGTTACAACGATAGCTGAAGTAAATCCCGGATAACCCTTGTTCTATGGAAAGAATCAACGGCTGTGCCTCTTGATGAGGAAAAAAGAATTGGACTCTATGATCCAAGTGCAAGTCTTTTCCTTGATCTGACCACCATGAGACTTACGAGTTTAGTCGGATCAGTTTGGTTAGTGATGACCTTGACTACATTAGAATAAAATTATCCTGGAGGAATCACCTATGTCCTGCTGGGCGAGGGAAGTTTTTTCGGGTTTGGTTTTGGAAGAACCGAGGGATTAGTCTCTTGTTCGGATATTCGTGGGGACGAGGCCCCGAGTGAGAGGCTCTACCTGGCGAAAGAAGTGCTACTTCCGCTACTAGCACCCCTGAATTTGATGTGTGGAGGGAGTAGGGATCTTTCAATAAGATTCGACATCATCATTGACATGTTCAACCTTAGCATCCTTAACAAAAACTATCATGTTGTAAGCAACCAAATGAGCACGCAATCAAAAACCCTCTCACTACTCATCTCTTACACAAAAAATTACTGTAAAAATCCTACTTCATATAAAAAGTGCTTATCATACCCTCTGGCATTGATGTTGTAGCCAAGGTAGAAGAAATAACAAAAAATTTATTACCTCACTCTTAGAAGAGAACTCTAGACCTCAAAGATAGGTCAAGTCTCTATCAAGGGGGGGACCTCACTCTTAGAGATGACCTCTAGGCCTCAAAGATAGGTCATGTCACCATCAAGGGTGGGGAAGTGCCAAAGTAGCACATGCGCCAAAGTTTCTCATAGCACATAGGGGAATGTAGAAAGTAAAAAGTCAAACAACATTTTGTAACCGACATCCAACCACCTTGAGTAGCCCAAAGATTTGGCACCAAGGAGGGGTGTTGAGAAATATGGTGCCATGGAGCACAAGAAAAGTATGGAGTGAGTGTGAGTAGACACATCACCGAGTGAGAATTATCCACATGTAAGAGAAAAGCTAAGTTGTACTCTCCTCATATGAAAGGAGGACATTTCAAGCAATGGAATACAAGCATAACATCTCAAGTCTTTTTATGAGTACAAGTTTCCATCTTGTAACCTAGCTGAACTTGAGTCTAAACTTAATTAGCACACACTCATCACAATAAGTCCCCTTCATTTCTATCCATCGTAGATTAGTTATGTCATTAGATTAGATTAATGTGTGATTAGGACGTATAGTTAGGAGAGGTGCAAGGGGGAAGCAGCACAAGAGGCTGAGGCCGAAGCTGGGGCTTGTGGTGCAAAGGGGGCCTAAGGGATAGCTGCGCAAGGAACCGGGGTGGCAATGGTAGTGTAAGGGGGGCCAAGGTCGGCTGTGCAAGGGGCCGGGGTGGCAACAGTTGGGGTGACAAGTGGTGGGCCGAGCAACTGCACAAGGGAGCCGGGGGTAGCACAAGCTAGCGCAAGGGAGTCGGGGCAAGAGGAGTGCAAGGGAGCTGGGGTGGCAAGCGAGGAACGCCAAGCCATGGCCCCGAGATGGAAGGGGGCAGCACAAGGGGGTAGTGCAAACGCGTTGGTCTTTTAGCGGTAGTGCAAGGGGTGGGTGCAGCAGTGCGATGGCACAAGGGCCGGAACCCGGAAGCGCAAGAGGCCAGCAGTAGCGCAACAGTGCAAGGATGCTCAGGAAGCACACATACGTGGCTGAAGCCATTAGCACCTCTCGCAAAAATTTGACACCATAGCCGGGGATGAGCAAAGCTGACGCACACCTCCACCTGCTTGCCTGACGAGGAACACACCCGCTTGCTTGTGACGAGGAACACAACTGACGTGGCTGTAGCCACTAGCAGCTCTCGCAAAAACTTGACACCATAGCAGGGGATGAGCAAAGCTGACCCAGATTGACTAAATGTTTAGTAGGTTCTCAATCAAATTAGTAAAGAAAAGTGCATTTGACCTTCCAAAGATCTACACCTTGTTAGAGGATGCATATGCTCCCAAGCCCTCCATCAAAATCGTGGAAGAAACATATGATTTTAGATGCTTTGCAACAACGAGGTCACTAATATGCCATCATTTACACAGCTCAATGATCATAGTTTTTAGCATCAATTTAGAATCCAACAAGGGGAGGAACATACTCTCATGTGGTATAAAAAATACTCAAACTTTGAAGATTGGTTGCTAGAGAAGGGTTTGAAGTTCTTACTGTTTGTTTCTTGTCGTGAAATTAAGTGAGCAAAGTACATGCTGCTCTCTACAACGAGCAAGATAGAAAGTTGAGAAAGAAAATTGCTATGTGGATGCTTGAACAAGATCAAGGAGACAATACATGTTGCACATGTGTATTTTCCAGTGAGCTCTCTATTGAAATTATGGTGCCAAGATGCACAACTTAGAAAGGGGAAAAATATGCATGCGAACAAGCCCTAGAGGAGTGAAGACAAAATGACTATGTAAATGCCCAAAGGACAAATTACCAAAGAATCTCTACAAATACAAGTGGATAGAGAAGATGCCAGTATTAAATGCAGTTGACTTGACTTTAGAGTTGTGAAGGGGCAAATGACTCTTGGAGATGAGCAAAGGGCAAGATGAATCTAGTAGTGGTTGATGTATCATCTCAGGCTATTTAAGAGCCATCAAGCAATGCAATTGTAGTGTGGTGTTTTATGAGCTCTTGTGCAATGCAATAAGATTATCATTATCATTTATTAATAAATCTTGTGTCATATGAATTATTATCTTAGCATCATCTTGCTTCAAAACCATGGCATTCTATGCGTGCTATGAACTTCCATAGATCCTCATTTCCTAAGTTGGTATTAGAGACTGGTTTAGCTCTCCAGTTTAGGTTCAGTTTATTAGGAAGAGATTAGGGACTTCACTAGCTTGGCTTAGAGGGATTAGTGATGGTTTGTAAGCTAGGCTTAGTTTAGTCTCGGAGAATTAGGGTTTTCTTGACTAAGGCATCGTGTTGCTATAGAGATCCATCCTCAACTGCACCCATCAATAGTAATAGCTAATAATTTCTTTGAACAACCGGTGCGTTGCTGAATCTAAGCTATGGTTAAAGGCCACCTTCTCCTTATTGCAAAGTGGTGCAAGTGGTGGAGCAAAGGAACACAATGGTAGCAAGAAACCTCAACTTGTGCTCCCACAGTGTGCATCAGATAGCTGAAGGCCAAGCTCCAGCGAGTCCCAAATGCAACAAGCGTGAATCAAAGACCATAAACACAAAGAGACTCTAAGGCAGTTGTAGCACACCATGACTGCGGACTTCGCTAGAATGAAGGAAGTGGTTCAGTTAAGAGTGATATGGAGAAGTTAATCGAGCAGCAAGTTCCCAGTGTCGAGCAGCAAGTCCTCATCTTGTGTCGCACATCACCCCTCACCCCTCACCGAGCAGTAGCATAGAAGATCCGGTTGCAAGTCACATCACTCTTCAGCGAGAGTAGAAGCACAACTACAACAACAAAAATGAGGCGATGACAACAGTTCTTGCTGCTGTTCAGAAGTTTAAAGACAGCCCATCAAGGCGGCACTACGTCCGAAGGTGTAGACGCGAACTGACAGAGAACATGAAAAGAGGTCACAGCTGTGAAGGTCGTAGCCATGGGAGTGAGCAAGTCGCTGAGTGTGCAGAAGAGAAGCTAGAGTAGAGGCCTTACGAGACAGTCCTAGCCGTAGAGCCAAACAATAAAGATAAGGCCTTAATCTTGAGGGTATTTTTGGTGGCATTAAAAAAAAAAGGTGCCATCCGATCTGTGGGATCTTGCCAAGTCCACTCTCCAGGTCCCACTACAACCGCATGAGAGGTCGACACTTCCAAATCCAAAACCGCCAAAGTCTCTCCTTGGCCACCTTGCCGGTGCTCGATCTATGTGCCATGCCCATGCCTGAAAACCAATCACCCTCACCCTCTGCAAGGCGTAGCCTCTAAAATCCTCAAGGGGTGCTCTGATCTCTCTAATCTACCATGGTTTACTTGCTAGTTTTTTTGGGTGCTTTAAAGGCCATAACGTCTCATGGATACGATCATCATCATGGGCATCTACTTTTGCAAAGTGGTTCTTCATCGACTCAACCTTCGTTGAACTTGATAGCATCATTGACAACAATAAAAGCAACAAAATTTCCCTTTGTAAAGGCGGCCATATGAGCACGCTAGTTTGTATGGAGAGGAAAGGTCCTTGAGTCATCCTCAAACACACGAAACAAGCCTAAGAAAGAGGCTTCTAAGTCCGAGAAGTCTAAACTTCATGTAAACGTAGCTAAATGAGTACCCACATGTACCCCTATGTATGTATGTATGACCTCTCAGCCACCAATGAGTAGGCCATGTTGAAGATCCCTACATCCTTAAAACCTATGAGCCTCAAAGTAGGACAAGTACATAAGGGGGGGGGGGGGGGGAGAATGTAAAACCTCGACCACTTGAGTGACACAACCTCTGAGCTCCAAAGATGAGCCAAGTTGGCACCCACCAACCTTTGGGCTCCAAAGATGAGCCGAGTTGGCACCAAAGGGGGTTGTTGAAATTATGGTGCAAAGATGCACAACTTAGAAAGGGAAAAAATATGCATGTGAACAAGCCCTAGAGGAGTGAAGATAAAATGACTATGTAAATTCCCAAAGGACAAGTTACCAAAGAATCTCTACAAATACAAGTGGATAGAGAAGATGCCAAGCATTAAATGTAGTTCACTTGACTTTAGAGTTATGAAGGGGAAAATGACTCTTGGAGATGAGCAAAGGGCAAGATGAATCTAGTCATGGTTGATGTATCATCTCAGACTATTTAAGAGCCATCAAGCAATGCAATTGTAGTGTGGCGTTTTATGAGCTCTTGTGCACTGTAAGAAGATTATCACTATCATTTATTAATAAATCTTGTGTCGTATTAATTATTATCTTAGCATCATCTTGATTTAAAACCATGGCACTCTATGCTTGTTTTATGAACCTCCATAGATCCTCATTTCTCTAGCATGGTGGGAGATTTTGTTTTTCCAAAGCACGAGAAGCTGGTTCAAGAGTTAAGGGATGACACATTTCAGCTACAACATGCATTGGTGTGGCAGAGAGGCCTTAGTGAAAAGAGTGGCAATGTTTTAGCTGCTAGTGTTAGCGAGCCTATTTCAACGGAGTTATTATCTCTTGTTCATGGAGAAAGAAGGGAAATTTATGTTGGTCCCATGAAGAGTACAAATCATCGACAAACAACAAGAGAAAGAAATGTAGGAAGGAAATGTAAATGAGCTAAGTGAAGGCACAATGATCGCGGTTCTTGCTACCAATGATGAAAATGATAATCCATTTCGGCTTGCAAAAGTCACAAAGGTTTTCAAAGAGAAGGATGTGTTGAATGTTGTGGAAGTGGAGAGTGAAACAAAACAGAAAGGGAAAGAAAGCAGGAAGTTGTCTGCCATCTAGACACGCTCAATCTAGAGGATGTATAAATCCTTGTGTATGGGTTTGATTTTAAAAAATCTGGTCACTTGCAAAAGACAACCGTCGAGATATTGAAGCAAAAGGTCAAAAATCTCTCTTACTTACAAGGAGAGTATTTGCTTTTTGCAATTATTGTAATGTTTTTTGTACTCAAATTTTCATGGAATATGAAGGTTTTGGTTTGGTCCAAATCAAGTCTTTTTTTGAGAGTTCTCTTGATTTAACTGATCAAATGCAATATAAAATGTATGAAAAGATAGCAATATTTATAAAATTTTTAAAGCCCACCTAAAAAAGTGATTTATTTCAATCTCTAAAAAGTAGTCCTTTTATGATGTGTTTTTGGTCAAAATGGGCTTGAGTTGTCGTTTGCACAATTTTGTTGTTGTTTTTCATGATTTGTTGTGGTATGAGGATCGTAGTTAGTTAGATGCATTATTGTCAGGAGTGATGTTGTCACTAACAGGCCTTCCCAACCTTAAGTGCATGAAATGATTTAACTGGCCAAAATATGGATTTGCACAATCTTGGAATTATTACTACATTTCTACAGAATCCCACTCATGATCAGAAATCACGATCGTGATCATCTCACGATAGAAATCACGATAAAATTACTAATTATTCCGAGTTTTACACAACTAGCCCTAGTGTCAAGAAGAACCTAGAAGAACCCTTGAGCACTTGTCTTGATGATACTCTAGGTATCAATTGATATGATTCTATAGGGTTGAGAATCACAACCCGTGATCCTTTGCAGAATCATGGTGTGATGATCTTCACCCAACCAATTCTAATGCATGTTTAAATGAGTTCCATGATACCTCTATTAACTGTTTAGATGACCTTCTTATCAAATTATCACAATTTCTATCACCAAGATTAGTGATGTGGCAATCACGGCATGATTTTCTCATCATGAGTATGATTCTTAGGCATGATTTAAGATGTGCTATTCACGATCATGATTGAGAATCACGGGCTGTAATATGTGATCCATGATCACAATTGGATAAGATAAAATCTATTAGAGATATGGTGCCTTTAATGCATAATCTCAAGGTTGGTGGGACAATTGGATTCGTTAGAGAATCACGGTGTGATAAAAAATCACGGGCATGATTTTACAGACTGCAGAATCATGACAATATGATTTCGTAGGTTTCAAACTAAAAATAACTAATTTGGGGGTGCAAATATTAATTTTTCCAGATTGTTTCTTTGTAACATGAATGCTCTATGAGTTCAAATTTTCTAGATCGTTCCTTTGTAGCACGAATGTTCAAATGATATCATGCAAGAGAATCAATGGCTCTTTTTTATTCAAGATTTTTAAAAATACAACAAATGGGTGTTCCTTGCATAATCATGCATGATTATGGAGCTACCACCATGACCATGCAAGATGAAAATGCTTTGTTTTGTTGCTTTTCTAACTCTTAAATAATGCAAACAAAAAATTCAAATGCTAAAACCATTTTGTTTTTATTTTTTCTTCTTTTCTCTCAATCCTATCCATAACGTATCCTCTTTTCAACCAATCACATAGCTTCAAAGACATATTAAGGCAAAAGAGACTTGTAAGAAGATGACATGGAGTGCAAAGAGAGAATCGTATAAGGGTTGGTAAAATGTTGCATAACAATGCTTATACTAGTGGAAAAATATTGATGCTTATAGCATGTTGATAATAATTCTTGGGCCCTGAAATTTTTTCACATCTCTGCGTAATAGTGCCTATATAAGCTTCAAAAACAGGCTTGACTATTGTAATGAAGTGATCACTTCAGTGGAATAGCCGCTAGTTCATGTAGGTAGAAAGAGAAGGAGATGAGTAGGGGTAAGAGTATGTAGAATTGTGATGTTATGTTAGCATCCTACTAGTCTAGTTCTAGCTCTTCTAGTTGACACATAGGAGAGGGAGGAATGGACACATCTATCGTAGCATCTTACTAGTCTAGTTCTAGATCTATTAGTTGACACATAGGAGAAGGAATGGGCACATCTAGTGAGTAATCTTAGGCCTTGTCTAACCCATCATAATATTGTAGCTACCCCTATAGCCTAGTGACCAAATGAGGTGATCACAATCCCTAGGAAAGACGTTTATGTAGGTAATGATGGTGATCGAGGCAACCTTGTACTTGGTTCTGATTGATGGGTGGCTACAAACCCGTCGAGAGTGTAGCCACGATCTTCCTACTTATGGATTCTTACACAAGACACTGATAACATGTGGAGAGCATTAAAACCATTCTTTTAAGTTTTCTCATACACTTGGGGAGAATCACGCAGTGCTGTGAGGGTGACAGAGCAGCAAATATTTGACTTTGCTATCCAAGTTAGAGCTTGTTAATAGTTAGAGTATGATTTACTTTGCAAATGCTCATGCATTCACACATGTTCTTAGGTACAAGACCCTTGTCAAGAAACCACTACTTGTAACTGCCTCTCACCTAAGCTACACAGTCTGCATGACTACAAGCATCTTCCCCTACCCCATATTTCCCAAAATCCCTCTCCCCCTGCTTTGAAGAAAAGGTATCCCTCCACCCGATAGATGCAGATCCAAGATACCCTTGGAGGACACGATGAGATCCCCTCACATATGCAAGATGCTATGGCTGCTTTGCGTTCTATTCTAGAGGAGGATGGTATCACTATATGACCACATGGTTCAATATTCATCATAGATACATTGTAATACCTTTTTGGTCTCATAGACCCTCTGGGTCTTTTGATGACATTAATCTCTATGTGTGTGTGTGTGTGTGTGATAAGCACTAGTCATTGGGCCTTTCATATTATCCTTTCACATTGGCCCATCTATTTGTGGGCTTAGGGTTTAGCATGGAGTCACACGAGGAGGGTTGCTCTTCTATTGTGGGCCTCATCGTAGAGATAGACCGTGAGTTAGTGGTGGCTTTCTGCCATAGGAGTGCTAGAGACAAACAAACTACTTTACTTATCATGTCAGGAACTTGGATGCAATGCTCTCATCCCTTCGTAGCCTTTACGATGTTGTTTAACTAGATGAGTGTATATTG
>NC_141047.1:220000-510000 GCF_041138505.1 Cibotium barometz | reverse complement strand
GTTAATGTGTAGGAGTAACATGAAAAGCTACACTATTTCTTACTCCTACACATTATGCATTGCTTGTTGTTAATGTGTAGGAGTAACATAAAAAGCTACACTATTTCTTATACTCCCAAAAATTGGAGTAATGTCTTGAATCGCTTCAAGCTGTAGAGAAAGCACTCTCAAAGTTCCAGTTACAATCTAATAAAAATGGTGTCAAAATTGAGATTTTTTTCCAAAATTCCTAATTGGTGTTTTAATTTTAAATATTTTAAGTACAAAGAAAGAGACTTGCCAGGTGGATGTTAATATCCCTCGCCCAACGCGCCTCTATTGTGGCTACCTCTATCGTCTCTACAATGCTACTCTAAGATACTCAATCCATTGAAGATGCAAGTTCACACCCTCTCTAAGGTTTGCAAAGCATTGGAAAATGCGCCACCTATTTGGTGGAAAAGTAATTCCTATGTCAAAGGAGGAATCTCAAGTCGCCATCTTCTCTGGAAGCAGTTCTATAGAGCTGACCTAACAGGCATGATTTAGCTGACATGAAGCTGTAGAGTTTTGGTCGCACCTACTTGAGGGTGGTTGCAAGATGAGGGTACTCACTTTCGTTCACTCTCTCTAAAATTGGGACATCCATGCATCTCGGGCGGAGTACCTCGATCGTGATAGTGCCGCGAATTAAAACACGACACGTGCCTCCCAAGCCTAAATCGACATATCTCGATCGAGATACCAACTAATGCCACGCTAGCAAGTCCGGGTTTCCAGGCGTCATCCATGTCACCAATACATGTCACCGCCACCACATTATCTCGATCGAGATATCTATGCCACTCGGATCCACATCAGGGCCACGCTGTATCCCCCTAGGCATATTTGACTAGCACATCTCCATCGTCCACGTATCTCGAACGAGAAATTAACATCAAATCGCGACCATTCATTGTTCGAGATAATGGGATATAATCTCCACCGTCCCCGTATCTCGATCGAGATACTGAGATCAAATCTCAACCGTCCAAATATCTCGATCGAGATACAGAGATACAATCTGCACCGTCCAAATATCTCGATTGAGATACGTAGATGCAATATCCACCGTCCAAATATCTCGATCGAGATACGTAAACGCAATCTATACCGTCCATTCACGTACGTTGGAAGATGCGATCTCAGCCGTTTAAATCTCTCGATCGAGGTATATAATGAATCTTGACCGTTGACATACCTTGTCGTGGTAATGACTTTAAATCGTGGCCGTCCATGTACCTCGAACGAGATAGTAATATCAAATCTCAGCCGTCGATCCTTCCCCAACCCTAAAATTAAGTGTGTATCTTGGCCGTATGTTGCACTAACCCTAATATCCAGAGCGTTAATCTTGCAAACCCTAAATTGCATGATGTTACCGAACCTCGATCGAGGTTATAAAACCGGAAAACTTTTTTTTTACCTCATTGTCACAAGTCGTTTTCACTCTCCTTGCTCTCTTGATTTGGATTAGCATTAGTGAGCCCATTAGCATTGTTTTATAGCTTCATTAGTGCTACTTAGCACTAAGCATTAGACCCTTCACATTGGACCTTTGTGTTTGGCTTAGGTTTTAGCATGGAGTCACACGAGGAGGGCCACGAGGAGGGCCGCTCATCTATTGCGGACCTCATCGCGCAGAGATAGACCGCGAGTTAGCGAGGAGTGCTAGAGACACACCGTCTACATTACATATCGTGGCAGACTTGGAGGCGATGTTTTCGTCCCTTCGTAGCCTTCACGATATTGTTTATGTAGATGAGTGGATAGCCCACCATCACGCTGCTCCTGTGTCACATGGCCTGACATATCGTCAGGTCTGTGATCTTGCTCCTATTAGGGATGGAGCCTACCTAGATCTTTTCCTCGATAGTCCTGCGATGAGGCCTCGGGCGGCGGGCAAGCCCCTTACTATTTCGCGGTGTTTGCATCCTCGTATGGCGGCACATATCTATAGTCGATATGTTGCCGCATATGGGAGGATACCGAACAACCGCCAGATTCCCATATACTTCGCAAAGCAGTTATATGCGGAGTTTGTCTTAGGGGAGGAGGTGGATTACACCAGCCATCGTCCGGGTGGTGGTGCTAGCCGAGGCCGTCTCCAGGACCAGGGTAGGCGGCCTCCACCAGCCCTTCGTGTAGCACCTACCACAGATCCTTCATTTGTGCCATTGTCGACAGTAGAGGCTCTTGGCACCCAGGTCAGCATTGACGTACGGAGTACCACGGAGAGCATCCAGCACGTGGTGCGCCTGTCCTCACGATCTATACCGACGACAGATGTCAAGGTATTTACGTATATATTACGTCTTAAGTTTTTTTGGTCATTTATCTACATGTTTATATATACTTTTCTATATTTTTACATGAGCAGCATGGTTGATTGTGTCACGTAGGTTCCCACACCTACCACTGAGAGACTCACTCAGGAGTTGGTAGAGGCGAGAGCGGAGATTGACCGCCTCAGAGCTGCATTACAGATGGCAGAGGCAGCTACTGCAGAGGCACATCATCTGAGAGAGTCCGACATCCAGCAGGTAGGTTTCTCTCGCACGTAAAAGAGTTATAATTAAGGTCCTAAGTTATAAATTTCTTTAAGTAATACCTAATGAGAGACTAATCAATTATTTTAATGCTTTACTTTTTTGCGTAGGCTCGGACCGAGGTAGAGAGCTCTAGAGCTGAGGCACAGCATCATCAAATTATGGAGCAGATTGCCCAGCATAGGGCAGAGCAGTTGATGCTGCATGTTCGAGAGTTTCGCAGATCCTCGGACGTGACAGTGCCTTACCTACCTTTATATCCACGGCCTGTCTCACAGAGGTTTTTCGACGACCTCTCCCGCAGGATGCACCACCCTTCCTACGTGATGCGTGCTGCGCTTTATGTATCGAGGACATTGATAGTACAGGTGGATATGCCCTGGGATGTGGACATTTTTTCCACTTGTCTTGCATCACCCAAGAGCTAGTACGGTTCTCAGCATGCCCCTCCTGCCGTGCACGCGTCGACCTAGCGACGTACAGAGTTTTGGGCATCGATGATCTTCACCCAGGCCTCGTTCGAGTAGATGCTAGGACTGGCAGGCCTATTGATTTTACATTAGCTATTGACTTGGGACTCGACGCCTTTGACGATAGAGCCCAGGAGCCTGAGGTGCCTCCAGAGATTGAGTGGAGCTCACATGAGTTTGATGCTTACCAGAGAGTCCTACATGAGAGCCAGATCACAGCATATGAGCGCGTGGGTGGTGCTGGTCCTAGTGGCACCTCGGGTGATGGTGCTAGCAGCAGTGCTGCTTCTCATGAGCAGCGTGTCCTTACAGTAGAGGAGCTTACACGAGCAGAGTGGCAGACACGTACCATTATAGATTATAGATTTTGGGTTTACAGACAGAGGCGTCTTGCATTAGCACGACGTAGAGAGAGAGAGAGGGCCATAGCAGCTTTTGGGACTCGTGAGCTCCCGAGTACACCGGCACTAGCTCACGATCCTGCCTTTGAGGCAGACCTCCCCGCCACAGACATTCGACGACCCCGCCACAGCCGGCACAGCCTCCTCGACGTGCACAGCAGCCTCGACGCGCACGTAGAGATGACGATTTTGATTGGGTTGCCGTTGATAGTGACTAAACTCAGACTAGCTGGGTTAGCTCACTTACATTGTACTTAGATTTTTGGGCAGTGACTAACCTCAGACTAGCTGGGGTAGCTCATTTTCATTCTGATGTACTTATTTGATGTTTATATCATTATGAGTTTTTTCATTATTGAGTATCATTACATTTTAGTTGATGTTCTTGATTTTATTATATTTTTTAACACTTTGGCTATCATATTGTTTGTTGAAAATCTCCATGCCATCGTACCCAAACATGCTCTGATGGGGACCAAACTTTGCAAGCATGGGGGGGGGGACCCACCCCCACATGCTTGCAAAGTTTGGTCACAATCAGAGCATGTTTGGATTGGTAATTAGCGCCCAGTGCGGGTTTTTGAAGTCTCTTGGTGCTTAAGAGGCCATGGAAAATCCGGGCCTTCCCCATACCATCGTACCCAAACATGCTCCGATGGGGACCAAACTTTGCAAGCATGTGGGGGTGGGTCCCCCCTACATGCTTGCAAAGTTTGGTCATAATCAGAGCATGTTTGGATTGGTAATTAGCGCCCAGTGCGGGTTTTTGAAGTCTCTTGGTGCTTAAGAGGCCATGGAAAATCCGGGCCTTCCCCATACCATCGTACCCAAACATACTCCGATAGGGACCAAACTTTGCAAGCATGTGGGGGTGGGTCCCCCCCACATGCTTGCAAAGTTTGGTCACAATCAGAGCATGTTTGGATTGGTAATTAGCACCCAGTGCGGGTTTTTGAAGTCTCTTGGTGCTTAAGAGGCCATGGAAAATCCGGGCCTTCCCCATACCATCGTACCCAAACATGCTCCGATAGGGACCAAACTTTGCAAGCATGTGGGGGTGGGTCCCCCCCACATGATTGCAAAGTTTGGTCACAATCAGAGCATGTTTGGATTGGTAATTAGTGCCCAGTGCGGGTTTTTGAAGTCTCTTGGTGTTTAAGAGGCCATGGAAAATCCGGGCCTTCCCCATACCATCGTACCCAAACATGCTCCGATGGGAACCAAACTTTGCAAGCATAGGGGGGGACCCACCCCCACATGCTTGCAAAGTTTGGTCACAATCAGAGCATGTTTGGATTGGTAATTAGCGCCCAGTCCGGATTTTTGAAGTATCTTGATGCTTAAGAGGCCATGGAAAATCCGGGCCTTCCCCA
Organism: Cibotium barometz; assembly: GCF_041138505.1. Taxonomy (NCBI): domain Eukaryota; kingdom Viridiplantae; phylum Streptophyta; class Polypodiopsida; order Cyatheales; family Cibotiaceae; genus Cibotium; species Cibotium barometz. Next base: position 505,189 of record NC_141047.1, on the reverse strand, counting down.
TACCATCGTACCCAAACATGCTCCGATAGGGACCAAACTTTGCAAGCATGTGGGGGTGGGTCCCCCCCACATGCTTGCAAAGTTTGGTCCCCATCGGAGCATGTTTGGATTGGTAATTAGTGCCCAGTCCGGATTTTTCAAGTCTCTTGGTGCTTAAGAGGCCATGGAAAATCCAGGCCTTCCCCATACCATCGTACCCAAACATGCTCCGATAGGGACCAAACTTTGCAAGCATGTGGGGGTGGGTCCCCCCCACATGCTTGCAAAGTTTGGTCACAATCAGAGCATGTTTGGATTGGTAATTACTGCCCAGTGCGGGTTTTTGAAGTCTCTTGGTGCTTAAGAGGCCATGGAAAATCCGGGCCTTCCCCATACCATCGTACCCAAACATGCTCGGATGGGGACCAAACTTTGCAAGCATGTGGGGGTGGGTCCCCCCCATATGCTTGCAAAGTTTGGTCACAATCAGAGCATGTTTGGATTGGTAATTAGCGCCCAGTGCGGGTTTTTGAAGTCTCTTAGTGCTTAAGAGGCCATGGAAAATCCGGGCCTTCCCCATACCATCGTACCCAAACATGCTCCGATGGGGACCAAACTTTGCAAGCATGTGGGGGTGGGTCCCCATCACATGCTTGCAAAGTTTGGTCACAATCAGAGCATGTTTGGATTGGTAATTAACGCCCAGTCCGGATTTTTCAAGTCTCTTGGTGCTTAGGACGCCATGGAAAATCCGGGCCTTCCCCATACCATCGTACCCAAACATGCTCCGATAGGGACCAAACTTTGCAAGCATGTGGGGGTGGGTCCCCCCCACATGCTTGCAAAGTTTGTCATAATCAGAGCATGTTTGGATTGGTAATTAGTGCCCAGTCCGGATTTTTCAAGTCTCTTGGTGCTTAAGAGGCCATGGAAAATCCGGGCCTTTCCCATAGCATCGTACCCAAACATGCTCCGATAGGGACCAAACTTTGCAAGCATGTGGGGGTGGGTCTCCCCCACATGCGTGCAAAGTTTGGTCACAATCAGAGCATGTTTGGGTACGATGGTATGGGGAAGGCCCGGATTTTCCATGGCCTCTTAAGCACCAAGAGACTTCAAAAATCCGGACTGGGCGCTAATTACCAATCCAAACATGCTCTGATTGTGACCAAACTTTGCAAGCATGTGGGGGTGGGTCCCCCCCCATGCTTTTAAAGTTTGGTCCCCATCGGAGCATGTTTGGGTACGATGGTATGGGGAAGGCCCGGATTTTCCATGGCCTCTTAAGCACCAAGAGACTTCAAAAACCCGCACTGGGCGCTAATTACCAATCCAAACATGCTCTGATTGTGACCAAACTTTGCAAGCTTGTGGGGGGGACCCACCCCCACATGCTTGCAAAGTTTGGTCCCTATCGGAGCATGTTTGGGTACGATGGCATGGAGATTTTCAACAAACAATATGATAGCCAAAGTGTTAAAAAATATAATAAAATCAAGAACATCAACTAAAATGTAATGATACTCAATAATGAGAAAACTCATAATGATATAAACATCAAATAAGTACATCAGAATGAAAATGAGCTACCCCAGCTAGTCTGAGGTTAGTCACTGCCCAAAAATCTAAGTACATGCCTCTAACTCCCACTTCCACTGCTGGAACTCAAGACTCCCCCGATGAAGTCGAATCTGCTGGTAGAACCGGCCTACCACAATCATGCTATGGGCGTCATAAGAAAACCCATGATCATCCACTATATCCTGGTCAAGCATGCACTTTGGCCTAGTGCAACTCATCAGATAGTAGTCTACTCCCTCGCTATTTCCCTCACTGGCAATAACAGCAAATACATCACCCTCCTGTAGCAAATCTGTCAAGTCATCATAACTGACCACTATGAACGCAGGACCTGTGTGCTCATCAGACACCACTGGATGTGAAGGATGCTCGGGGGAGAGGAATGTCTGTATCCATGCATCTGCCCATCCTCTCGAGGCACAATGTGACCAATCGCCATCCATACATGCTCCACAGAAGCATGCAAACCGTCGTGTGTAAATCGTGGGGGCCGCCATGCACGTGCTCCTGATGGAATGTAAGCCCAAGGTGCCAGGTACTGTGTCACAATCATGGGAGGCTCTACGGTCAATCATGCCACCATCCACATGCCAAAAAAATCTCCTGACAATCCGAGCATCACGTTTGGGGTATGATGATGCTGCACTCCCACACAAATGTTGGGAGCACCACTCGACTACGTGGCCCGCATCTCTGAACCGCTGAGCATCCTGTCGCAGCTGATGACGCCTCAAGGCACGTTTCACACACGCGCCCGCACCATCATGCTCTCCCTTCCCGTGACCAGTCTCAAAGAATGACCAAATCACTGGGATACTAGACTGCACATGCCACCTATAAATCCATAAAAGATAGTCTTAGTTATTGTTTTCTTTAAGATGTTCTAGTGAATTTAGTTTAATTGTAAATATAAGAAAGCCATAAGTACTACCTGTAGTAGAGCCAATAGAATTGACGTGATGACTTGAACTGTGCGCCACAACCATCCGACCAAACCTATCGCTAGACATGTCTGATCCCACAATCTCCTAAAAAATTGTCATGGAGACGAAAATAGTGTTGCACAAAATGTGCATCATGTGAACGATCATCACTGATATAGAAATGATACTCTCGAATAATGACACGGGTCTCGGGGGTACTCGCTATCCCATCTACATGAGCCTCTGCATGTCGATAGCTAATGTGGACCATAATAGCAACCTGGTGAGGTAAGCAATACATACGTTTAGGACACAAAAAATCAAATAAGTAATGTAGCTCAAACATAAAACAAATATTACAAAATATAACCATTACCTGCTCTGAGAAGTAATACTCAGATTGTATCTCCTGAAAAGGTGTGAAAGTGTAGTTCTCTGCAAAATCAATCACAGAGACGACCACACCAATAGGAAACTTTGCTAGGCATGCTCGGAACTGACGATCCTGCCACTTGGCACAATGACTGTGCCGTATGTAGGGGTAGATCTGCTCCCTAAATGTGGCTGTGAAGTGACAACGTGGTGTATGTTTGTCCACGAGCTGCAACTTCCTGGACTGTCCACCACTCTGGAGCTGGTGTGTCACATACTCATAACGTTGCCATGCCACTATCTCTTGGTCACTTGCATCAAGATCTACCATCTGTAGATGTGCAAGTGAACCACATGATGTGCAATTGCTCTCCACACAAGGCATCCTATGGAACTGGGCATCCTCCGTGCGTGCACACAAAAGAGAGTGGATGAAATCACGTGGACTACGAGACAACTCTCTATGCCCACTAAGAGAATGGAACACATCATAAAAAAGTTTGAACTCAACATGGTAGCGACAACAACATGTGTCACGCTGACGTGAGTACCTCACAAACCAAGGCTTACACCCCTCAAATGACCTTTGCCCAATTTTAAGCTCTGGATACGAAGCCACAAACTGAGAATACAACTCAGTTTGGGTCATTTCAAGAAAGCAAGCACCGTGCTCAATGAACGCTCCTCTTGTCACTCTCTTACGCAAAGCTTTCTTGAAAACTGGCGATGCACGACAATTCTCCTCCCAAAAACTTTCTATCAAGGTTCTAGTGGTTTCATCTAGTAGGCGATCATGCCTAGCTACATGACCACTACTCGCCCACATAGCACCAACCTCATTGGCATCTAAACTTTGTCGCCTAATAGACCCAACTCTAAGTGCGTGTGGTGCTATGGAAAGGATGCGAGATGTGGCACTAACCTTACCCTTCATTTGGGAGCTACTTATGGCTGCCACAATAGCCCGTCGAGCAGCCAAAGCGTCCGTAGAGTTCCTCTTCTTGTTAACTATATAGGAATGACGAACACTTTGTAGCACCGCCATGCCAGCTCTCCTCTCTCTTCGACCTCCAATGTCGGAAAGCGCCTTGCAGTTGGCCATGTTGGGCAGATTAATCAAAGCATCAAGCACACATGCCTGTGATGAAGGCGTGAGGTCTTTGAAATAGGAATGGAAGATTGCATGGGCACGATGATGTGCCCCTGACTTTGATAGTTCTTTCCTATCCACACGAAGGGCGCCCAAAGGAGGGGGGGGTGGGTTCTTGTAGAAGAGAGGACTCAAGAAGGGCGGGTTCATGTGGATTATCTAAACTAAGTGGTAGTGGAGGGGAAGAGGGCGAAGGGAGAGGAAGTGGAAGAGGAGGAGCAAGGCTTGGATCATCGCCAAACAACGGAAGGTGTTGCTCGTTGACGTGCTCTCCACTCTCTCTTTCTCTCACGAGCTACCCTTCTCCTCTCCTCCTCTTGAACTTGGTGGATGGGGGGGAGTCTAGTCCTATCACGTTTCCGACTCCTACGACTTTGAGAACCCATTCTCAAGGAAGCTAAGAGAGAAAATATTATAAAGGCTCAATGATGGGATAGTACTAGAGATAAGTGTGGAATAGTACTAGAGATGTGTGATTATATAGGAAAAATAGGTTATCCACTTCAAATCTCATTGGATTTCCTATCTAAGATTGATTGGATAACTAAGATAAACATAAAGATAATTAAAGATAAACTATTATCCACTTGAAAATCAATATTATTTATAATATTTATTAACAAGTCTAAATATTTATCATTACTAGATATATAAATATATCTTTAAAGATATCTTTTATTTTATAATTATATAACTGCTTTTTTTAAATAAAGTATTTTTTTTAAATTTTATTCAAAGGTTTATTCTACATAAAAAATTTTCAAGAAATATTAAATTAAAAAATTATTTTTTTAAATTAATAATATGATCTTTAATAATATTTTTATTGATCTAATCCCAAAATATAATCCTTTAAAATTAGTGATTTTAAATTCTTTTATTTAATAAGTTACATATATTTTATTATTTAAATTTCTATATTCTATTTCTCTAAATTACTAAATTAACTTTTCCAAAAATATGTTTTTGAAAAAAGAGGGGAGGTGGGAAGGAGATGCCACGTGTCACAAGCGTGCATGACACGTGGCATTCTCTTGACATGTGGCACTATTATGGTTGATGTGGCAATTCCATGATGTGGCATGCCATGTCACCATGTGCGAGGTGGCATGCAAAGGTGGCAAGATGATGTGGCATTAATGATGACTAGGATGATGAGGTGGGGAGTCAACTAGGTTGACCATGTTGACATGGAGGGTGGAGGTGGCAAGCTGAGGTGGCAAGCTGCTTATGTGGATCCTCTCGATGCTCATGTGGACATAAAGTGGCATGCATATATAAGATTTGTGCCTACCCAAGCCTCACACATGGAATGAAACCTAAGCTGTGAAGTTTACCAAGCCTAGATTTCCAAACCTAACTAGGATTGGTTTTAGACTTGAAAAGGGGAGAGTGGACACAATATGGGAATTTTCACTTGGGAGGATTGAAAATGGACCTTCCCATACTCAATTCAAGCCAAATTTTTTTTAATAAATTCATGGCAACAAGAGTATTGATCCCTTGAGTTTTTAGATTGAAAGATTCAATATTTAATTTTCTAGAATTAAATTACTATTGATTTAATGGGCCTCTTATAGTCATAATAAATTTTCCAAAGTAAATCTACAAAAATCCAACCGTTAGATTTGTAATTTTACCTTATACCCACATTATACTAATCTTTCCCAATCTAATCATCACTAGATCCATACAATTTGAGCATTTTAAATGGTAGATGTGGTGGGAAGATAAAATAGTATGTTTTTTAACAATTCTAATACCTTTTAAATAATATAGAAAATAGTAGAATACATCAAAAATTACTCGACAAATCAAGTTAAGCTCTATGTTATTTGTATTTGTGATATGCAAAGTGGGAACATCATATGAGTAATAATGTAAAAGTTATAGGCAATTTACTCACATTCACTGTACCTGTCTAAACCTAGGACAGGGCCTGTATACAAACTTGGTTCCCAAAGAAAAGGAGATTTGTAATTATTGGATATTTGATCAGATTATAGTTTTAGGTGCCCAACTTTGCATATGATGTTTCGTTAGAAGACCTTGAAGTGAAACTCCTTGGCTAACTATGAGAGATTGGCTATTCTTCTTGAAAAAATGCATGTTTTCCAGCTAAAGCCAAGGGCGCCCACTACATGAAACTAGATAACCTCATCTTGCAACCACCCTTGATTACATTAGTAGAGATGAAGCCTCGATTATGACTTGTCTACCATTGGCGATGAGCTATTCATCTAGTTGGAGCATTATAAAATCCTATCTTGTATTCAGCTTCTAATAGTGAATAAGGGTAAACAAGATAGTGAACATAAGCTACCTGCTAAGTGTGTAGCCTAAGCATAACACTCACTGCACTGTATGAATTGTCAGATTTGAGCTCATTGAGCTCCTTAGCACTCGGATAGGGTTTTGGGGATTAGCCTATCCATAGTAGAATCAGAATTGATCATTTGTTGTATCTCATCTGATTCAGTAATATATATAGTGCTGATTCGGTTTCAACTTGTTCCTTTAATAATTGCTGGTCATTGTGTCACATTTCCTTGTCCCCACCATTTTAACATGGTATCAGAGCTAGGTTCACTGCCATTGCGTAGAGTCTGCTTAGGTGCCACCTAGCCTCCTCTAAGATCAAGCACACCATCATGTCCATCAACTTCAATCACACACTGCCTTAGATTTGTGCTATCTTAGATTTGTAGTCGTTTTACTCTACATCGATTCTGCACAACTACTAAGTTAGTCTTCTACACTCTAGCATTTGGCATTCTACACTTAGGTTCTAGATTCAGCATGAGCCACTTTTGCCTGCAGACATAGATCTACAGAATCTACATCAGCTTTTGATTTACTGAAGCCATGTCATCTTTCGATCTACTAATGCCACATCATCTTTTGACCTACGGAAGCCACATCATCTTTCGACTTGCTAAAGCCATGTCATCTTCTGACTTGTTGATGCCACATCATCTTCCAACCATTGGAATCAGCTATTTGAAATAGCTAACAAAATCAGCTTCCTTAATTGGATTCCAGAGTCAGTCATCTAAATTAATTGTCAAAGTCACCTATATAAATCTATCTCATCCGGCATGCTACTACAGTCGTGAGACGACTTGCTCTTTTGTTGATAGTTATCCACTTGCTCTACTGGTTGATAGTCACTGCCTATTGCCACACAGCTTTTTGCATTTTGGAGACATCATTCAGTGTTTGGCCAGGTCTACTAAAGTCTGAATCAGCTTTTGAAGTTAGCTGTCAAAGTCAGCTCCATCTATCGGAATCCGAAGGTGGAATCCAGCAACCTGTTTTGTTGACTCAATGGCACCCAACTTGAGTAGCCTACACTTGGAGGGAGTTGAAAAACTCAATAGTACAAAGTATGCAACATGGAAGCTGAAGATGAAGTCACTACTATTATTGTTGGAGATGGTTTCTATGGAGAGACCAACTGATCTAACTATTGAAGCCCTAGAAAAATGGGGAAGAAGGCCATGTTTGTTGTCCACATGATAAAGTTGAGTGTGAAGGATGACATCCTCAGCCATCTGAGGGAGGTGTTGACTCCCAAAGAAGCTTGGGACAATTTGAAGAAGGTGTATGAGTCTAAAAGCACTTCTAGATAGATTGCCTTAAGAGCTGAACTCACAAATAAAACAAGGAAGCCCAATGAGAATGCTATAAAGTTCATCAAAGCAGGTGAAAGACCTACATCAGCAACTCATAGATGTGGGAGACAAGAATAAGCTTGCTACAATCCTCATCCATGCTCAAGGTAGGCTATGAAGGTCTTTTTCATGGCTTCATCTAAGGGGAAAACCCTCACTTGACGAAATGGAGTAGATCCTTAGGGACAAGGATCAAAGACAAGCAACCATGAAGAACATCCATGGTACCAGCATCACTTCAGCAAAGTAAAAATGACAAAGCCCTCTTCACAACAAGAGGAAGAGGAAGATCAAATAATCCAAGATGATGAGGAAGACATATACCAACCCAACAATAATAACAATGATCAAGGTACTCATGAAGGTACGTATTCTTCTAAATGGTAGAGGTGGCTATTCCTCTAGAGGTAGAGGAAGAGGTAGAGGAAGAGGTAGAAATTCCCATAACTTTAGTCAATGTTATTACTATCAAAAAATATGGACATTTAGAGAAAGAGTGTAGGAAAAAGCAAGCTGATCTGAACGGGAAATCATTCAGCTATGTTGAACATGGAAGCTCTCAAAGCTTCCGACAAATGCTAATACTTTTAGAGAAAGAGTGTAGGAAAAAGCAAGCTGATCTGAACGGGAAATCATTCAGCTATGTTGAACATGGAAGCTCTCAAAGCTTTCGACAAATGCTAATACTTTTCTCTCTATTGAAGTGATTAAAGAGGCCAACCATGTAGACCATGGCAGTAAGTAGGAACCATGGTGGATTGATAGTGGGGCAAGCTCCCACATAACTTCTCATACTAAATGTTTTTCTAAGTTGGATTCTACTCATGATGGTTTGATTTATTCTATAGATAACACTTCTAACTATATTACAGGTAAAGGAGAAGTTTCCCTTAAGCTGAACACAAGAAGAAGGAAGTAGCTTGGAGATGTCCTCTTAGTGCCTTCACTCCCAAGAACCTACTCTAAGTTAGAGACATGGTGGATAAAGTCTTCAAAGTGGATTTTGAAGGTCAGCAGTTCCTGATCAAAGATCCTCAATGTAGCTACAAAGTCGTCGGAAGAGGTCAAAAGCATAGAAGACTCTTCAAGTTGAGTGGATTAGTAACAACACTGGTAGCCATGTAGAGGTTGATAGGTCAGCCTCCTTACCTTCCTTAGAATTATGGCATAAAAGAGATGGTCACCTGAATTTCAATAGCATGTGTCTGCTCTGCTGCTGAAATCAAAAGGCATGGTTTTAGGCATACATCTCTGCAAAAAGCTAATATAGTATGTGAAGCCTCCACAGAACCATTTTCTAGAAGCACAAGTAGAGCAAGAGGAGTGCTTAACCTTATTCACATAGATGTCTTTGAATCAACCCACACTCCCTCACTTGGTGGCAATACATACTATGTTTCCTTCATAGATGAGTACTCCAGATACACTTGGGTTTTCTTCATGAAGTCTAAAGTTGAAGTATTTGGCATTTTCAAAGAGTTTCATGTTATGGTTCAGAACATGATAGGTAGAAGAATCAAGGTCCTTAGGTCAGATAATGGAGGAGAATACATCTCAAAATACTTCAGCATGTATCTTCTTGAGCATGACATAATAAGGCAACTAACATGTAGCTATACACCTCGGCAAAATGGAGTTGCTAAGAGGAACAACATAGTCCTATTAAAGCAACCAGGTGTATACTAAGGGACAAGAACCTCTCCAACACCTACTGGGTTGAAGCTACAACATGCTACCTAATGAACAAATCCCCAACTAAAGCACTCCAGGGCATCACCCCATTTGAAGCCTTTCATGGACTCAAGCCTCAAGTACATCATCTCAGAATATTTGGTTGTTTACCTTTTTCTCATATTCTAGATGCACATAGGAAGAAGCTTGATGACAAGTCAAGCTGCACATAGGAAGAAGCTTGATGTGACAAGTCAAGAAAGTGTGTATTTGTGGGATATAGTAGTGAGCATAAGGTTACAGACTCTATGATCCAATCAAGAAGGAGACATTTGTGTCAAGGGATGTGATATTTGATGAGACTGCTAGCCAGACATCGGCTTATGCATTAGATGCAGACACCCCTTGTTTATCAACTACCCTCAAAGGAGAGATAACACCTTTTGAAGACTCCATTGAAGAAATGGAGGAAGAGGATGATGCCCATAAAGGAGTCTTCAGGAGGTCTACCAGAGATAGAAGGCTACCCCAAAGGTTAACATATCACAAAGGTAACAATTCAGATTTTGAACAAACAAATTATGCTCTCTTAACATCACTGATGCAGCATGATGAACCCCTCTTCTATGAGGATGCCTTAACATCACTGATGCAGCATGATGAACCCCTCTTCTATGAGGATGCCTATGATAAGAAAGAATGGATAGATGTAATGGATAAAGAGATGACTGCACTGCACAAAATTAGACTTGGGATGTGTGTGAGCTTCCACCCAACAAGAAAGCCATAGGCTGCAAATGGATCTACAAGTTGAAGTACAACAAGGAAGGGAAGATAGACATGTAAAAAATAAGGCTTGTAAAGGTTTTACTAAAAAAAGTACAATAAGGAAGGGAAGATAGACATGTAAAAAGTAAGGCTTGTAAAGGTTTTACTAAAAAAAGGGGTTGATTATGAAGAGAACTTTGCAAAAGTAGCCAAGATGAATTCCATTAGGTTAGTCCTTTCTCTAGCCTCGCTTTATAAGTGGAAATTAGCAAATGGATGTCAGCAATGCCTTCCTCAATGGCCAACTTGAGGAAGAAGTCTACATGCACAGCAGCTTGCAGGTTATGTCAAAGCAGGAACAAAGCATCTTGTTTGCAAGCTGCAGAAGAGCTTGTATGGTTTGAAACAAGCTCCAATAGCATGGTAATGGAAGAACTGATGAGCATCTCAAAGATCAAGGATTCCAGAAGAGTAATGCAAATTATACTCTCTACTACACGATGAAAGGGAAGGACATTGTTCTTGTTCTTCTGTATGTTGATGATATAATTTTGACAAAAAGCAATGAAGCCATGGTTGTATCTATCAAATCCAAACTCTTAGCTGAGTTTGAAATGAAAGATCTTGGATACCTGCACTATATCCTTGGGATTGAAGTAGCTAGGACCACAACATGTGGTATCTTCATCTTTCAACAAAAGTACCTTTCTTAAGAAGTTTGGTATGGAGACCTGCAAGCCAGTGTCTACACCAATGGAATCCACTCTGAAGCTAACAAAGGATGAAATAGGTCATCCTTATGATACTAATTTGTATAGACAACTAATCGGTTCTCTCATTTACTTAACTATCACTAGGCCTGACCTCTGTTTTGCAGTAAATAGTCTTGCTCAGTTTATGCAGAACCCCAAATTTTTTCATTGGACTACTGCAGCCAAAAGAATGCTTATATACTTGAAAGACACTCAACATTGGGGTATCTTATATGCAGGTGACGTATAAAGCTTGCATAGATTTAGTGATTCTGACTACGTAGCCTGTCTCATGGACAGAAGAAGCATTAGTAGCAATGCATTATTTCTTGGTGCAAGAGCTATTTCATGGTGTTCTAAGAAGCAAAATACAATTAGTATGTCATCCACAAAGACTGAATCCAAACCTTTAATAACAACCTCAGCCTGTGAAGCTATTTGGCTGAAAAGATACTTGCAAGAACTTGGTCTTTATGGACTTGATGGTCCTACTCCTATTCTTTGCGCGATAACATATTAGCTGAAGCGTTAGCCAAGAATCCAATCATGCATCAAAGGACCAAGCATATTGTATTCAGAGAACATTTCATTAGGGAGAAGATATACTCATGTGACATAATATTACAGCATTACAATACCAAAGAGAATGTTGCAGACATCTTCACTAAAGACCTAGGCAAAGAGCTCTTTTTCAAGAATAGAGCAGGCCTTGGCATGATGGAGCTTCCCTTAAGGGAAGGTGTTTGAAGATCGAGGAAAGGTTCCATAGTTTCTCCATGCTTGGAGCAAGGGAAGGCTCAATAGTCTTCCACAGAATAACATGTTTTAGATTTTTTGAATTTTATGTTGCAGGTTGAGTTAGTTGTCGGAATTAGCTACCTGGATCAGCAGTCATAGTCAACAGTTATTACTGACTGAACTAGCCACTCATTTTAGGGAAAATTCGGGCTCTAAATGGGCCCTTTTAGATCCCATTCAAATTATAAAAGGCCAGCTAATGAGAGTATTTGGATTCTATTGAGAGTATTTGGATTCTATATCCATGCAACATGGATCTTTTTTGTCAAAGTGGTCTCCACAATTTCAAGCTCAAAAAAGAGGAATAAAATATATTGCAAATAAAGCTCAAAAATAGGTGAACTCGGGCGTGGTTTTGATCGGGCTGTCGCGAAGCAATTACGACCAGAGTCTGGTGTCGAAGGGGGCAGGCGACCCTTGCAACGTCTCCAAGAACCTTCTGCGTCAGCTGGTGCTGTTCGAGGTGCTAGCCTTCAGCTGCTTCCTAATCTCGAGTCTGGCGCTATCTGCAGCGCCACCAAGCGCCTGGCCTGTCCGGACGGCTCGCTCGTCTTGTCCCCCCATCCCTTCCGCCTGGGTATGCTCGTCACCGCGCTTGGCTACGTCGTCGGTACCGTCTTCCTTATGCTCTCCATCATCAATGTCATCCAGCTCCGGCTGGGAGCGCTCACCTGCGACAGCATATGGTCCAAGGCACCTACCATGCCCCTCGTCGTCCTAGTTTCCTCTGGCGTGGCCGTCTTTATCTCCGCTGTGCTGATCGCTTTCCGCAGCTAAACATTTCGAAGAATCTATTTCATATATCTGTTTACTGTATCTTGCCTTGCTTTGTTGCCATGTATGAACATGTCACGGGTGTACAAGGGAAGGGTTTTATTGGGAGGTATCTTGTTTTGTAGCTTCTGTGTATTTGGCTTAAAGTAGGGTGATAAACATTCATGTTAAAGCTATGTATGCGTACAACTAAAGATGATTTAAATATTCATAAAAACATGTAAATATACATGCAAGTAAGTTTTGAAGTGAGACCTTACAAGTTCTCAATAAAAAGGAGAAATACATATTTGTTATTATAATAATATTATTCAAGTGCCACATAATATGAGGCTTGTGAGATCATCCTTCTTCTTTTTGTTATTTCAAAAGGTTGTCTAGGATACATGCAAGACACAAGCACATTAAGCATAGGAAAATATGGCTAAGGGTACATGCAAGATACAAGCACATTAAGCATAGGAAAAAATGACTAGTGCAAGGGATCATGCTTCTAAATGCTTGGATGAATACATGTGTGGTGGTATCTAGTGGTGAGGTTAAACTTTTCCTTTCCAAATTTGTAAATTCAAGAGTGTTTCATTCTCTTTTGGTTTTGGTAAGAGAGCGAGGGGCATGCTACCTGGTAATTTAATAGACTAGGAGCATGCTTCTGAATGCTTAGATGAATACATGTGTGGTGATGGTGAGATTGCACTTTTTATTTCCAAAATTATAAAATTCAAGAACACTTCATTCCCTTTCGGTTTTGATTAGAAGAGGGATGGCATGCTAGGGTAGTTAATAAAAGCATATATTTTTATACATTTGTAGCACACACACACACACTCCACACACACATATACATACATACATACATGGGTGGATACATGTTAAGGTGGTACACTTTGGACCATTAGAAATAGTGCTTTCTGGGTTGTGGTTAGCAACTTGGAAATGAACTTTGAATTGGGAAAAAAATGAAAATATTTTGAAAACTAAGAAAAAAAATGTACATAACTGAAAAGATAGTGGGGGGGATAACTGAAAGTGGCAGATGTTTTTTTTTAAAATGCATTCTCTACGTGCACTATCTCATTCGAAAAACTCAGAGTCGGCAAATCTCTTCTCTCTTCCTCTCCTCCACTTCTGAAAAGATGCAGGAGAGAAGAGAGCTTGAGCTCTTACAAGCACACACACACACTCACACAAACCCTAGAAAAGAACACACAAGGTGAGAGGCTAGAAATTATTGTTATTCTTCTTCAACAAAAGAGATAAAGTGACTAACACACATAATAGAGTATATACAAGCGGTCCATAATGTGAATACGCTAAGAGGAGTCGGTAGATGTGGACTAGTTGGTGTAGTCTAGCTATCGAATCTCTGGAAAAGATATATCGATGCCAGCTACCAAACCCGCCAGTGATATAAATGTTGAACGGTCATGCAGGTGCCTCATGAGTGTCAGCTCATATTGAGCTTGACATCTCAACACTCCCCCTCAAGCTCAACTCCAGCTCATGAACTCCAACCATATCTCCAAATTTGTGAAGCTTCTTAGCTCCCAAGGCCTTCGTGAAGATGTCAGCAACCTGATCCTGTGTGCTGACGTAGAGACTCTCTTCCTGATGAAGTGATAATGTTTCATCAATGTGTTTCGTCTGCACAAGAAAAACTAAGTTCCTGGCCAACTGTATACTACTAAGATTGTCACAATATATGACAACTGTCACGTAGGCTGTAATGCCTGTGTGACCGACGGCAGACCGGATGGCCATGTCCGGGGTTCAGTGGGAGAGGACGCCCGTGCGGAGTCATGGGCGGCCAGGCTAGTGTGGATGGCAGGTCACACACTATATAGCCTGGGGGATGAGGGGCAATCCTCATTCTTCCTCTATGGCTGGGTGGTGAGCCAGAGGCCGTCCCCTCTTGTGGTGATGCCCGTAGCGGCGTTACGGGAATGTAACACTGGTATCAGAGCGTGGTTCGATGGGATTGTCAGAGCCCGCGCATGACCGGGGGACCGGAGCCCACTCGATGGTTTTCGACCATTCGTCTCCTTATCCTTATCTCGAATGGAGGGTGTGGAGGGAGGCAGCCATGGAAGAATGGAGGGGAAGAACTCTCTCTCTCTCTCTCCCCCCATCACACAGCAAGCAATGGAGGTAAGCAATTTTCGTTTTTCTTCTTTTCTGCGTTGAAATTGGCTGCGTTGGAACGTTTCATAGACAGAAATCGGCTCTATACTGTATGTGGGGGAGGTGGGGGGCGCAGACCAGCCCCCCGAAAGCAGCCCCACTGTCCGCGAAAGACCTGTGTGTAGAGGTGGGGGGGGCGCAGACCACACCGTGTGTGGGGGTGGGGGGCGAAACCAGCCCCATTGTCGGCGAAGAGCAGCCCCACTGCGTCTGAAGTCATCACTGAGAACTGGGGCGAAGAGCGCAATAAGCGAAGAAAAACAAATGTAATGATCACACATTCTGAGATGTGTGGCAATCCTCGACTGCTGCTGAATGCCGACGCAGACCAGCCCCACAATGACCACTGGGGGAGGCGTTGAAGCGTCTTCTTGAATGATGACCTCCGCGACCAGCAAGGCCAGGCGGAGATGGCGGGTGTGTGGAGGTGATGCCCTGCTGAGGCCCAGCCCGGCGGCCAGCCTAGGCGGCCAGAGGGGCCAGCCCAGGCCAGCCCAGGCGGCCAGCGGCGGCCAAGCCAGCCCAGGCGGCCAGGCCAACGGGCGGCCAGGCCAGCCTTGGGCGGCCAGCCCAGCGGGCGGCCAGGGCCACAACCAAGGCGGCCACCAGCGGCCAGAAAAAGAGGAGAGAGAGAAAAAAAAAATTTCTTTATTTTTTTAATTAATTTTATTATTCAATTTTAATAAAATTAAAAAATAAAAAATTCAAACAAACGCTCTCTCTCGGCTGGTGAAAAGCATAATTCAAACAAACGCTCTCTCTCGGCTGGTGAAAAGGATAATTCCCGCAAGAAATAATCCTGGCAAGCACAGCCTCTCGACAATTTTTATTTTTGTTATGAAGACTCTGTGAGCGTAGCCTCGCCAGATTTCAATTTACACTTTTGCGAACATCGTCTTGCTAGAGTCAGAGTTTTTCTTCGAACAAATTTGTGTTTGTTCTGTAGTGACAAACAAATGTGTTCTTCTGTAGACACACCCCACGAAACACACCCAACACGGCCGTCGTGTCGTGTGGCCATAAAGCCCGTTTTCCACGAAAGAGACCCACCGCACACGGCCGTAGCGTCGCGTGCTAAGAGAGAGAGACAAATCCCACGGCCGTAGTGCCGAGTGAGCCGTTCTATGGCCGTTGTGCCTAGTGAACACGTCTATGGCCATAGCGCCGCGAGAATAACACCTGTGGTGATCACACATTTGGTTCGGAGAGACTAATTTTAAGCTGAGCATACACTTAGTGTTGACCATCAAAGTCACGTAGTTTGGCTAGTGTAAATCTAAAACTGCAATGTGTTTAACTTGGGCTAAGAGAACCGACAATGGCGTCAGTTGTGCCCAAATTAGACGAAGTGCTTATCACGAGAAATCAAGGTAAGCCTAATTGAGCCGTAGTGCTCATAACCCTTCACAATCTTTTAACAGTTGAGAGAAGATTGCGATAAACTTTGGCAAATGAGAACCATATACAAGCGTAGTCTTGATGTGGTTATGCCTTGTGTCCAAACAAGTTGCTTACTGTTTGTAGCAACAAGAGAGCTTTGGCCCGTAGAGGCAAGCTGGCCCTTATTGGTAGTAACAAAATAGTGTCACTACTTGGGCCTAGAGAGTAGTGACTAATTTGATTTAGTCACGTACATTGCCTGGTAAAAGTAATCCCTAAGGTGTGTATTACTTGGGATAAAGGGGCTAGTAGTGCTGCTAGCAGTACTCAATTGAATGGTTTATCTAGGAGTACTAATCTGAAGGATTAGCATACGCCTAGATAATAATAGCAGATTTAGGATTGATTTGTAAAAATCAAAGGTTAATTTGAAGAGGTATAGTCTTGAGATGTAATGCTCAATACCCTTATACAATTTGATCGAAGAGAACTGTTCTTAAACTTACAAGCATGGTTTTCTCTTCTTTTTATTGCCATGCGTTGACATCCCACTGCTCGAGAGTTTGTGGTGATCTTTCGAGGGGGGAAAGAGCCTTTTTATATGTCACATCAGTTGGTTGAGTGGTAATTTGATGGTATGGGACATCAAATTCTCACGGAATCGATTGTAGTCTTGGTGGAATGGGATGCCAAGGCTTGTGCATGTAACTTGACTCTTTGGTAGGTCTGTATGTACACTTGTCTGTAGTGATAAAGTGTGCAAAGTAAAATTTGATAAAGTATGTACACTTGTCTGTAGTGATAAAGTGTGCAAAGTAAAATTTGAACTTTGCAAATTACCAAATATAGCCATAAGATGGGATAAAACCCAGTTACAGAGTTCGGAGAAGCTCTAGGTAGCAAGACCATGATGGTGTGCTAGTGCTAAGAGAGTGATTTAGTTCCGGAGTGATCTAAATCTAGAGGTTAGCAATAAGACTAGTTTGGTTGGATAGTTTCATGCATAGGGGACGCCCTACAGCATTTAGCAAGCGTAGTCTTGCCTATGTTCAACATAAGTGTGCGATTGTGAGCACATGTTAGTTGCTACCATATGAATTTGGAAAATATATTACTTTCGTACATAAGCAATTGTAATATTGCATGACAGGCTATTTTGCTTACAAAGTTCATGTGCGTGTAAACCCTATAGTCGTATGACCCTGGGGAATGAGTGGAGCATCTCTAGGATTTAATAAGGTTTTACATGGCAATAGTGAGTAGTATCTCACTCCAGATGAGCCTAGTTGTTGTTAGTATCGGATCCGACATATGAAGTGTACATAAACTCGGGCTGAGTTAGGATAGAAGGCTAAGCCGGAGAGCTTAGTGGTAAATCCTACTGTATCTGGTGAGTTTTGACTTAACCGGAGTGTTAAGAAGTAAACTCAAAGTCTGGGGCTGAACCGGAGTGTTCGGAGGCAGACATATCTTTTGTTAAATCGGAGAATTTAGCAACAGATGAGCTTGGGGTGAACCATGGTACCCAGGAAAAAAGCTCTTCACACTAAAATAGTGCACAATAATTTTAGGGTGATAAAAATCCATCGCAGGAATGTTTTACAACTTTCCATAGATGATAGATGAAGACCATGTACTTTACGGAGTTAAAGTACATAGGTGGTGACTTCGGCGCCACATTTTTTGTAGGAAGTCACCAGTGGTGTGGTTAGGTCAGCCGAGACTCCACAAGACCTATGCACTAGTTTTTAAGTTGACCTCTATGATAAGGACGTCCAAAAATTCGTGTTGTAATACCAGAAATTGTACTGCAATGTGCAATGGAGGGGTCAATTTGTGTAGTCACTTCTTAGCAGCAAGTGACTTAAGCATCTTGTTATAGATGGTTGTATATGGTACACCCACTCGGGGGAGGTACGACATTGGGTACGGAGTTACTCACAGACTAGTATGGAGCTACTAGTGTGATGATAGTGGGTACGTAGTTACTCACTACTAATACATAGCTGCTAATAAAATTAAGATCCTCGAGTGAAAGATACTCTAGATCAACATTTTAAATTACCGAACCGCAATCCATTAGTATCGAGGTACTCATAAATATGTTGACGTTGCTCAAATCGAGGGACCGATTTGTTCGATGGTATGAAATAAGCAAGGAAAGTGGAGTAACTTAAAAGTTACACATCACTAGTCCTAGTGAGTTATCGAGGTCATCCGTAGTTTGATGATCCCCTCTACCTATCATTCAATTTTGCAAGCCCTGGCATTTCATCCGTAGTGATTATGAGTTGGGTGTGAGATATGGTTATGAAGTTCTTACAAGAGTACTCGTTTATTTGCTAGTCATTAGTTATAGCTTGGTAGAGATTGCCACTTGTGATGGGTAGGTAGCTTTGCCGCTATGATGAGGAGGCAGCAAATAATGTTCTCATAGTTATACTTCATACCAATACCAAACAGGGATAGGATGAAATTCCTAAGTTCATCATCACGAAGTACTGTGATGTTTGCATTTATATTGAATGTATGATGTAATGAGACATTGGGCTTGTGTAATTACCATCAATTATCTCTAGCAACCTATGGCTTCGCAGCAAGCTCAGTCATTATCTGTGGATTGATATGTGGTTATTAGTAGTTTGGAATTTTCTTGATAGATGGTACAACCCACCCAAATGATTCATAAGTGTGTAACCGCTTATGAAGGGTAATAATATGCAACAATGAAGCACTTCATTACAAGTGTGAAACCACTGATCTGTTGCAACTGATCTGTTGCAAATCAGTTTATCAATAGTACCACCATATGTGCGTAGACACTATACCACATCTTCGTTGCAAGATGTTTAAAAGTTTCTTGGAAGGACTCAAGAATAAAAATATATTAAACACGGTCTAGATTTGTTCTTGGACCCATGACACTAGCGCGTAGTCCGCTTGAGAGTAGAGTTTTTGAGGACAAAAACCTTTCTTGAGGGAAAGGAGGGATATCCTCAAATATCACATAAACTCGAATTGTTGTGTGAGTCCAGACAATACTTGTAGGGATGTGTCTGGTAATAGCAACAGAGAGTTGTAAGTGATTGGATGTAACTCCAGACATCTGTAGTGGTGCAAGAATCTTTATCAAACATCTCCACATACTATATGATCTGCTCGCATATATAGTATGGCATAAGAGATAGGAAGTTTGATTGTTATATTTGAATGGAAATTTTCAAAAAAGTTACATTTACTCTGAGTTAGAGTGGAGTTTAACCATCCGTAGATTGATGGTAGTTAGAAACTCAACAAGATTCTAGAGCATATGCTTGTGCAAAGATGTTACTCTAAGGGAGAAAGTATCTCTCAGCTTTGGAACTAATCCTTGTGATGCATGATTAGATTGACTCTAGTTTATTTCTCCTACGGCCGTAGAGCTTTCCAAGGAGAAGTTTTAACAAGTTGGTGATGCAACATGGTAGCGTAGTCTACAAGTATCTAGTAGCATAGTCTAAGAACTTGCGCTACTAGAGTGCTCTCCAGTACATTAGCTTCTGTGCTAATGACATGATGCAAAATCAAGGCATGAAATTTGCCTTAAGGTTTTGGTTGAAATACCAAATCATGGCTTGTGTGAGCATGATCCTGTCTTTACAGAGGTCTGGCGCGCTGTACGCGTACGCACTTTGTCACAGCCTTGCCCACCTTCCTCGCCGACACGTAATGCTAGTCCGGAGAGACTGGCCGTAGGTGCGGCGGATAGTGAAGCGAGAGTTAGTCCGGAGAGGCTAGCCGAGTCTTCGGGGTATAGTTTTAATAGTCCAAGTGCGGGTCACCCTGGGATTCAGAAGACCTATGCACTAGTAAAAAGACAGTTTTATTGGCCTAGTTTGTAAGAATATCCAGACTTATGTGCTGAAATGCAGTAAGTGCCATGTCAATAAACATGAACGTCTTAAGCTTGGAGGACTACTCCGTCCACTGGAGATTCCTCAAGGGAAATGGGAAGCATTTCCATGAATTTAATTACCGGTTTACCCAAGACGAGTCAAGGGAATGACTCGGTGTGGGTGGTAGTGGTCAGGTTAACTAAACTGGCAAAGTTTATTACCACGAAGAAAACTGTAAAAACGCCTGAGTTGGCAAAACTCTTTATTGAACATCTCTACAAGCTATATGGCCTGCCCGCAGATATAGTGTCAGATAGAGATAGAAAGTTCAACACTCATTTTTGAAGGGAAGTCTTCAAAAAAGTTGGATACTACTTTGAGTATGAGTATGGTAGATCATCCGGAGTCTGATGGTCAAACTGAAAAAGTTAACCAAATACTCGAGGATATGTTGCGTTCTTATGTAAGTAAGAAGCAATCAAATTGGGAAGAATATTTGCCCATATTGGAGTTTGCTTATAACAACTCCAAGCATTCAACGATTGGATTTACACCATTCATGTTAATGTATGGATTCCAGCCGAGATCTCCGATGGCTGTAGGCCTAGAAAAGGAGAAGATTCAATCTGTCAAGGATTCCCTTGAAGATATGAATGATATGCTCAAAGCTGCACGCGAGAGCATTCGTAGCGCCAGGATCGCGCTAAAACATTTGCCGATAAAGGACGCAGACAAGTGACCTTTGCAGAAGGTGACTTTGTATTTTTAAAGGTTCCTGCGCAGTCAGCAACCATGAAAACGGGAAAGTGTGATAAACTTTCTCCTAGATATTGCGGTCCTTTCAAGGTCCTTAAGAAATTGGGGACGTAGCCTACAAACTTGAGTTACCGGAGAGTTCTCAAGTTCATCCTGTCTTCCATGTTAGTAAACTGAAGAAATCAGTTCACGGGTTAGAGAACGTAGTTTCTCTAGATATTTTGGTGGAATTGATCACTCCACCAAAGATACCACATGAACCAGAAAGGATTCTTGGGTATCGAGACAGACAAACCCGACATAGAGTGTACCAGGAGGTACTTGTTAAATGGACAGATAGGGATGAGGAAGTGGCAACCTGGGAACGCCGTAGTGCAATTTCCAAAAGGTTTCCCCAGTTGGTTTTCGAGGACGAAAACTCTTCTTAAGGGGGGGGTAATGTCACGTAGGCTGTAATGCCTGTGACCGACGGCAGACCGGATGGCCATGTCCGGGGTTCAGTGGGAGAGGACGCCCGTGCGGAGTCATGGGCGGCCAGGCTAGTGTGGACGGCAGGTTACACACTATATAGCCTGGGGGATGAGGGGCAATCCTCATTCTTCCTCTATGGCTGGGTGGTGAGCCAGAGGCCGTCCCCTCTTGTGGTGATGCCCGTAGCGGCGTTACGGGAATGTAACAACAACCTTTCTCTCCACTTGCAACCCCAAATCAGCAAAAGTAGCTTGTGTAACCAAGCTACCTCACATGTTGCCACCGCAGCTCCTCTATACTCTGCCTCTGTGCTCGACAAGGCAACTGTGGGCTTCTTCTTGCTGCTCCATGTCACAGCAGCACTCCCCAATGAAAACATAAATCCACTGGTAGGTCTCCTGTCTGAGATGCTACCTACCCAATCTGCATCTGTGTACCCATATAGCTCCAATGGTACACCTGCTGCATAAAACAATGCATAATCAATAGTGGCCCTCAAATACCGAAGTGTGCATCGCACACTGTCAAGATGTGGTTGCACGGAACGTGCATAAATTGGCTCTTTAAGCCAACAATGTTGGTGCTTAAATCTGGCCTGGTGATCATGACATAGATCAAACTCCCCACAATCTTCCGGTATACAGTGGGATCCTCCAACACATAACCTGCATCCACACTAAGCTTTCCATTTTGATCTAATGACACCGAGATTGGCTTACAATCAACCATCCCATGCTTGGACAATATGTCCAATGCATACTATCTCTGTGTGACAGCCAAATACCCTCAGGTGTGTGAATGACCTCAAAAAGTAGTGCAAATCTCCAAAATCCTTCATCTCAAACTTCCTTTTGAGTGAGAAGACTTTCCACATTCTCAATCTCATCCAAGTTGTCACCCCCAACAATAAGATCATCTACATATATGCATCTACATATATGGTGATGATCACAATACCCTTATCACTCTTGCATACATACAAAGAGTGATCTACATCTGCCATATGAAAACCAATAGTGATAAGATACTCAACAATTTTGTCATGCCATGCTTATGGAGCTTGCTTCAGCCCATACAAGGCCTTACGAAGCTTACACACATAGTGTGGGTGACCTCTATTCTCAAAACCTAGTGGCTGATCCATATACACCGCTTCTTGCAAGTCACCATGCAAGAACACATTTTTTACATCCATCTGATGTAAAAATCAACTTTTAGCTCTGCAGCCACCGCAATCACAACTCTCACAGTTGCCATCTTTGCAACTCGAGCAAATGCCTCCTCATAATCAATCCTATGTGTCTGCGCATAGCTACCAATCTAGCCTTGTACCTGCTTATGCTACCATCACTATTATGTTTCACCTTATACACCCACTTACAACTAATAGCTTTCTTGTCTTCAGGGGAAATGGCACCAAATCCCAAGTCTCATTTCCATACAATGCATCCATCTCCTCATCCATAGCTTTCTCCCAACACACATTTCCAAAAGGCTAATCAAAACATGTGGGTTCTACTTTTTCTGAACAACTTTTGCCATATATGCATAATGATGTGCCACATAACCATCATAAGTCAACCTCTGCACAAGATTTTTGACTCTTCCAGATCTTGCATTCATGGCTTCCATAGCCTTCTTTTCACACCATGTGTCCTCATTGATGGAATCCCAAGCTCATCATCAAGGCTCATCTTCGAGCCACTAGAATCTCCATCAACAAGGGAATGCCCTGCAGAAATGTCAGGCATACCAAGGGGCTCAACCACTTTCTCTTTGTCTTTATGTGATGTACCAACTACATTTTCAAGACTGGTAATATGACGTAGCCTACCATTCCATGGTCTATCAACATAACCGCTGGATGAGTACTCTCCTGGTCCACTCAATGATTGTGATTACTGACTTGCATTTTGTGCAACCACATTTCCACTTACATCAGCCCCAACACCATCCTTTTCAGCACCATACCATCTACTCATCTCATCAAATACAACATCCCTACTTACCCTCAATTCACGTGTAGCAGGATTATAACATCTATATCCCTGTTGCTCAAGGGAATACCCAATAAACACACATTTTTTTACTTTTGGATCCAACACGCAACTCATCTGGCACATGCACATATGCAATACATCCAAGAACTTTCAAGTGAGACAAACCAGGTTTCTTGCCAGTAAACTTCTCCTCTGGCATTACATCATGTATAGTTGCAGTAGAAGTCATGTTCATGATATGTAAATAAGACTGCCAACCATCTTTCTATACATAGATAGATCATGCAACTCTTCACCAAAATCAACCCGCAGCTTCACATTCTGCTCCAAAGGTGTACTCATTGGCTTACACCCTGTCATCCCATATCTTGCCAACATATCCAATGTATATTGGCATACCAAATTCCTTCATGGTTTTTAATCACTTCAATCCCAAGAAAATATCTCAATTCACCCAGGTCTTTCATATCAAACTACCCACTCAATGCCTTCTTGACATGCATAACATCTGTAGCATGATCTCCTATGACAATTAAGTCATCCATATAGATGACAAGCAAGACAATCCCATGATCTGTTTTCTTCCCATAGAGTGAAGAATCTGGTGAAGAAACCCGAAATCCAATGGAGATAAGATATCGGCTTATCTTATCACTCCAAGCACAAGGTGCTTGCTTCAAACCATATAATTCTTTCTTTAACCTATATACATGAGTGGGATACCTCGGGTGTACATATCTTTCTGGCTGTGCCATATAAACTTCCTCTCGTAAATCACCATTTAGAAATTCATTTTTCACATCCATTTAATGCATTTCCCAACCATTTACTGAGCCATAGCAATGATTGCTCTCACTGTTCCCATCTTTGCAACAACTGGAAATGTTTCATCATAGTCCAAGCCTTGGGTTTGTGCATAACCCTTAGCTACCAGCCACACTTTATGGCGCTCAATGGAACCATTTTATTTGCATTTCACCTACCCATTTGCAACCAATGACATTCTTGCCTTGTGGTAAGGCAACCAAATCCCAAGTTTTATTATGGACCAGTGCATCCATCTCAACATCCATTGCCTTCTCCCATACATGCTTCCCAATAGCTTCTGCATAGCATGTAGGTTCCACATGCTTCACCAAAGAGGTCATATATGCGTAATGCATAGCGCAAAGTCACGATATGTCAACCTGTCAACAACTGAATACCTAACCCTTTGGGATCTCCGCAATGCATGTGGATCACTCTGAACACTTGTCACTCTAGCATGTGGAGGCACTTATCTATCCTGCCTTGCACCTAGTGTGCGTAAAACTGGTATGCCAAGTTCCTCTTCCAAACTTTTTGAACTTGATGACTCATAACCTGTAATGCCATTCCTTCAACCTTCTTTTTTCCTTTATCCACAAACTACTTCGAGTGCTTGCACTATCATGTCTCAAACATCCTGACCCCATGGACATATAGTGCTACTCTCAGACTCTGCTGGGGCCCAGACATAGAAGTAGAACATCAGCATCAATGGAATCAATGACACCCTCATCCTTTGCCTTGTACCAACTAGCAAGTTCATCAAACACCACATCTCGTGAAATAAGCACTTGCCCAGTATGTGGATTGTAACATTTATTTGCGATCATGTGTATACCCAACAAAAATGCACTTTTCTACCTTAGGATCTAGCTTCTTCCTTCTCTCATCTGGCACATGCACATAATCTATGCTACCAAACACTTTGAGCTGTCCAATGTCTGGCCTAAAACCTGTGGTGTACTTTCATGTATGGCAGTTGTGGGTGTCTTATTAAGTACATACCACTGTGGCACACACTTCTGCCCAATAAAAGTATGGCATGCTCTTTTCATTGAACATTGCCCTAGCCACATCACCAACAATGACTCTATTTTTCCTCTCAGCAACACCATTTTACTGAGGTGTGTACCTACAAGTTAGCTACCTTCTTATGCCATTCTTTCTCAAGAAGTTCTCAAAAGCATGTGAGGTGTATTCACCACCTCCATTTGTTTTCACATTTTATCCAATAGCCATACTGCTTCTCTGCAAACAAAAGCTTCGAAGTCCATCAACTTTCCCAACACTTCACTCTTCTCTTTGAGAGAGTAAATCCAAGTCATTCTGCTGAAATCATCAATGAATGTCACATAATACATATTGCCTTTAATGGATGGGCTTTGTGCAGGACCCCATACATCACTATGAACAATCTCAAGTGGCCTACTACTCATGTTGCCTTCTTTACGAAATTGGCAACCTTGCTTGCTTTCCAAACTGGCAAGCATCACATACATGCATACTTAAATCTAGGTAGCCCACCACATACATGCATACTTGAATCTAGGTAGCCCACCACATACATCTAGGCAAGTATCACATACATGCTTGCTTTCCAAACTGGCAAGCATCATATACATGCATACTCCCATCATACTTGAATCTAGGTAGCCTACCAACAATGCCTCTTGCCTACATGTTCTTTAACTTTTGTATGTTCACATGTCCAATCCTTTTATGCCACATTTTAATGTCTTCTACCACATTTCGGCTTTTAGAGAACATAGCCGATTTCAACTCAGGAATCCTAGCATCCAATTTGAATAACTTGCCTTCTTTCTTGCCTTTGGCAAGAACAATGACTCTACATCCATTTTTGAAATTCTCAACGAAGCAACCATGCTCGTTTGAAACGAACCTGTAAACCTTGCTCAACCATTTGACTACTAATAGAAGGCACATATAAGATGTCTGACATAGACTTCATTTCACCATTATGCATCACCAATGGCACACTCCCAACATGAGTGATAGCAAGTTGAGAATCATCACCTATCTCCACATAGCCTTTCACATCCATTGGCTTCATATGTTCAAACCATTCGCCATGACAAATCATATGGTTTGATGCTTCAGAGTCCATATACCAAGTGTCATCACTGTCACCATGTGTCATCATAGACCCCACGACATGTTTCATGGTGGTGGTTAACAAGTGAATTGCACTACCATCATGACTGTTTGATGCAAAATTTTTACTATTTGCATAATTTCCACCATGTTGTGTTCTACCCTCTCTTAAATCATTCTGTTTGCGATAACAGTCTCATGAGCCATATGACCAAACTTTCCACAGTAATTGCATTCCACATTTTGCATAGATGCTTGTTGGCCTTTCCAACGTCCTCTTCCACGAGAATTACCTCTACCTCTTTGAGGTGAATATCCACGACCACCTCTAGCAACATATGAAGGCTGAAAATTCTGTTATGGTGACCTATCCTGCCATCCATGACCAACACCACGACCTCGTGATGGAGATCTCCCCCTACCTCTAAATCCCCTTTGTGAATAGAAAGCTTGATTCCTGCCATGATCATCATGGCTAGTAGATGCATCATGAAAAGGGTCACTGAGTTTGATTTCCTCAACAAGCAAGAGTGAAACCAACTCATCAAAATCTGGTAAACCTGTATTCCAAACAGAGATAGATGTATCAAAAGACTTGTACTCTTTGCCAAGACCACACAAGGCAATGTCTACCAAATCATCATCAGGCATGGGGGCATTGATAGTTGCGAATGCATCTGCATACTTCTTAATCTCTTGTACATAATCATGAATACTCCTTCCTTTTCGCTTCACATTGTGAATCTGTTGTCTCAACTGAGACTTACGAGCACTAGTATCAGTATATCAAACAGCTTTACCAAAGTATCCCATGCAATCTTGGGATTCTCAACATCATATATATGAATGAGTATAGCATCCGAGGTGCATATAGACAAGTAATGCAAAACTTTGTATGCTCTCTATCCATTGTTTATGAGCTGCAACTTGTTGTGTAGGTTGTCGGGTTAGATCTCGGCTCTGCTGGCTCCGCACTTGTAATAAGGTTCCAAAATCCTTTTCCTTTCAGAAAGCTTTTGATCATGTACTTCCATGCCTGGAAGTTCTTTCTATCCAACTTTTCACCCACAATCTGTACTGGGTTGTCTGACATATTTGCTCAATGTGCAAATGCACCTTTTGCACATATCCAATCATGTAAATGAGTCTTCCTCATGTAACCACACTCTAATAAGTGTCCCAGATACTCCAAAGTACTCAACCAATTTCACTGTTGATGTAGAAAATCACACTGAGTGCATTCAAATTGAACTAGCATACGCAGTCCAAAATACCCTATTTTGGCACACTTTTGGAGGCTTTCAAATGCTTCAAATTGAAATATAGTGGTTCAATCAAGTGTAGATAACTTGCATTAACACCTGAACAAGCTCAATGTTGCATATTAACACCAACCAAGGTGCATACATACCAAAAATATCAAATCCCCTTCTCTGTTTTGAGAAAAACCAATTAAACCAGTAGCAAAAGTGCTCTAATTTCTTCAAATATTGTCCAAATTGAGGCACCAGGCATTCATTATCTTATAAATGATGTCTACTAACTCTGTGTAAAAGGAATTAGACCAATGTTCACACAACTATGACCACCTGGATGCGGTCATTTATGTCTCACACATGCTACTACCTAACATGCCAGCACATAATGCAATTGGCATAAGCTGTCATCGAGCTTGAATCTCAACACCCGTGAAAATAGAGATCCAGACGCACCCGAAACACGTTTTCAGCCTAAAAAACTACATCCAACGAACAATGTAGTTGCCCTGTAGCTATCCTCCCACGAAGAAAGTTCCTTAATCAGAGTTCATTGCTAGTGCCTCCCATAGAGCTCTCGACAAGGGTGTAGTAGCCAATACAAAAGGGGGAAGAGTAGATGAAGCTCTTACCCTTATACCGCTTCCTATGCTTCTCTTGCTTGAAGCTCAGCCCTTAGCATGAACGTGGCTCTTATACCATGAAAAGATGTAGGGAAGAAGAAATCTTGACCTCTTGCAAGCACACACACGCTCACACAAACCCTAGAAGAGAACACACAAGGTGAGAGGCTAAAAATTGTTGTTCTTCTTCTTCTTCAACAAAAGAGGTTTACAAAAGAGATAAAGTAACTAACACACATAATAGAGTATATACAAATGGTCCATAATGTGAACACACTAAGAGGAGTGGGTAGATGTGGACTAGTTGGTGTAGTCCTGCTATCGAATCTCTCACAAAGATATATCAGTGTGCCAGCTACCAAACCCGCCAGTGATATAAATGTTGAACGGTCATGCGCCTCATGAGTGTTAGCTCATGTTGAGCTTGACATCTCAACAACTTCCTCTCCCCCCACTAATAGCTACTTGAGAACATGTATACATCTTTGGCGATGGCTAACTCAAAGGAGGGCAGCTGCTCTGCGAAGACACAAAGGTGGCCCCTCTCTCTCTCTCCCTCTCTCTCTCTCTCATCGCTCATCAACCTTGCTAATCGAGCTCCACAGATGTTGGTGGTCTTGAGATTAATATATGAGAGACAAGGAGAGTGTGTTTGCTTGTCTAACCAATGTTTTCTGCATGCCAAATGCGGGCACCCACCAAGTTTCACCAGCCGAAGTTATAGATAGAGCCATTGAAAGAATTTTGTAGAACTTTATAGCATTTTTCCAGAGTGTATGGCCTCAATCTCTTGAAGGGGAGGATGGAAGGCATCTGACTCCCAATGAGGTGCCACCAAAGCATTGGCTAAGAGTGTTTTCAGAGCTCCCCGATAAAGACAAGAAGGTGATGTTGCAAATGGCAAAGCAGGAGCACTACCTACCCTTGTATACATTGTATAAATAGGTCTACCAAACTACACCCTCAAACTATTTTGTGTTCCTTAAATCTGCATAAGGCTACGTCTACCAGTTCTGTTGCACAGGTCCTGTGACCACTATCCCCAGTGCTTGGCCACTTATATTTTCTTGTTCTTGTAGTTGAAGAAGCTTTTCCAGATGTGACCTTACACCAACTAGCAAAGAGGAAGAAGAAGAAGAGAACGACTGATGTTTTGCTACCCTTAAGGGGTGTGCACTCAAACTTGAAGATGTTCTGTTGCCCGTCGAGAAATCAGTAACAACTACAGCATCTAGGTTTGTAGAGGGTGAGAACAGAGATTTCAGAGCTAGAGATGAGCAAGCATCATGTGAGAATGAGAACGAAATTACTACTAGGCTAAAAGAAGCCAACGATTTAGTTGGTCGAACCTCAAAACCTAAAGGGTACAAGTTATGCTTGTAGCCATCTACAACAGAATGCCCCTCTTTTTTACTCTGATGATCTCCCGCGATTAATATATTTCAAGTTTCATTTCGCTAGTATTCCTCTACAGTCCTATTTCAAGTTTCAACATAGACATGGATACAAGAAGGAAATAACGCACAGATAGAATTATAGAAGAGACAATAGTATTCATATATTCCAAAAAATATACATGTTTGTTGCTCTGTGTATATATACATGGGCTAATTTCAAGGGTGATGGTAGTGAGGTGTCTGTGAATGAATGTGAATGAGAATGTAATGTGTCTATGATTGGGTTGGCCTTGGACGACTGCTCTTGACATTTCTTCCCACATTATTTCCTCTGCTTACCTACTGGCCTCTTGTTCTTGCCTCCGAGCCTCCAACTCAACTTGTCTCTTGGATTCCACCGATTCATCCACCTTAGATGTGCACCTCCCAAATTCATTGATAGCAGCTTGGTGGGCTTGAACTTCCATTTGGTATTGTTCTTCTTGGTGATGCCTATGGTCTTCGGATTCCCTTGTGAAATATCTTACCCATATTATCTTTTCTTTTGCACGATCATGCACCGCCAAAATAATTCTTTGTACATCTTTTATCCTGAATTGTTTAACATGCAATTAAGTATATTTGTAAAGATTTAGTACTTGTACACAAAGGAAAATGTTTTGTTAGAAACCTCATAGAGCTCTACGTTAGGCGATAGAGACATAGATTATAAACATCACTTATATATCAGGAATATTAAAAATCTTTTCTAGAAAAATAAATGCGTTAAGGCACGTCCTCCATCCATAGCTATTATCACCTAGCTGGACTAGCACCTTTATCCTTTGATATCTCATTGTTTGAATAAGATAGGCTCCACTAGTAGGTGTTCCACAACTGATGCAAATTTTTGACTCGCACATCTGAAAGGTTGACAAAACATGCATTAGATTATCCTACTTCAATAAATCTATCTAAATGATTATGGAAAAGGGAAATGTCAATAGGGACTTACTCTCTGACGCAACCTTGATATCCGGACATAGAGTTTGCGAAGTAACATGTATTTTGTTCAATGTCATAAAGAAGCAAACTCCAATGTGCGCTGAAAAAACAAACATGACATTGGTGTTATAAAAAAAAACATAAAAATTACCTAATATATGTTGTCAGTTCATAACTTTACGTGAGACTCACTCTTCATTATAAGCCGTCACAATAATTCATGCCAGATCAAGGTTGACCCCCTGAAACCAGGCCATTTGGTCCAAAAATGATGAAAGATCCTTGTCCCCTCCATGCAACGAATCCTGGGATGCTAACAGCGAAAGTTGCACTTCTTGCGCGGGGCAGGGTCCTTCACTCGGGGCGAATATCCAGACAAGAGACTAATCCCTCAATTCTTCCAAAATCGAACCCGAAAAAACTTTCCTTGCTCGGAAAGCATGAGCGATTCCTCCAGGATATTTTTACTCTAATGTAGTCAAGAGCCTTAACTAACTGAATTGATCTGACCGTAATTATCATAGTCAGATCAAGGAAAAGACTTGCACTTGGATCATAGCGACCAACACTTTTTCCCTCATTGAGAGGCACAGCCATTGATTCTTTTCCATAGAACAATTTTTATCCGAGATTTACTTCATCTATCGTACCATAACAGAATTGAGTCTCATTTTAGGGATCCATCAGTCCAGCCATCCAGTCCCATGGATTAGCCAACCACTCAACCACTATAGTGATGGGATCCATTTAAGAATTTGGTTAGGTTTTATCTCGAGTACCAGGAAAAAGAGTTCCCAGGCCCCCTAACCGAATATTCATACAAACTTAAAACTAGTCACACCACTTACACACCCAATATGAAATTGCCTTTTTCACAGATTCAGCTATCTTTAAAAAAGTCATTTAATGAAACTATAGTATCACTGATCATGTGAGATCCCTGTTCCCCACCGATCAACGGATTCGGGGTACTAGCAACGGAAGTAGCACATCATGCGTGGGTAGGGGTCTCACACTCGGGGCCTCGCCCACGGATATCCGGACAAGAGACTAATCCGTCGGTTTGTCCAAAACCGAAACTGGAAAAACTTCCTTTACTCGGAAAGCATGGGCGATTCCACCAGGATAACTCTTTACTCTAACGTAGTCAAGATCATTACGGATCAACTGATCTGACTGCACCTTTAACGGTACTTGGTCAATTCAAGGTAGAAACTTGCACTTGGATCATTGGGATCAACGCTTTTTTCCCCATCAAGAGGCACAGCCGTTGATTCCTATCCATAGAACAATTTCTATCCGGGATTTGTTGAGTCTGGATTTATAGATCCATCAGTCCAGCCTAACCCCATCCGATCCCATGGGTTAGCCAACCGCCCAACCACTGTAGTGATGGGATCCAATTTGGAATTTGGTTAGGTTTTGTCCCGGGTACCAAGGAAAAGAGTTCCAAGGCCCCCTAGCCGGAATTTCATGCAAACATAAAACTAGCCACACCACTTACACACCCAATATGAAAATTGCCTTTTTCTTAGCATCAGCTAACTTTAAAACAATCCTTTAATGAAACCATAGTACCACTGATCACAATCTCCCAATTTATCCAGTTGATTCATAATTTCCCATCATTCCTTCATCAGAGTATCTATGGCATCATTGGCAACTAGAACGCTCACCACCTGTCCACACAGAGGCCGTTTCCATAGTTCCTAGCCCATAATACTTGGCAATATAATCACTTATCAAGATGGACTCTCGTTGAAGATCAGCAAGATCAACCAACAGATCCATATAAAAGAGCCATGGACTCATCCGTTGAGGACCAGCAAGGTCAGTCAACCAGATCCATGCCCGGTTTCACAAAACAACTCTTACTCCTTGTTCCAATATCTTCCTCGACGCACGCGTGGGTATCCTAGGCGACCCAGAGCCCGAGCACCGTATGGTCAGCACCCTCTAGGATCCTTCGCAGGTGACCTAGCGCTTCACTCATAGGCCGCTTCCTTGGTCCCTCATCCACCGTACCGGAAGCTCACCATTTTAATCGAACCGAGGCTGGTCAAGACCTCGGTCGACCTTGCTACGCGAGACGTCCTCCATTGACTCTCCGTCAGCAGTTGCAACTTTATCAGTTAGGTCTCCACGACCTTAATCACAAGACGGTCAAAATGCTTCCCCAGCATTCTTGACATAAAACAGCCATTTACAAACAGCATTTACAAACAGTTTACAAATACAGTTTCTATATTAACTCTCATTTTTCCACATTATCCCTCATTAATCCACATTACTTATTCCACATTCCATGTATATGTGTACTCATCCAATCACCTCCTTTTCCATCTCTTCACTTCAGATTCCTTCACATCACATATCATATATTCACATCCATATCCACATCCACATCCACATTCACATCCATACATCCACATCTACATGCTTATCTCCATTTTCACATCCTCATTTATACATCCACATCCCATATCCACATTCATACATACACATCCATATATCCACATCTACATCCACATACATACATACATCCACATCCACATTCCACATTCACATCTATACATCCACATCTACATTCACATTCACATACATCCACATCCACATTCCCATACATCCACATCTATACATCCACATTCCACATTCACATCTACATTCACATTCACATACATGCATCCACATCTACATGCTTACCTCCATTTTCACATCCTCATTTATACATCCACATCCCATATCCACATTCATACATACACATCCATACATCCACATCTACATCCACATACATACATACATCCACATCCACATTCCACATTCACATCTATACATCCACATCTACATTCACATTCACATACATCCACATCCACATTCCCATACATCCACATCTATACATCCACATTCCACATTCACATCTACATCCACATTTACATCTATGCATATACATCTTCATGCATATATCCATTTTCATGTTCATACATCCACACTCCCATCTCCATATCCACACATCCACATACATACATCCATTTTCACATTCCCATTTATATAACCCCATATACTTTCACATCTAATCTTTTACATCACATCCATTCTCGCCCTATCACAACCCATATATATCTTATCCTATCACATACACTTCTTACCTCATCCCCCCATACACATCTTAATTCATCTTATCACATCCTAACTTATTTCATAAGCATCTTATCACCTCTTATCACACCTCTTATCACATCCTATCACTTTCCATACGCATCTTATCAATTCTTATCACATCTCATACACCTCTTATCACATCTTATCACATTTCATATCTTTTTTTTTTTTAAAGAGAATTCTTTTATTTGATATAAGATTTCTCTACACATTTATTTATATATAAATTCCATTTAAGGAGACTAACACTTTCGAAATTAAAATCAATCTTTTATGCATCTTCTTATGCATGATTTCAATTTGGTAGGGAATTATACTTTTAGAATAAAAGAATTTCTCTTATGCATCTAAGTTAAGCATAAAATCCATTTATGAGGAAAATCATACTTTTAGTATAAAAAGAATATCTTTTATGCATACCTATATGCATGAAATCCAATATGATAAAAGTAACACTTTTGATATAAAAATTTTTCCTTTATGCATACTTCTATGCATGAAAATTAAAAATGATAAAAGTAACACTTTTGATATAAAAATTTTCCTTTATGCATACTTCTATGCATGAAAATTAAAAATGATAAAAGTAACACTTTTGATATAAAATTTTTCTTTTATGCATACTTTTATGTATGAAATAAAAATGATAAAAGTAACACTTTTGATATAAAAATTTATCCATTATGCATACTTCTATGCATGAAAATAAAAATGGTAAAAATAACACTTTTGATATAAAAATTTATCCTTTATGCATACTTTTATGCATGAAAGTAAAAATGATAAAAGTAACACTTTTGATATAAAAATTTATCCATTATGCATACTTCTATGCATGAAAATAAAAATGGTAAAAATAACACTTTTGATATAAAAATTTATCCTTTATGCATAATATTAAAATTCAATTTCTCCATGATTATAATGAAATTCTTTCAATTAATCTAGGATGATGATTCCTAGAATATGGTAGGAAGTCCTCTTTTTATGCTTTGAATGAAAATTTTTTTTATGCATAATTTTTATAAAAATTTTGCCATAGCTCCGCTGCTATGACTGATAAATCTCAAATTTTCTAAGGGATAAAGCTTATCATTAAGGAAATAATTAAAATGATTCTCTAATTGGATCCTTAATCCATAATGGATTGAATCATCAATATACATAAACTAAAAGCATAAGAAAAAGCCATTAATTTGGCCTCAAGCATAGCTTTATCTTGGGTTAAGGAAAAGCTTTATGAAAAGCTTGATTTGGATTGAGAACGGGTCATGAGTATGACCATTTCTTGAGTGAGAGAGAGAATTTACATAAAAATCATTAGAATTTAAACATAAATGAAAATTAACTTCAATAGCATTTATTAAATTATGTAACTCTTCACTACTATTCAAACTTCAATAGCATTTAAAAAACCATACCAATTAAACTTCTCAAGCTTGAGAGGGGTTGAGAAGAGAGAAACATTGAGAAATTATAGAAAGATCAATATTCACTAATTACCTTACAACTTGCTTGATTCTTTGTTCACGGTAGAGGCCCCCAACCAATCAATTGGTTAAGTATGTTGATGGAGCCACTAATGGGGATTGAAGAAAGAGGGAAGCTCCAAAAACTAGTGAATTATTAAATGAATTCATAGTTCTTGGCTTAGGTGGAGTAGAGTAACGATGCATAAACACTATCTATTTTTCAACAAGGGTGAGGCTTCTATTTATAGGAAAAATTGAGCTCCTAACCAAACAAACTGATTCTAGAATTTTCTAAATCAGTTTGGTCAATATTTGACCATTTTTAGGTCAGTTAAGCTAACTTTTTGGAACTAGACTTGAATGAGGAGAGAGGAGAGATGAAATATCTCAATTTTTATGAGTTTAAAACTCATTCAAGCATGTGAAATATGCACCTCCTTTAAAGAACTCCCCTTCCTTACATATGTCATATTTTTAATATTGCTCATAGTTTTTGTACTAATAAACCTTGTACATTTTCAACTCTTCATCTTATGTGAAATATGCACCTCCTTTAAAGAACTCCCCTTCCTTACATATGTCATACTTTTAATATTGCTCATAATTTTTTATTAATAAACCTTGTACATTTTCAACTCTTCATCTTATGTGAAATATGCACCTCCTTTAAAGAACTCCTCTTCCTTACATATGTCATACTTTTAATATTGCTCATAATTTTTTACTAATAAACCTTGTACATTTTCAACTCTTCATCTTATGTGAAATATGCACCTCCTTTAAAGAACTCCTCTTCCTTACATATGTCATACTTTTAATATTGCTCATAGTTTTTTTACTAATAAACCTTGTACATTTTCAACTCTTCACCTCATGTGAGCATTTACTCATTTTTGGGTATTTTCTTTTTACAAGTTGGATTTATCTCCTCCCTACACATGGATTGATGCTATTGGTCCATAGGAACCTTAATTGGACCATAGTCTAAAGATTTCTGAAAATCTAGACCCTTAGGCTAAGGTTCTTTATAGTTATTTTCAATTAATTCCAATTGCACATTGGAAAATTCTTTTTGAATTTCTGTTTCAGGGGAACTCATCTGAATTAGAAGAGATATTTTTTCTATCCAAAAATATTCAAAATCTGAATATTCTCTCTCTAGAATATTTTTCTCTCTCTAAGCTAAAACAGATAGAAACAAGGTCTTTATATTTCTGAAGAGGGATTGATTACAGGGAAAGATACTAGACATCAAAAAGGTGGTGGGGGAGGAATCTTACATTCTACCCCACTTAAAAAAATGCGAGATGTCCTCATCTCGCAAACTGGGATAATTTCGCAAGATGCACGAATATGAGACTTAGAGAAAAATTTTAATCAAGATTAACCACCAAGATAAGTCTTAAAGAGAGCAAGATTCAAAATACGAACAAGATTTAAACTTTATTCATTCTCGGAACTTATACAGTAAAGATAGAGGAACTCTTTACACTTCCATAAGCCCGTCCATCATATGGTCACAAAAGCAGTCCTCACAAGCTGCACAAGTATAAGGTAACTCATCTATGGGAATGATTCTGTGGGTTATTGCTGCGCCTATCTCAGTGGTATGAGGTGTTCTAAGAAAAGGACCTCTGAGAGGCAAGCCAAAAACGGGGTAAAGGCATATCTTCTCATGAGGAAGAAAACACGCCAGTAAGAAGACCCGCTCAGAAAACCCAGGATGCCTTGATCTCATGACGCAGTAGTATCGGGGACCCAAACCCAAAGCTTCAATAACCATGGCCAAGCGGACATTGTTACGAAAGTGCTGCTGACCCCAGGGTGTTACCCTAGTTATGTCTTGATAGGTCCGCCATTTTGTCTGCGCTACAGAAGTTCCCAAGTGAGGGAAAAGTGAGCTCTCATACTGCTCTATAAAATCTTTCTTCACAGACTCCCTTGCGTCTTGAAGGTGAGAAATCATCATGGATAAAACTAATTCTTGTTGCCAAGCCATGAAGGAGATTAAGAAAGAAAGGAGATCGATGGAAGTAAGATTACTGTGAACGACAAGTAAAAGTTACGACTTATATAAAGGAAGGAGCTAGCGTAACTTAGAAGCCAACGGTAACTTGCCACTGAAGTTTTACCGTCTTTCCATGATTTGGGTTTGGCACATTTTTCTATAGAAGGCATTCAAACTTTGAGATGAGGAGATAAAAGAAGCTCGTAAGCTAAATCACCTACTTTCTTTGGTCCACAATATCTGGGAGATAACTTCTTCCCAAGAGATAAAGAACTTCTTTTGGGCCGTACTCGAATGAAGACCAAAACCTTGATATCCAAAACATCGATTCTCCTTCTGAACTCATTGTTCTGAATCTTAAAACAGGTGGGACTCTTGAGAAGTATTCAGGAAAAAGGTTCTTCCTTTTTTAAACAGAATCTTTCTTTTATTTTAGAGAGAGAATAATTATAAGATCAGAAAGGGAGATTCTTACTCCTGTATACCTCTAAGGCTGGGGGAGAATCTTACATTCTACCCCACTTGAAAAGTGCGAGATGTCCTCATCTCGCAAGGTAGAGGACAACTCTTTTTCTTAAGATCCAATTTATTCTGGGGTTCCTTATATTCTGGTCAACCCAATAGAATACGGGGATAATTATCCCTTATATAGAACTCATCATTAAATAACAATTCATTCAGATCATATCATTCATATCTTTAACACGATAATGGTCCATTAGTCTGAAAATTTTCCTTCTAAACATTCCTTCACAGGAATTTTAGTTAAGCAAGTTCTCAATTTGTCATCCCTTAACTTAATCTACCGTCTCAAGTGTTAACAGTAGCAATCTGACAGCACAATCCACTAATCTCATAGTGATTTGCTGAAATCATTATCATCATTCCAGTTATGAATATCATCACTGGGACTCGTCCCATTCATCCTCATTGTGGTTTCGCTCAGCTTATTACATTTCAACTAAATTTCGAAAATCGTCATTTTTCAATCAGAATCCAATTCAATTCATCAATTCTCAAACAGAATTAAAAATCATATCAACCACATTCGAAATCATCATCTGGATAGCATTAACGCTTATAATTTCAAGTCTTAGATTTACTCGTATATACTATCGGTAAAGAGCTGCAGTTATACCCTCGGTATATACGGATAGTCATGATACTCGAAACTATAAGGTAAATACCATCATGTCTAGGTCTCAAGCAAGTCAGGGTTCCATACGATTGCGGTACTTCCAATTGAAGACCCAATTACTAATTTACGAATTTCAATTTGAATTAACAATTTGTATGAATTATATCAAACAATTACAACCTTTTTGTGCGTCTTGATAAACTTTTGACATAATTTGCTCCTCAGTTGATCTTATTGGAGATCTATGACTTAAGTCTGATAAATAGATTTTTCTTTATCCGATCGTCCGTAAAAAAAAACATTTGTATATTTATATACAAGTTGCAATAATTACATAGAGTGGTTCGTCTCCAAAATTCAAAATCTCTTCGAGAGACGTATAAGACGACGGTACTGGGCCATAGTCATGCCCTGTTACATAAGTTCTCTAACTGCGAAGGAAATTATTATTTTCTCCTTAGGGATAAATCGACTAAGGAGTCTATAAATTTGACATGAAAGTCTGAAATTTCGAGGTGTCGAATGATATAGAATGACACCACGCACCATTTTCAGCTTTAACAGGATCATAGTCAATGAGAGATTCTGCCACAGCATTGTACGGCGGTTGCAATGAGCGTGGACATATTGCCCTGCAACCCACTTATGTTGTATTCTCTCCACTGGGGTAGGAAAATATAAATCCTTGAAATGGCGTGCAAGTCTTACTCGGCTTGTTTGAGTTGAAGCGGAAGAGATGAGATGCTCGAAGGCAAATGCAATCATATCTTGAGACTGGGTGAGGTCGGGAATACCAGATAAATGTGGAACTTCCATCTATAAAAACAATTTCTTTGATTAAAATTTCTTCATTAAAGAAGCTTACGGGATGAAAATACATTATGAAAATGCTGTTTCTGAATTCTTATTACCAATTTCAGATAAGAATTTAATTATCTTTATTAGCTTTCAAAACCTGGCTCTGATACCAACTGTGAGATCCCTGTTCCCCACCGATCAACGGATTCGGGGTACTAGCAACGGAAGTAGCACATCATGCGTGGGTAGGGGTCTCACACTCGGGGCCTCGCCCACGGATATCCGGACAAGAGACTAATCCGTCGGTTTGTCCAAAACCGAAACTGGAAAAACTTCCTTTACTCGGAAAGCATGGGCGATTCCACCAGGATAACTCTTTACTCTAACGTAGTCAAGATCATTACGGATCAACTGATCTGACTGCACCTTTAACGGTACTTGGTCAATTCAAGGTAGAAACTTGCACTTGGATCATTGGGATCAACGCTTTTTTCCCCATCAAGAGGCACAGCCGTTGATTCCTATCCATAGAACAATTTCTATCCGGGATTTACTTTATCTATCGTAAAAACAAAGTTGAGTCTGGATTTATAGATCCATCAGTCCAGCCTAACCCCATCCGATCCCATGGGTTAGCCAACCGCCCAACCACTGTAGTGATGGGATCCAATTTGGAATTTGGTTAGGTTTTGTCCCGGGTACCAAGGAAAAGAGTTCCAAGGCCCCCTAGCCGGAATTTCATGCAAACATAAAACTAGCCACACCACTTACACACCCAATATGAAAATTGCCTTTTTCTTAGCATCAGCTAACTTTAAAACAATCCTTTAATGAAACCATAGTACCACTGATCACAATCTCCCAATTTATCCAGTTGATTCATAATTTCCCATCATTCCTTCATCAGAGTATCTATGGCATCATTGGCAACTAGAACGCTCACCACCTGTCCACACAGAGGCCGTTTCCATAGTTCCTAGCCCATAATACTTGGCAATATAATCACTTATCAAGATGGACTCTCGTTGAAGATCAGCAAGATCAACCAACAGATCCATATAAAAGAGCCATGGACTCATCCGTTGAGGACCAGCAAGGTCAGTCAACCAGATCCATGCCCGGTTTCACAAAACAACTCTTACTCCTTGTTCCAATATCTTCCTCGACGCACGCGTGGGTATCCTAGGCGACCCAGAGCCCGAGCACCGTATGGTCAGCACCCTCTAGGATCCTTCGCAGGTGACCTAGCGCTTCACTCATAGGCCGCTTCCTTGGTCCCTCATCCACCGTACCGGAAGCTCACCATTTTAATCGAACCGAGGCTGGTCAAGACCTCGGTCGACCTTGCTACGCGAGACGTCCTCCATTGACTCTCCGTCAGCAGTTGCAACTTTATCAGTTAGGTCTCCACGACCTTAATCACAAGACGGTCAAAATGCTTCCCCAGCATTCTTGACATAAAACAGCCATTTACAAACAGCATTTACAAACAGTTTACAAATACAGTTTCTATATTAACTCTCATTTTTCCACATTATCCCTCATTAATCCACATTACTTATTCCACATTCCATGTATATGTGTACTCATCCAATCACCTCCTTTTCCATCTCTTCACTTCAGATTCCTTCACATCACATATCATATATTCACATCCATATCCACATCCACATCCACATTCACATCCATACATCCACATCTACATGCTTATCTCCATTTTCACATCCTCATTTATACATCCACATCCCATATCCACATTCATACATACACATCCATATATCCACATCTACATCCACATACATACATACATCCACATCCACATTCCACATTCACATCTATACATCCACATCTACATTCACATTCACATACATCCACATCCACATTCCCATACATCCACATCTATACATCCACATTCCACATTCACATCTACATTCACATTCACATACATGCATCCACATCTACATGCTTACCTCCATTTTCACATCCTCATTTATACATCCACATCCCATATCCACATTCATACATACACATCCATACATCCACATCTACATCCACATACATACATACATCCACATCCACATTCCACATTCACATCTATACATCCACATCTACATTCACATTCACATACATCCACATCCACATTCCCATACATCCACATCTATACATCCACATTCCACATTCACATCTACATCCACATTTACATCTATGCATATACATCTTCATGCATATATCCATTTTCATGTTCATACATCCACACTCCCATCTCCATATCCACACATCCACATACATACATCCATTTTCACATTCCCATTTATATAACCCCATATACTTTCACATCTAATCTTTTACATCACATCCATTCTCGCCCTATCACAACCCATATATATCTTATCCTATCACATACACTTCTTACCTCATCCCCCCATACACATCTTAATTCATCTTATCACATCCTAACTTATTTCATAAGCATCTTATCACCTCTTATCACACCTCTTATCACATCCTATCACTTTCCATACGCATCTTATCAATTCTTATCACATCTCATACACCTCTTATCACATCTTATCACATTTCATATCTTTTTTTTTTTTAAAGAGAATTCTTTTATTTGATATAAGATTTCTCTACACATTTATTTATATATAAATTCCATTTAAGGAGACTAACACTTTCGAAATTAAAATCAATCTTTTATGCATCTTCTTATGCATGATTTCAATTTGGTAGGGAATTATACTTTTAGAATAAAAGAATTTCTCTTATGCATCTAAGTTAAGCATAAAATCCATTTATGAGGAAAATCATACTTTTAGTATAAAAAGAATATCTTTTATGCATACCTATATGCATGAAATCCAATATGATAAAAGTAACACTTTTGATATAAAAATTTTTCCTTTATGCATACTTCTATGCATGAAAATTAAAAATGATAAAAGTAACACTTTTGATATAAAAATTTTCCTTTATGCATACTTCTATGCATGAAAATTAAAAATGATAAAAGTAACACTTTTGATATAAAATTTTTCTTTTATGCATACTTTTATGTATGAAATAAAAATGATAAAAGTAACACTTTTGATATAAAAATTTATCCATTATGCATACTTCTATGCATGAAAATAAAAATGGTAAAAATAACACTTTTGATATAAAAATTTATCCTTTATGCATACTTTTATGCATGAAAGTAAAAATGATAAAAGTAACACTTTTGATATAAAAATTTATCCATTATGCATACTTCTATGCATGAAAATAAAAATGGTAAAAATAACACTTTTGATATAAAAATTTATCCTTTATGCATAATATTAAAATTCAATTTCTCCATGATTATAATGAAATTCTTTCAATTAATCTAGGATGATGATTCCTAGAATATGGTAGGAAGTCCTCTTTTTATGCTTTGAATGAAAATTTTTTTTATGCATAATTTTTATAAAAATTTTGCCATAGCTCCGCTGCTATGACTGATAAATCTCAAATTTTCTAAGGGATAAAGCTTATCATTAAGGAAATAATTAAAATGATTCTCTAATTGGATCCTTAATCCATAATGGATTGAATCATCAATATACATAAACTAAAAGCATAAGAAAAAGCCATTAATTTGGCCTCAAGCATAGCTTTATCTTGGGTTAAGGAAAAGCTTTATGAAAAGCTTGATTTGGATTGAGAACGGGTCATGAGTATGACCATTTCTTGAGTGAGAGAGAGAATTTACATAAAAATCATTAGAATTTAAACATAAATGAAAATTAACTTCAATAGCATTTATTAAATTATGTAACTCTTCACTACTATTCAAACTTCAATAGCATTTAAAAAACCATACCAATTAAACTTCTCAAGCTTGAGAGGGGTTGAGAAGAGAGAAACATTGAGAAATTATAGAAAGATCAATATTCACTAATTACCTTACAACTTGCTTGATTCTTTGTTCACGGTAGAGGCCCCCAACCAATCAATTGGTTAAGTATGTTGATGGAGCCACTAATGGGGATTGAAGAAAGAGGGAAGCTCCAAAAACTAGTGAATTATTAAATGAATTCATAGTTCTTGGCTTAGGTGGAGTAGAGTAACGATGCATAAACACTATCTATTTTTCAACAAGGGTGAGGCTTCTATTTATAGGAAAAATTGAGCTCCTAACCAAACAAACTGATTCTAGAATTTTCTAAATCAGTTTGGTCAATATTTGACCATTTTTAGGTCAGTTAAGCTAACTTTTTGGAACTAGACTTGAATGAGGAGAGAGGAGAGATGAAATATCTCAATTTTTATGAGTTTAAAACTCATTCAAGCATGTGAAATATGCACCTCCTTTAAAGAACTCCCCTTCCTTACATATGTCATATTTTTAATATTGCTCATAGTTTTTGTACTAATAAACCTTGTACATTTTCAACTCTTCATCTTATGTGAAATATGCACCTCCTTTAAAGAACTCCCCTTCCTTACATATGTCATACTTTTAATATTGCTCATAATTTTTTATTAATAAACCTTGTACATTTTCAACTCTTCATCTTATGTGAAATATGCACCTCCTTTAAAGAACTCCTCTTCCTTACATATGTCATACTTTTAATATTGCTCATAATTTTTTACTAATAAACCTTGTACATTTTCAACTCTTCATCTTATGTGAAATATGCACCTCCTTTAAAGAACTCCTCTTCCTTACATATGTCATACTTTTAATATTGCTCATAGTTTTTTTACTAATAAACCTTGTACATTTTCAACTCTTCACCTCATGTGAGCATTTACTCATTTTTGGG
Organism: Cibotium barometz; assembly: GCF_041138505.1. Lineage (NCBI taxonomy): Eukaryota > Viridiplantae > Streptophyta > Polypodiopsida > Cyatheales > Cibotiaceae > Cibotium > Cibotium barometz. The sequence continues at coordinate 461,534 of NC_141047.1, read as the reverse complement.
TATTTTCTTTTTACAAGTTGGATTTATCTCCTCCCTACACATGGATTGATGCTATTGGTCCATAGGAACCTTAATTGGACCATAGTCTAAAGATTTCTGAAAATCTAGACCCTTAGGCTAAGGTTCTTTATAGTTATTTTCAATTAATTCCAATTGCACATTGGAAAATTCTTTTTGAATTTCTGTTTCAGGGGAACTCATCTGAATTAGAAGAGATATTTTTTCTATCCAAAAATATTCAAAATCTGAATATTCTCTCTCTAGAATATTTTTCTCTCTCTAGGCTAAAACAGATAGAAACAAGGTCTTTATATTTCTGAAGAGGGATTGATTACAGGGAAAGATACCAGACATCAAAAAGGTGGTGGGGGAGGAATCTTACAGATCATAATCCTCCACAATATCCGGTTGAATCCTAATTTCTAATTTTTCCTTCATCGATGTACCTATGGCATCATTGGTTGTTGGCAACAAGCAGAACGCTCACCACCTGTCCACTCAGGGGTCTTTTCGATAGTTCCTAGCTCATAGTACCCGGCAATATATTCACTTATAAAAATCAAAATGGAATCTCCATTGAAGATCAGCAAGATCAACCAACAGATCCATATAAAAGAGCCATGGACTCATCCATTGAGGACCAGCAAGGTCAATCAACCAGATCCATGCCCAAATTCAGAAAACAACTCTTACTCCTTGTTCCAATATCTTCCACGATGTACGTGTGGGTATCCTCGTCGACTCTCAGAGCCCGAGCACCGTATGGTCAGCACCCTCTAGGTCACCTAGCGCTTCACTCATAGGCCGCTTCCTTGGTCCCTCATCCATCGTACCGGAAGCTCACCATTTAAATCGAACCGAGGCTGGTCAAGACCTCGGCCGACCTTGCTACGCAAGACGTCCTCCGTTGACTCTCCGTTGCAACTTTAACAGATAGGTCTCCACGACCTCATTTGTAAGATTCCTCCCTCCAGCTTTTGAGGTGTATAGGTGTAAGAACCTCCCCTTCGGATCTTGTAATTATTCCCCTCTTTGAAATAAAAGAAAGATTCTATTTTACCCTGTTTTGGCCTAGAGAGAGAAAATATCTAGAGAGAGATAATCCAAAATTGAGATATTTTTAGATATAAAAATCCTTCTAGTGTCTAAAATGGTTTCCCCTAAAACAGAAATTCAAAAAGAACTTTCCAATGTGCATTTAGAATCAATTGAAAAGAAGTATAAAGGACCTTAGCCTAAGGGTCTAGATTTTTAGAATTTTTTGGATTATGGTCCAATTAAGGTTCCTATGGGACCAATAGGATCAATCCAAGTGTGGGGAGGAGATAAATCCAATTTATAAAAGAAAAACCCCCAAAAATGAGTAAATGCTCACATAAGATGAAGAGTTGACTAAGGACAAGGTTTATTAGTAAAAAACTATGAGTATTACTAAAAAAATGAGATATTTTGGGTATAATGATTCAATTTTGATACCTTGGTAAGGAGAAGGGACCTCTTCAAGGAGGCACCTATTTCACTTGTGTGGTGGAGTTTTAAACTCAAAAATATTATGATATTTTCATCTCTCCTCTCTCCTAGATCAAACCAAATCAAAAGGGAGCCAAACTAGGTCCAAATTTAGCCAAACTAAACTTGGAAAATTCTAAAAACTAATTGGACTTGGTAAGAGGCCTCCCTCACCTATAAATAGATCCTTAGCCCTTTGTAAAAAAAATATGAGAACTATACTAAGCTAGTATTATACTGAAATAATGATATTCTTATCCTCTAAAAATCCTCTACAAATTGAAGAGATTGGAGCTTCTCTCTCTCTTCAATCTTCCTTGGTGACTCCAACAACATACCAAACCAATTGATTGGTTGGGGGCCTCTACTATGATCAAAGAATCAAGTAATTTAGGAGGTAAAGTGTGGATTATTGTCTTCTTTTTCTTAAATCTCCAAATGTTTCTCTTCTCAACCCCTCTAAGGCTTTAGAAGCATTAATTTGAATGGCTTTTGAATACTATTGAAGTTCTTTAATGTATTGTAATGAAGAAATACATAAATTTTCATTTATGCTTAATTTATAATGGTTTTTAAGCATTTCTCTCTCTCCCCCAAAGAATGGTCATTCCTATGACCTATTCTCAATTCAAATGAAGCTTCTCATGAAGCATTTCTCTAATCTAAAAGTAATTTCTACGGTTGTCTAATTGGAGGCCAAAATAATAGATTTTAATACTTTTATGCTATTTAATTTATGGTAAAATTAAGAATCAATCCATAATTGGATAATGAACCAATTAGTGGTTATTCTAGTCACATGAATAATACTAAACTTTATTCTTTCAAATTTATTGAGAATTATCAGTAATAGCAGCGAAGCTATGGCAAAATTTTTAAAAAGTAAACACATAAAGCATTTTCATTTATATTATGAAAAGAGGACTTCCTACCATATTCTAGGATTAATCATCTTAGATTAATTGAATGATTCTCATTATAATCATGGAAAATTTGATTTTTATGTTTATGCATAAATAGAAATTAGCAAAAGAGAAATTTCTAGTAATTCATATTTAAATGTTAAAAGAGGAATCCCTATGACATTTGGAATTCCGTCATTGAGATGGGAAAAGAGAAATTCCTAGCATATTGAAATTAATGAGTATTTTAATTAAATTCAAAGATGAAATTGAGATAAATTTATTTTATCTATAAGAAATATTTAAATATTGAAAGAGGGATTCCTATGACATTTGGAATTCCATCATTGAGATGAAAACAGAGAAATTCCTAGCATATTGGAATTAATGAGTATTTTAATTAAATTCAAAGATAAAATTTAGATAAATTTATTTTATCTATAAAAATTATTTAAATGTTAAAAGAGAAATTCCTATGACATTTGAAATTCCATCATTGAGATGGGAAAAGAGAAATTCCTAGCATATTGGAATTAATGAGTATTTTAATTAAATTCAAAGATAAAATTTAGATAAATTTATTTTATCTATGAGAAATATTTAAATGTTAAAAGAGGAGATCCTATCACATTTGGAATTCCATCATTTAGATGGGAAAAGAAAAAAATCCTAGCATATTGAAATAATGGATATTTTATTTTAGATAAATTTATTTTATGAGAAATAATTGACAAAAAAAGAGGAATTCCCATGACATTGGAATGCAAATAATCAAATGCAAAAAGAGAAATTCCCATGGTATTTGAGATCCAAGAAATTAAATGGGAAGAAAAGGAAATTTTAGTATAATTTAATTTATGATTATTTACCAAAAGTGGAAATATGGGTAGAATTGATTTCTACAAATCCCATGAATTCTTTTATTCAAAAGAGGAATATTGAATATAATTCAATTAAGGAATTGAGAAGGAATATGGAAATAGTCATCGAGAAAAGAGCCTTTGATTAGGCCAAACAATTGGCAAAATTTTAGAAAAAGTCCCATTTATCGGTATCAAACTAGAAAAAGCTATTAAATGGGAATAGCATGTGAATGGATGTGATAAGATGTGTATGGGATGTGATAGGATGTGAATGGATGTGATAAGATATGTATGGGATGTGATAGAATGTGATAAGATGAAAATAGGATGTGATAAGATGTGATGTAATGAAATGGATGTGGATGTGAATAATGAGATGAGAGGATATGTGAAAGGGTGAGATGAAAAGTACATGGATGTGGAAGTGGAAGATTGGATGTAGATGTGCATGTGGAAGAATGGATGTGGATGTATGGATGGGGATGTGTATGTGGAAGAATGGATGTGAATGTATGGATGTGGATGTGTATGTGGATGTATGGATGTGGATGTGTATGTGGAAGAATGGATGTGGATGTATGGATGTGAATGTGTAAGTGGATGTATGGATGTGGATGTGTATGTGGAAGAATGAATGTGGATGTGTATGTGGAAGAATGGATGTGGATGTGTATGTGGAAGAATGAATGTAGAAGTGTATGTGGAAGAATGGATGTGGATGTGTATGTGGATGTGTATGTGGATGTGTATGTGGATGAATGGATGTAAATGTATGGATGTGGATGTGTATGTGGATGTATGGACGCCATAGGTACACTAATGACGGAATGATTGGAAATTAGGATTCAATCGGATATTTTGGAGGATTATGATCACTGACACTATGGTTTCATTAAAGGATTGTTTTAAAGATAACTGAATCTGTGAAAAAAAGATAATTTCATATTGGATGTGTAAGTGGTATGACTGGCGTTAAATTTGCATGAATATCCAGCTAGGGGGCCTCGAAACTCTTTTCCCAGGTACCTGGGACAAAACCTAACCAAATTCTTAATTGGATCCCATCACTAGAGTGGTTGGCTGGTTGGCTAACCCATGGGACTGGATGGGGTTAGGCTGGACTGATGGATCCGTAAAATGAGACGTAATTTTGTAGTACGATAGATGAAGTAAATCCTTGATAGTAATTGTCCTATGGAAAAGAATCAACGGCTGTGCCTCTCGATGGGAAAAAAGCATCGATCTCTATGATCCAAGTGCAAGTTTCTTCCTTGATCTGACCAAGCGACTTACAGGTTCGGTTGAATCAGTTAGGTCAGTAATGACCTTGATTGCATTAGAGCCAAAAACATTAGGTCAGTAATGACCTTGATTGCATTAGAGCCAAAAACATCTTGGAGGAATCGCCCGTGCTTTCCAAGCGAGGGAAGTTTTTTCAGGTTCGATTTTGGAAGAACCGAGGGATTAGTCTCTTGTCCGAATATCCGTGTGGGTGAGGCCCTGAGGGACCCTGCACTGCGCAAGGAGTGCTACTTTCGTTGCTAGCTCCCCCGAATCCGTTGCGCAGAGAAAATTTAGCCAAACTGAACCTGAAAAATTTTAGAAACTAATTGGACTTGGTTAGAGGCCTTCCTCACCTATAAATAGATCCTTAGCCCTTTGTAAAAAAATATGAGAACTATACTATGCTAGTATTATACTGAAATAATGATATTTTCTATTATCCTCTAAAAATCCTCTACAAATTGAAGAGATTGGAGCTTCTCTCTCTTCAATCTTCCTTGGTGACTCCAACAACATACCAAACCAATTGATTGGTTGGGGGCCTCTACTATGATCAAAGAATCAAGTAATTTATTTAGGAGGTAAAGTGTGGATTATTGTCTTCTTTTTCTTAAATCTCCAAATGTTTCTCTTCTCAACCCCTCTCAAGCTTGATAAGCATTAATTTGAATGGCTTTTGAATACTATTGAAGTTCTTTAATGTATTGTAATGAAGAAATACATAAATTTTTATTTATGCTTAATTTATAATGGTTTTTAAGCATTTCTCTCTCTCCCCCAAAGAATGGTCATTCCTATGACCTATTCTCAATTCAAATGAAGCTTCTCATGAAGAATTTAACTAATATAAAAGTAATTTCTATGCTTGTCTAATTAGAGGCCAAAATAATAGCTTTTAATACTTTTATGCTATTTAATTTATGGTACAATTAAGAATCAATCCATAATTGGATAATGATCCAATTAGTGGTTATTCTAGTCACATGAATAATACTAAATTTTATTCTTTCAAATTTATTGAGAATTATCAGTAATAGCAACGGAGCTATGGCAAAATTTCTGAAAAATAAACACAAAGCATTTTCATTTATAAACACAAAGCATTTTCATTTATATTATGAAAAGAGGACTTCCTACCATATTCTAGGATTAATCATCCTAGATTAATTGAATGATTCTCATTATAATCATGGAAAATTTAATTTTTATGTTTATGCATAAATAGTAATTATAGCAAAAGAGGAATTTCTAGTAATTCATATTTAAATGTTAAAATAGGAATCCCTATTATGTTAAAAGAGGAATTATAGCAAAAGAGAAATTTATGCATAATTATAGCAAAAGAGGAATTTCTAGTAATTCAAATTTAAATGTTAAAATAGGAATCCCTATGACATTTGGAATTCCGTCATTGAGATGGGAAAAGAGAAATTCCTAGCATATTGAAATTAATGAGTATTTTAATTAAATTCAAAGATGAAATTGAGATAAATTTATTTTATCTATAAGAAATATTTAAATATTAAAAGAGAGATTCCTATGACATTTGGAATTCCATCATTGAGATGGGAACAGAGAAATTCCTAGCATATTGGAATTAATGAGTATTTTAATTAAATTCAAAGATAAAATTTAGATAAATTTATTTTATCTATAAGAAATATTTAAATGTTAAAAGAGGAATTCGTATAGCATTTGGAATTCCATCATTAAGATGAGAAAAGAGAAATTCCTAGCATATTGAAATTAATGAGTATTTCAATTAAATTCAAAGATGAAATTTAGATAAATTTATTTTATCTATGAGAAATATTTAAATGTTAAAAGAGGAATTTCTATCACATTTGGAATTCCATCATTTAGATGGGAAAAGAAAAAATTCCTAGCATATTGAAATAATGGATATTTTATTTTAGATAAATTTATTTTATAATGGACGAAAAAAGAGGAATTCCCATGACATTGGAATGCAAATAATCAAATGAAAAAAGAGGAATTCCCATGGTATTTGAGATCCAAGAAATTAAATGGGAAGAAGAGAAAATTTTAGTATAATTCAATTTATGATTATTTACCAAAAGTGAAAACATGGGTAGAATTGATCTCTACAAATCCCATGAATTCTTTTATTCAAAAGAGGAATATTGAATATAATTCAATTGAGGAATTGAGAAGGAATATGGAAATAGTCATCGAGAAAAAGAACCTTTAATTAGGCCAAACAATTGGTAGAAATTTAGAAAAAGTCCCATTATCGGTATCAAACTAGAAAAAGCTATTAAATGGGAATAGCATGTGAATGAATGTGATAAGATGTGTATGCAATGTGATAGGATGTGAATGGATGTGATAAGATGTGTATGGGATGTGATAGGATGTGAATGGATGTGTATGGCATGCGATAGGATGTGAATGAATGTGATAAGATGAAAATAGGATGTGATAAGATGTGATGTAATGAAATGGATGTGGATGTGAATAATGAGATGAGAGGATATGTGAAAGAGTGATATGGGAAGTACATGGATGTAGATGTGCATGTGGAAGAATGGATGTAGAAGTGGAAGAATGGATGTAGATGTGCATGTGGAAGAATGGATGTGGATGTATGGATGTGGATGTGTATGTGGAAGAATGGATGTGAATGTATGGATGTGGATGTGTATGTGGATGTATGGATGTGGATGTGTATGTGGAAGAATGGATGTGGATGTATGGATGTGAATGTGTATGTGGATGTATGGATGTGGATGTGTATGTGGAAGAAAGAATGTGGATGTATGGATGTGGATGTGTATGTGGAAGATTGGATGTGGATGTGTATATGGAAGAATGGATGTGGATGTGTATGTGGAAGATTAGATGTAGATGTGTATGTGAAAGTGTATGTGGAAGAATGGATGTGGATGTATGGATGTGGATGTGTATGTGGATGTATGGATGTGGATGTGTGTGTGGAAGAATGGATGTGAATGTATGGATGTGGGATGTGTATATGGAAGAATGGATGTGGATGTGTATGTGGAAGATTGGATGTAGATGTGTATGTGAAAGTGTATGTGGAAGAATGGATGTGGATGTGTATGTGGATGTATGGATGTGGATGTGTGTGTGGAAGAATGGATGTGAATGTATGGATGTGGATGTATGGATGTGGATGTGTATGTGGAAGAATGGATGTGGATGTGTATGTGGATGTATGGATGTGGATGTGTATGTGGAAGAATGAATGTGGATGTGTATATAGAAGAATGGATGTGGATGTATGGATGTAGATGTGCATGTGGAAGAATGGATGTGGATGTGTATGTGGAAGAATGGATGTGAATGTATGGATGTGGATGTGTATGTGGATGTATGGATGTGGATGTATATGTATGGATGTGGATGTATATGTGGAAGAATGGATGTGGATGTATGGATGTCGATGTGTATGTGGATGTATGGATGTGGATGTGTATGTGGATGTATGGATGTGGATGTGTATGTGGAAGAATGAATGTGGATGTGTATGTTGAAGAATGGATGTGGATGTATGGATGTGGATGTGTATGTGAAAGAATGGATGTGCATGTGCATGTGAGAGAATGTGATGTCGATGTGAGTAAATGGATGAGATGTAATGTGATGAGAATCAGGATGTAAATGGATGAGATGTGATGTCATGTGAATTGGGATGTGAATGAATGATATGTGATGTGAATGGATGAGATGTGATGTCATGTGAATCGGGATGTAAATGAATGAGATGTGATGTGAAATGTATGTGATGAGATGTGATTTAAATTGGGATAGATGTGAATGGATGATATGTAATGTGAATGAATGTGATGTGATGAGATGTAAATATGGGTAGATGCGAGTGGATGAGATCTGATGAGGATAAATGAGGAAAGATGCGATGAGATGGAAAATGATGTGATTGGATGAGAATGGGAAAACATATGAAATGGATGTGGATTAAGTAATGTGGATTGATGTGTAACAATGTGGAAAGATGAGAGTTCATTATAGAAACTGTATTTATGACCTGTTTTTAAATGACTGTTTTATGTCAAGAATGCTGGAGAAGCATTTTGACCGTCTTGTGAATGAGATCGTGGAGACCTAATCTAATAAAGTTACAACAGCTGACGAAGAGTCAACGGAGGACGTCTTGCGTAGCAAGGTCTTGACCAGCCTTGGTTCGATTTAAATGGTGAGCTTCCGGTACGGTGGATGAGGGACCAAGGAAGCGGCCTATGAGTGAAGCGCTAGGTCACTTGTGACGAAGGATCCTAGAGGGTGCTGACCATATGGTGCTCAGGCTCTAGGTCATCGAAGATACCCACACGTGCATCGGGGAAGATATTAGAACAAGGAGTAAGAGTTGTTTTCTGAAACCGGGCATGGATCTGGTTGACTGACTTTGCTGTCCTCAACAGATGAGTCCATGGCTCTTTTATATGGAGCTGTTGGTTGATCTTGCTGATCTTCAACGGAGATTCTATCTTGATTTTTATAAGTGAATATATTGTTGGGTACTATGAGCTAGGAACTATCGAAAAGGCCCCTCAGGGACAGGTGGTGAGCGTTCTAGTTGCCAATGATGCCATAGGTACACCAATGAAAGAATGATTGGAAATTAGGATTCAACCGGACATTTTGGAAGATTATGATCAATGACACTATGGTTTCATTAAAGGATTGTTTTAAAGATAACTAAGTCTGTGAAAAAAAGGTAATTTCATATTGGGTGTGTAAGTGGTGTGACTAGCTTTAAATTTGCATGAATATCCAGCTAGGGGGCCTCGGAACTCTTTTCCCTGGTACCCGGGACAAAACCTAACCAAATTCTTAATTGGATCCCATCACTACAGTGGTTGGGTGATTGGCTAACCCATGGGACTGAGGCTGGACTGATGGATCCGTAAAATGAGACTCAATTTTGTTGTAGTACGATAGATGAAGTAAATCCCGGATAGTAATTGTTCTATGGAAAAGAATCAACGGCTGTGCCTCTCGATGGGGAAAAAAGCGTTGATCTCTATGATCCAAGTGCAAGTTTCTTCCTTGATCTGACCAAGGGACTTACAGGATCGGTCGGATCAGTTCAGTCAGTAAAATGACCTTGACTGCGTTAGAGCCAAAAATATCCTGGAGGAATCGCCGGTGCTTTCCGGGCAAGGAAAGTTTTTTCGGGTTCGTTTTTGGAAGAACCGAGGGATTAGTCTCTTGTCCAGATACCCGTGGGCGAGGCCCCGAGTGAGGGACCCTGCACCGCGCAAGGAGTGCTACTTCCGCTACTAGCACCCCCGAATCCATTGCGTAGAGGGGCAGGGATCTCTCATCATTCACAAGACAGTCAAAATGCTTCCCCAGCATTTTTGACATAAAACAGTGATTTAAAAACAGGTCATAAATATAGTTTCTATAACGAACTCTCTCTTTCCACATTGTTCCACATCAATCCTCATTTATGTCATATGTATTTCCATTCTCATCACATCATTTTCCATCTCATCACATCTTTTCTCATTTATCCACATTAGATCTCATCGCATCTACCCATATCCACATCTCATCACATCATATTCATTCACATCAAATATCACATCTATCCCAATTTACATCACATCTCATTCACTCACATCTTGATTCACATCTCATTCATTCACATCCTGATTCACATCACATCAAATCTATTCACGTCCATCACATTCATTTACATCACATCTATTTACATCCATCACATTCATTTACATCACATCTATTTACATCCATCACATCACATTCATTCATATCCATCACATTCATTCATTCATATCCACCACATTCATTCTCATAACCATACCATCACATGCATTCTATCCACATTATATCACATTACTTCCATCCACATCATATCTCATTCATACACATCTCATCTCATTCATCCACATCATATCTCATTCATACACATCTCATCTCATTCATCTCTCATCCATCCAATCGTTCACATGTACGACTACTCACATCTATCTATATATTTATATCTATCACTTCACATCCACATATATTCTTTCTATACATTTATATCTATCACTTCACATCCACATATATTCATGTCACATCACATTCTTTCACATACACATCCACATCCATTCTTTCACATACATCCACATCCATTCTCTCACATACTCATCCACATCCATTCTTCACATACATCCACATCCATTCTTTCACATACACATCCACATCCATTCTTCACATACACATTCACATTCACATCCATTCTTTACATACACATCCACATCCATTCTTCACATACACATTCACATCCATCCATTCATTCACATCTATCTGATTCACATCACATCTCATCACATTTATTCACATCACATCTCATTTCTAAGCAAGTTTTCAGTTTGACATCTCATCACATTTATTCACATCACATCTCATTTCTAAGCAAGTTTTTAGTTTGACATTCTTTTGAATACAAGGAGCATTTCTTGAATCAGTATCCCCAAAACTTCTTGATCAGAATTCTGAATTTCATACCAAAATTCCTCGAATTCTATAACCTTGATCCACATATCAATTCGAAGGGTCTCAAACTTAGTTTCAGATTTGGCGGGAGTTTTGAGTGTATTTTTCTAAATTGGTCACACCTTCTTTCCTCAAAACTGACGAAAGAGTTTGGTCTTAGTCATAGTCTGATTCAAGGTTCAAGTCGGATAAGATTTTTCCTGATCTATCTTTCTCGAAAAGGTTTGATAATTCAGTTACTATTTTACTGAATTTCTTTCTTTGAATATTCACTTAACTGATTTCTAAATTAGTTACAAATTCCAATGAGAAATAGATTAATCATTTATCTGAATATTTCAATCTCGATAGATTTCCTGAATTCTCTTTTTACAATCCGTGTGAATATAAAACGATAGAAATTTTTCTCTTAGATTATTTAATTATTCATTTATCAAATACTCATAGAATTTAAACATAGAATTTAAGAGAATTTTAATTTTGATATAAAATTTCTTTATGCATCTATTCATGCATAAAAATCAACTTCAATGGGAATAACACTTTTATATATAAAAAATCCTTTTATGCATCTATTTATGCATAAATCAACTTCAATGGGAATAACACTTTTATAATAAAAAGAATTTATTTATGCATAAAAATCAATTTTAATAAGAATAACACTTTTGTAATAAAAATAATTCCTTTATGCATCTTTCTATGCATAAAAATAAAATTTAAGAAGAATAACACTTTTGTAATAAAAATAATTCCTTTATGCATCTTTCTATGCATAAAAATCAATTTTAATAAGAATAACACTTTTATAATAAAAATAATTCCTTTATGCATCTTTCTATGCATAAAAATCAAATTTAATGAGAATAACACTTTTGTAATAAAAAATTTTCTTTATGTATCTTTCTATGCATAGAAATCAATTTTAATAATTAATATCAATGATATCCATGCATATTCATAGGTGAATATGTACATGGAGTAGTTAGAATATTTCTTTTAGATGCAAAAATGGTGGAAATTACTCTTTTAGAATAACATAAAAACAAACTTTATTTTCCACAAAATTCTTGAAAATTTTGCCATAACCTCCTTTGTATGGCTGACCATTTCTCATTTTTATCATTCTTTATTTAACTTAAATTAATCCAAATTAAATTTATAAAACTCTAATCTACACAATTTTCTAAATTCAAGAGAGTAAACAATAAGAAGAGTTGTTAATCTTTCTAGCATTGAGAAAGGTTGGAATGTAAAGAGGAGAAGGGGGTGGCCTTTTTATCAAAGGCATAGCATTTTAATTTAATTCAACATCTGTAAAACATAAAAATTAAGAAATCCATAGATTCTTCATTAAACAAGTAAAAAAATTAGCTTACATGGAGCTTGTAAGCTCTCCTTTGGCTTGAGGGATTGAAGGTTCTACTCTTGTTTGAAGCAAGAGTGGCCACCAATTCACTTTGGAGAGGATTAGGCCAAAAACAATTGAATTATTAAAAAATTCAAGAGTAACAATGCATAAACACCATTAAGCTTTTACAAAGGGGGAGGCTTCTATTTATAGAAAAAAGTGAGCCTCTAACCAAGCAAACTGATTCTAGAATTTTCCAGATCAGTTTGGTCAATTTTTGACTATTTTTGGGTCAGTTCAGCTTACTTTTGGATCTAGCTTTGAAATAGGAGAGAGGAGAGATGAAAATATCTCATTTTATTGATTAAAAATTGGGAGTAATGATGAGAAAAAGGCACCTACTTCATGAGGGGAGATCTCCACACTAAGGTGTTAAAAATTCAGTTTACTTTTTGGATCTAGTTTTGAAAAACGGAGAGAGGAGAGATGAAAATATCTCATTTTATTGATTCAAATTGGGGGTAATGATGAGAAAAAGTTGCCTACTTCATGAGGGGAGATCCCCACACTGAGGTGTCAAAATTCAAATTTTTAAATGTTTTCTTTGGTCCTTAGTCCACTCTTCATCTTATGTAAGTATTTACTCATTTTTGGGGGGTTTTTCTTTTATTCTTCAATTTATCTCCTCCCTACATTTGGATTAATCTTATTGGTCCATAGGAACCTTAATTGGACCATAATCCAAAAATTTCTAAAAATGTGGATCCTTAGGCTAAGGTCCTTTATACCTATTCTCAATTAATTCCAATTTCACGTTGGAAAGTTCTTTTTGAATTTTTGTTTCAGGGGAAACCATTTTAGACACTAGGAGGATTTTTATATCCAAAAATATCTCAGTTTTGAATTACCTCTCTCTAGACATTTTCTCTCTCCAGGCCAAAATAGGGTAAAACAGGATCTTTCTTTTATTTCAGAGAGGGGAATAATTATAAGATCAGAAGGGGAGGTTCTTACACTTGCACGCCTCAAAAGCTGGAGGGAGGAATCTTACAAATGATGTCCCCTCATTTTGCAATTGCCCTAATATGAGAGGGTCTATAACATATGTACTATTTTTATCTCTTCTGATAGAAGCGAGAGACAATACCTGGAGGAAACAATGAATAGAAAATAGAATTAGGATTTGTGAGAAAATAAAAATAGGACTTGTGAAAATTAGAATAAGAATTAGAAAATAGAATACAACACACAACATATCATAGTGATACATTCATGATTGTGTCTTTGACTTCTAGTATCTCGCAAAATCACAAAACACATAAATCAACTACATCTAAGCTGGTAACAAGCTTGCTTCCCCGAATTATAAATGCCATATCAACGGGCACAATATTCTCCAACTCCCTTAATTCTCTAGTATTTTCTGCTTCAATGATGTTGATTTCTATACAAATCCTATTGGCTTCTTGCCATGCATCATCATTTGTTTGATCACCAGAAAAATTATCACCATCACTGGCAGAACCGGACGGTTGTGATTGTGCGGCAATAGCCTTCGGTTGTGGTTGTGGTTGTGCCTTTGGTTCTAGTTATGCGTGAGGTTCTGGTTGTGCAGTATCTTGCTGCGAGTCTGGGTCTTGTGCTTTTGCTCTTCTCTGAGTTATCCACCGAGAGAGGGTGTCCTTGTCGTGACCAGCATGGGTGTCCTCAACAGGCCTTGCACAAGGATGGAGGGGCTGGACTGTGAGGATCTCTAGCATGCGACAATCGCTAAACAGAGATAGGTGCTAAAAATGGCCATATCTGTACCTCAATCTACAGAGTGTATCAAAATCCCTAGGCATTATTGTAAGCCTATGGGCATGGGCAGTGAGGAAATATGCATCTTCAAAAAACTCTATGAGCCAGTCTTCAGTAATTTCCTAGAGAGACACAAAATTACAAATGCTTGCCATCGCATGCCAATACTCCAGTGTTCACAAATTTCATACACAAGCCTCTGAAATGGTAGCTTGGCTATTGTAGGTTGCATATGTTGCTCAATCTATCAAAGCTCTCACAGAATTTCCGTATGGACTTGATATCTTCTCGTCCTACCTTCTTGCACCTGAAGCTACTCCGTAGGCCTTTCACTTGTATCTACCCTTTGGGCAGTTTGCTTAGTATGCGCTATCTAGTAAATAAACGCAGTAAGATGACAACCAAAAAATTATTTGGAGTCAGTACCAAGCGATAACACGGACAAGCGGGATGCCCGCTTGTAACTACTCACTTGGTACTCACCCATGCTAAAGATCTTATAGTATAGTCCGTGAGCAACATGACCCCAAGGGGAGTCAATACCAAGTGATATGGGGTCAGTAGGATGCCAACAAGCCTCTTATCACTTGGTACTAACCCCGTGAGAAAAATGATGCAAGGGGTTAGTACCCAAGCAAAATGGGGCCTGAAAGATGCCAACGAGACTCGCATCGCTTGTTGGTACTGACCCCATGAGAAAAATGACTGCAAAAGGGGGTCAATACCAAGAGACCTAGCTCCATGCAGGGCAAGGGCCATAAGTGTGACAATATCAATGAGCGGGCTGTCCTCATCTCCCAAATGCCTCTGAAGGCATGAGTCGCCCAGTTCCATGCGGGCCAATAGCCAGAAGTGTGACAATATCAACGAGCCGGCCATCCTCGTCTCCCAAATGTCGAGAGAGTGTAACTGCCTGAGAGTGGATGGACGAGGAGGTTGTCTCACAATCCCAGTTTCTATGTAGGAACGAAAAAATCAATGTGCCACTGTCTGGGAAGGCCGCTCTCACGAGTGATCATGAAGACTCAAAGGGGAGCCACTGTCGTCTCCACTGTCGTTTCCAAGAACTCACCTGTTGTAACCGATCAGGGACCCGGAAGAGAAGATAAACACTTCAAGTATACAAACAGAGTATGAACACAGCAGGAAGCCACGGAAATATGAACCACAGAAATATAAAAGACAGCACACTGAGCCGGAACAACCGGCTCCATTGGAACTTCTTTATTCAGTAGTAGAAGCTTTACAAGAACTCAAGGTGAGGGTGCATATAGCACCGGATTTTCCACAAAGCATCAACAAGGCTCATGCTCAAATCTCTTTCCAGAGCCAGAGACAAAATAGTACCAATAGCTGCCCAAAATTATCTTCAAATCAGCCCAAAGACAATCCCAAAACTATCTCAAAAAAACTCAGCACGGCCAGCCGAGAAGACAGATACTCCATGGCCGCAAATGTCACCAACTTGGACATTTCTGAGTATGAAAGGGGTTTGGTGGACTCCAGGATGTCTAAATATTTGGAAAGTACAAGCTTTGGGAATGGGGGATTATCCTCGAATACAAAGGATCGCACTCCTAAAATTTTCGAGAGTTGCTATTTTTGGCCCGACTCCAATGGAAATTCTGTTCACATCATTACATCTAGAATTGAGTAAATACTAAGAGTTGCCAAAGTACCTAAGACAAATGGGCCACCAGTTGGGATATTTTTAGAGATAAAGTTTATGGAAGGGCCCATCTTTTAGATTGGGACATGTGGCAAGAAAGTGGACCAAAGTGAGACAAGTGGCCTTATACTTGTCACTTAAGCTATTATGTGGCTCTCCACTTGTCATCATAGCCTTCTCTTTCCATTTTCACTCATGGGAGTCCCAAATCTATAAATTGTCCAGAGCCCCTCTCTCTTCATTTGGAGAGGCTCTCTTGCTGCACACTAGCTTCTTCCACCGTTTTACAGGCTGCCCTAATGATGGTTATTGTCTTTCTTTCTCTCTTGAAGGTTGCCCGTGAAGTATACCGGCTATTGGGGAGTGTTTTGGAGGCTTCCATCACAAACAAATACTGAAGGCAAGGGTATTTCATCATTTTATTATGATTTCCAACCATTGTACTTATACCAGTCCTTGTACTTGCTATGCCAACCATGTTACTTGTTGTACCAGCCCTTGTACCTGCTGTACTGGCTGAATGGCGAGCTGAACTTATTGTACCAGCTCTATTGCATGAAGACCCGTGGTTTTTGGGGGAAGAATCAGTACCCACACGGAGGTATATGGATTATATTGTTGGCTTGGCATTTCTATAGCTTGTGTACCGATTGAATTTTACGGTTGCCTCGTGTTGGGTTGTGTTATGGAATTTGTATATTGATAATCTGGCATCTCTTGTGGGGAGAGGAAGGCCTCAAAGCTTGTACATTATATTATTCTCCTTGGGTAATAAAATACTTCAAGGGGGGGGGGGTTTGCCGGCCTCTATGGGTATTATATGTGCAACTTTTACTTTCAGCTTTGTGGATTGTTTAATGGCTGTGATTAAATGCTAAAATGTTTAATTGTGCTCATGGTCAAGCGATGCACACCCACTCTTGCACTTCCTGGGTGAGTTTGTAGGCGACTAGAAGTTTGAGACACTAGCACTGTGCTATTCGACCATCTGCTGCTACAACAAAGCGGGAGAGAGAGAGAGAGAGAGAGAGAGAGAGAGAGAGAGAGAGAGAGAGAGAGTCAGTTGTTGTGTTGTGCGCAGCCCGGGAAGAGAACCGAGTAGTCAACTAGCTTTTGTACAGCTAGCGTCGAGAGGAAACACAGCAGTCGGCCTGTAGATGCATGCACATGTGTGTTCAAAACAGTCCCCTGCTTGCTTTTTATGGAGTCAATGAGCTTCTTTTAGCTTATAGCATATGCTTTTCCTTTGTGCCTAAAGTGGCTTGGCAGCCAAAAATATCTACTTTTTATGCTTTTTCCCAACTTGTTGTCCAAGTTGTAGCTAGGTGCCTCCTTCTAACCAGGGGTACATGCCCAAATAATAATATGTCCAGCCATGTTTTAATGATGTGATGACTTATAAACCATATAATTCACATTAAGAAATAAAATCCCATGATGCTCATGTTGTGTAGCCATCTTTCAGGCCAATCCTTGCCAGTGAATGCTTCATCTTCCTTCTATGGAAATTCCCCGTTCTCACCTTGGTTCTGTTCTATGTGTGGGCTTGCTCCAAACAACTGATCAAAACTAGTGAAGGAACCACATGGTGACAACCCCTCTGTCCAGAGACCCGGAACAAAAGATAAACACTTCAACTATACAAACAGAGTATGAACACAACAAGAAGCCACAAAAATATAAAGACAGCATGCTGAGCCAGAACGGCCAGCCCCCCTTAGGAAATTTTTAATTCAGTAGAAGCTTTACAAGAACTCAAGGTGAGGGTGCATATAGCACCGGATTTTCCACAAAACATCAACAAGGCTCATGCCCAGATCTCTTTCCAGGTTCAAAGACAAAACAGCCCCGAAAGTTGTCCAAAATCTGTCTCACAACAGTCCCCAGATCAGCCTCAAAACTATCTCACGACACCCCTGTAGGCAACCAGCTGTAGACAACTGCTTGTGGGCTGCAACCGCCACCTTGAAAGCGCCCAGAACTGGTATAGAGAAACCAGTTACCACAGGCAGCTGACACACGTGTGGGGGCTGTATGACTGTTGTACAACCAGTAGGCGACCACTTTGGAGGCGGTCAGCAGAGAGTGATTGAGAGAGAGAGTGTCAGTTGGTATCTGCTATGCTGTTCACAGCCAGGGAAGAGAACCCAGAAGTCGACTTGTACGGCCAGCGTGGAGAGAGGAAACACAGCAGTCGGCCTGTAGATGCATGTGCATGTGTGTTCAAAACAGTCCCCTGCCTGCTTTTTATGGAGTCAACTAGCCTCTTTTAGCTTATGCTTTTGCATTGTGCCAAAAGTGGCTTGGCTGCCAAAAATGTCTACTTTTTATGCTTTTTCCCAACTTGTTGTCCAAGCTGTAGCTAGGTGCCTCCTCCTGTCCACGGGTGGTACATGCCCAAAATAATAATATGTCCGGCCAGCTTTCAATGGTGTGAACACACTTACTTATAAACCATATAGGTCACTTAAATGAATAAAATCCCATGATGCTCGTGCTGTGTAGCCTTCTTCAAGCCAATCCTTGTCAGTGAATGCTTCAGCCTCCTTCAATGGAAAATCCCCGTTCTCACCTTGGTTCTGTTATGTGTGTGGGCTTGCCCCAAAACGCTGCTCAAGATTGGTGAAGGGACCAAATGGTGACATCCCCTCCAGCTTATAAAACAATTGTCCGCAACTATATAAGCCTGATACCACTAGAGTTCTCTTCAAGTGTAGCAGATTCACTGCCAATCTGTAGTATTCATAATCCGGGCATTAAAGCCATAAGTCTAGATCCATGATCCAAAGTTAGATAGGGACACAAGAGCCAACTATAACGAGAAACAAACTTTGGCCATATGTCGATTGAACAACTCTGGTAATAACCAGACATAGGCACAAGAGCCAACTATGTCCCAAATATCCATAAATCCATAAGTAGCTTTAAGTACTTGCAAAAAAGAAAATAAGCAAAATACATAGCGACAAAAGATCTTACCATGCCATTGGACTGCATAAGGACACCACCCCTATGATCCATACACATGCCCAAGCCTAACATGCTTCACATGTCCATCTCTTCACATGTACTTGTGCTCTACAGTGCGCCTTGTATAAGAGTATAATTGTTTCAGTAGGGCATCAACCCTTGCATGAAGCCAAACACGCTTGCCAAGGTTTCCCCTTCCACAAGACTTCAGTTAGCAGAGGGCAACACGACCCTTCCATGAGTTAATGCGACACTCACTAGGGCTACCACCCTTCCATGAGTTTGCAGAATCAATCACCAGGGTCACCAATCCTTTGATGAGTTCACATAAGTCACCAAGATCACCAATCCTTCCATGAGTTAGCAGAATCACGATTCACTCCACCAGGGTCACCAACCCTTCCATGATTTCACATACTCACGAGGGTCACTAACCCTTTTATGAGTTCATATACTCACTCATGAGAGTCACCAACCCTTTCATGAGTTCATATACTCACTCACGAGGGTCACCAACCCTTCCTTGAGTTCAGATACTCACTGATCTGGGTCATCAACTCTTCCATGAGTGTATATTATAAGATAAGAATGAGTCACAAGCATAGATATGGTGGTGCTCCATAAATATTTTTGCTACAGATAGTTTTATAGGCATTTCGGCTGCCAATAGAAATCCATCCTCGATCCATGAGATATCCATGAATTCCATAAGTCCACTGCATATAAAGGGAGCCAAAAACATATTCTATCCCAGTAAAGGGAGCCATAAAGTTGTATATAAAGCCCAAGAATCACTGAGTGAGTGATAACCATATAGATGCACCGAACCATCATATATGTATAAATCCTCGAGCAAAGATATGCCAAAACTTAGTCCATAGTCGTTGAACATATCCATATGAAAACCATATAAACCAAGCTTTTCAACCATTAACAGTGTTTACTTGAAACAGGTCAAGGCAAACAACACACAATTCTCCTTATACAGGCATACAAGGGTTAAGTGTCCAAAAGCACTTACAATAAATTGCAAAAAAAAAATCACCAACTTTGCAAAACTCAAAGTATACTTAGCTTTTCTTTGTGAGGTTCGTCATGAACATAGTTGCCAGGCGTTTCATGAACGTTTCATAAATGTTTCTTTCAAATCCCAGACGTTTCAAAAATATTTCATACAAAACAGGGGGTTACAGGTCCCAAAATTTATATATAAGTTTATAATATGTAAAAAATATGTTGCCTTCCTTGCAAAAAAAAAATATTAAACATGCATCATTTACCCACTAAAACATGTTTTTAAATTAAAACTAAAGAATCTGGGTAAAAAACGCTTAAATCGTACAGTTCCCAGGTGGACACAAATGAAACGCGGTTCATTCGTATGAAACGTTTCGTTTCATTCAAACTGAATGAAACGCGTTTCATTGCAACTATGGTCATAGAGCCAAAAGAAATATCTCCTCACCATATCCATACAATATCTTGAGATATATCTTCATATAACTTGCTTATAAGCTTGTCTTATAATTCACAATATCCATATGGAAAGAGTGCTTAACATGGGCACATAAAACTAACTCCATACTCCGAGGATAAATTCTGTGAATCCATAAATCCATACTCCAAGGATAAATTCTGTGAATCCATAAATCCTTAGACTAAGCTATCTACTGCTCATGCTCTTGCAAGACACATGATTGCTTCCATGAGCTCAATAGCGAAACTGTTGGGACAGTGTGGTCCCCACTTGAGATCCTTTCTCTTCTTCATTGTTGGAAGGAAACCTCTCCTTCGGAAAAAGCCTATACTCTGATACCACTGTATCCGATCGGGGACCAAGAAGCCACAAAAATATAAAGACAGCACAGTGAGCCGGAAAGGCCGGCCTCCCATAGGAACTGTAGAATCTTTACAAGAACTCAAGGTATTTTCCACAAAGCATCAACTGGGCTCATGCCCATATCTCTTTCTAGAGCCAAAGACGAAACAGCCCTGAAAGTTGTCCAAAATTTGCCTCAGAACAGTCCCCAAATCAGCCTGAAAACTGTCTCACAACACCGCTGTAGGTGACCAGCTGTAGACAGCTGCTTCAGGGCTGCAACCGCCACCTTGAAAGCGGCCAGAACTGGTAAAGAGAAACCACAGGCAGCTGACACGTGTGGGGGACTGTACGGCTGCTGTACAGCCAGTAGGCAATCACTTTCGAGGCGGCCAGCAGAGAGTGGGAGAGAGAGAGTCAGTCGGTAGCTGCTGTGCAGTGCACAGCCAGGGAAGAGAACCCAGCAGTCGACTAGCTCCTGTATGGCCAGCGTGGAGAGGAAACACAGCAGTCGGCTTGTAGATGCATGCGCATGTGTTAAAACAGTCCCCTGCCTGCTTTTTATGGAGTCGACCAGCTTCTTTTAGCTTATGCTTTTCCTTTGGGCCAAAAGTGGCTTGGTTGCCAAAAATATCTCCTTTTTATGCTTTTTCCCAACTTGTTACCCAAAGAGGGGCCTCCTTTTGTCCATGGGTACCTGCCCAAAATAATAATATGTCCAGCCAGCTTTTAATGATGTGTGAACACACTGACGTACAAACCATATAGGTCACTTAAATGAATAAAATCCCATGTTGCTTGTGCTATGTAGCCATCTTTCAGGCCAAGCCTTGTCAGTGAATGCTTAAACCTCATTCTCTAGAAAATCCCCATACTCACTTTGGTTCTGTTTTGTGTGTGGGCTTGCCACAAAACACTGATCAAGACTGGTGAAGGGACCAAATGGTGACACTTGCCTCCACTAGGGTGGACTTATTCATACATTCCCCCTTAATGCCATCACAAGGCTTCAAACTAAGACGAGGGCAGTTGCCAGGTTTACTTTTACCTGCCCAAAATAATAATATGTCCAGCCAGCTTTTAATGATGTGTGAACACACTGACGTACAAACCATATAGGTCACTTAAATGAATAAAATCCCATGTTGCTTGTGCTATGTAGCCATCTTTCAGGCCAATCCTTGTCAGTGAATGCTTAAACCTCATTCTCTAGAAAATCCCCATACTCACTTTGGTTCTGTTTTGTGTGTGGGCTTGCCACAAAACACTGATCAAGACTGGTGAAGGGACCAAATGGTGACACTTGCCTCCACTAGGGTGGGCTTATTCATACATTCCCCCTTAATGCCATCACAAGGCTTCAAACTAAGACGAGGGCAGTTGCCAGGTTTACTTTTACAATTTCAATCTTTTCCACAAGACTAGTTGCAAATGCACATTTGGCATGAGGATTTCATCCCTAGCTAACCTAGAGAGGCAGTGTTTCTAGGTCCATTTCCAAGAACCCCGCACCAAACATTAGCTACTTGGTACCTTGGTGTGCCCAAAAGCGATGTATGAGGCCCCTTTGGGGACCGAATCTTACTAAGGCAACATGGAAGAGCATAGAGTTATTCTAGGTGATGATGCTCTCACAAAGGATCAAAAGTAACCCATTTGTACCACACATGATATTGTGCTAGCAATGTTTAGAGCTACCCCTTTGATCATAAATGTCGATTTCCAAACCATTACTTATATTCATCATGTATACACACTTGAGAATGAGTGTCTATCATGATTGACCCCTCAGTCACATTGATGTAGTTACATGGTAATGGACATGGCATATCCAAGTATTGTCAGATGGTTGATTGGTTTGGTGGGCCAGGCCTCTTGATGGATTGCCTTCCTCTCTTCTAGCACACAGCTTGGATTCTGTCTCACAGTAAGAGATCAATTGTTTCATTCGACTAGAGTCGTTTATGAGCCGGACATAGGTATCTGCGCTAGTGCCACCACAAAATTTTAGTCTTACTGAGAGTAATTTTTGAGACTTTCTGAGGATGGGTTCATTGAGGGCCCATGTGGATAGTGTGATTGGCCATTTGAGGGTTTCTTCTACAAAATCTAGGTCTTACTGAGAGTAATTTTTGAGACTTTCTGAGGATGGGTTTATTGAGGGCCCATGTTGATAGTGTGATTGGCCATTTGAGGGTTTCTTCTCATCGCCTTAGGGTTGAGTTTGGCAGAGACGATTTCCCCACCAGCACTAACCACAAAACCTCAATCTTACTAAGAAAGTTTTGCGACTTTCTAAGGATGGGTTCATTGAGGGGCCTGAGGTATTTAAAGATGCATAGTTGCATGCCATGTGGATAGTGTGATTGGCCATTTGAGGGTTTCTTCTTATCACCATAGGGTTGAGTTTGGCAGAGCCACACAAGATGCACATATATGCAAAGTACGCACCACTAGTGAGGTGGAGGACAAGGAGCACTATATTTGTTCGGACACCCATCCTACTATGCGATTTGAGGAAGATCTCAATGTCTCTTCTAGGATGGATTCACCCCTCCTCTCTAGGGTCATGCATTATGAGGACCACAGATGTTTAGGCATGTATTTATTGGAGCTTTGCCATCACAAAGAGGTCATGTGGTGAGGCAACAATCCCAGACACAGAACCATCAAGGTGTCTTCGAGAGCTCCATCATATATTTATGTTGGTCACATCCACTAACTATAGTGGCTGTTGGCTGCTATTAGGCCACTAACTATAGTGGCTGTTGGCTGCTATAGGCCACTAACTATAGTGGCCTATAGGATCGGCCAAGTCTACTTTGAGCTGCATGGGCAGGTTATCCTCTAGGCCCACATACATGGGGTGTGATCTGTTCGAAGAGCCAGACACCCTAGATCTGAGAGGGCTCATCCCTCCCTCTTGTAGCTACAAATCCAAGATCTCCTTTGACAACACGACGAGCTCTCATCCCTCCCTCTTGTAGCTACAAATCCAAGATCTCCTTTGACAACACGACGAGCTCTCATCACAGAGGGGAGATGTTATGGCTTCTCCTTTGCATTCTATTTTAGAGGGTGGTATCTCCATATGACCACACATTCTCATCATGTAACACCACATGAATACTTTAGCTTATGCAGCTAGATTCATATAGTTTTTTTCTCCATGTGTCACATGCACTCTGCACTCATCAGTGCATGGTGACAAACTCGCTCATCATCAACAGTGCAACATTTGTACAGTATTAGAACCCAGTAGGATGATATTTGTCGTACGCCGTGACCCCATTGTACATCCTCAGTCCAGGATAAGTCAGGCACGAGCTACGTAGGTCATTCCTCAGCCTTAGTGGGTCAGACAGTCAGTCAAGTCCCTTAACCCACTTGGAGAGAATCATTCATGCATGTAGAGTCAGTAGAAGCCTTAGGGTTTGCATCAGAAAGCACTCTGCATCCTGCATAATATGCATTCATATGCATGTGCATCATTTAGAACATCCCAGAAGCCTTAGGAAATTTACTAGGATTTATGTGGTATTTTTTCCATATTCTTTGGTATTTATTTAGCATTTATTGTCATTTATAAATATAAACTTTATTAAATAAATGACCAGCCAACTTGACCAGCCTCTAGTTAGTATAAATAGGCTTGCATAGGGCTTAGTTACCCATTCAGTCTTCAGTGTGCTAAGAGCTTTTCTCCTCAGCCCTAGGAGTACCCTTGCCTTCAGCACTAGACTAGTCTCATCCAGCCCTTGGAGTGCTTGAGTTTGCTTCAACGAGCCCTGGTTCTCCAACGCATGCAGTTCAGCAGTCCCTACAGCCATAAGCGTAGCCATACAGTACACAGTACATCTACAGGCCTGAATCAACAAACACACCTGCATTTTCTGCATATGTACCAGCCGCCTGCAGTTCAGTCCCCTACAGTCTGCGTTTACAGATCTACAGCCCCTACAGTCTACGTTTCTGTCGAGCAGCAGCCCCTACAGTCTGTGTTTCAGTCCAGCATCAGCAGTCCTACACCAGTAATCAGGTCTACAGCCTTGCGTTTGCAGTTTTCTAGCAAGTTTCAGCCTAGATTCATCAGTATACATCAGTATACATCAGTATCCAGCATTCAGTGCATCATCCAAGCATACACCAGTCATCTGGTATAGGTATTCAATCCATAGTGACATGGGACGGGGGGAACGGACCCTAGGGATGGGGAACGTGTGGGACAGGGGCGGGACGTTTGCGGGATGACGAGACAGGGACGGATTCCTGACGGCGATGTGGGGACACCCGGAACGCGTTCCGGGAACGTTTCGGGAACGGCGTTCCCTGTCCGTAGTACGGGGACGGTCAAACAGACCGTTGGCAGCAATTTTTGACCGTTGTTGGCGGGGTGCCAACGGCTATCTATCATGGCCGTTTCCCTTGTGCCACTCCTCCAAGGCTCCAAAGCTTCTTCCTTGAGTCTCTCTCTCCCACATGGCTCCCCTCTTCTTCTATATAAGAGACCTCTACCTTCATGCTCTCCTCAAGCCCTCTCCTCTCCAAGCTCTCCCTCTCCAAGACCCAAGGCTCAAGCTCTCCCTCTCCAAGCTCTCCTTCTCCAAGCTCACCCTCTCCAACCTCTCCAAGCTCACCCTCTCCAAGCTCTCCTTCTCCAACATCCAAGCTCTCCCTCTCCAAGCTCACCCTCTTCATGCTCTCCTTCTCCAACATCCAAGCTCTCCCTCTCCAAGCTCACCCTCTCCATTGTCCAAGCTCTCCTTCTCCAACATCTCCATCCCGATTCTCCGTCTTGACTCTTTCTCAAGCTCTACCATCCATCTCAAGCTCTACTCTATCACTATGGCATCCTCTTCTCAAACCCCTTCCTCTCCTCAACCCGGGTCCGCCACCGCCTCCACCACTTCAACACCCGCTCCATCACGAAGAAGGAGGCCCGCCGTACATCGATGGAGTTGGTGGGATGAGGTAGAGTGCTCGCAATACGGTCAAGGGGGTGGTTCAAGACCATGGGTATGTAAGCTTTGCGACTACAAGCGAACGGGAGGTGCCCACAAAGTGCGTGCTCACTTCTTGCATGAGCCCGGCAACGAAGTGCAATTTTGCAAGGAGGTTTCGACCGAGAAGAAGAAGGAGCTCCTTGAAAAGCTTGTGGTTTATGAGGCGGCCGAGTTGGCAAAACGCAATCCTCAAGTGGCTGTCGACCCCACATCCTTTGTGAGGACATCAACGCCGCATGTACCTCGTTCATCAAGAGAGGCATCCGCTTCCCGGGGATGCCAAAGTACTCTTGATGAGAATTGGAACCCTCAATTGAAAGAGGAGGTGGACATGGCGGTGGCACGATTCTTCTTTCATGACCACATAGCATTTCGGGCGGCACGGTAAGTCCTTGGCACTATGCTCATGTACTATTCAAATATCATGCTCTAAAGACTAAAACTTAAAAGACTAAATGATGGTAAAAATCTGAATTTTGTTTGTGTTTTGCATATGGTGTTTTGGATAGATCTCCATACTTTTGGGCCATGTGCAAATTGATAGTGGAGTATGGACCCTCTTATGTTCCCCCCTCTTCGGAGACCATCCGCACCTCTCTCCTTGAGAAGGAGAAGGCAAGCGTGGAGGTGGCGGCCAACCACATGAAAGAGCAATGGGCTGAAAATGGTGTTACCCTCGTCGTTGATGGGTGGAGTGACACTAGAAAGCGCTCCATCCATGGAGTTGTTGCCTACTCACGAGGGGAGACATACTTTGTCGACTCCCATGATGCTTCCGGGATGGGGAAGAGTGCCGAGATACTTGTTGCGGAGTGGGCAACAACACTAGAGACGGTGGGGGCGGAGAATGTCATTGCCATATGTGCGGATGGAGAACCGGCAAATAGGGCGGCGGGGACAATTCTCCAAGCAACTTATCCTCGCATCACTGTGTGCTTTTGCATGGCCCATTGCCTCAACAACCTTATCAAAGGCATAGGGGCCTTGGATTGGGTTGCACCTATCATTGAGGGTGCCAACAAAATAGTGACCTTTGTCCTCAACCATCAAAGGCTGCAACACGAGTTTTCCAAGAAGTCAAGCCTCTCTCTTCTTAAGTATTCCGAGACAAGGTTTGCATTCAACTTTCTCATGCTAGGCCACTTGTGTACATGTAGCGGGGCATTGAGGGGACTCTTCCTCAGTGATGAGTTTGCACACACTTCAGAGGCTTCCACGACGGTCGGCAAATTTTGCAGGGAAAGGGCGGATGATGCGGCATGGTGGGAGGAGGCCAAGGCGGCATGGTGGGAGGAGGCCAAGGCGCTTGTGGAGATGGTGCAACCGATTATTGATCTCCTTAGGGTAGTGGATTCCAATCAACCATGCATTGGCAAAGTGTACGAGGCAATGGATCACATGACAGAGAAGCTAAAAGCAATGTTCAAAGTCAAGCCTCACTATAAACAGGTCAAATCCCTATGTTTGAAAAGGTGGCAAGCCTGCCACTCTCCCCTCCATGCTGCTGCCTACATTGTTGATCCTGAGTTTCAAGGCAAAGGGCAACACAAGGACAAAGAGGTGAGCAAAGGCCTTCGACAAACCTTGGATCGCCTTTACACTAGTGAGGAGGATCGCCGCACAATCAAGGACCAATTGCAAATTTATAGAGAGAAGTGGGGGCTTTTGGTTTGGCAGATGCACAGGCGGACCGCTTCAAGATAGGGTCTGCACTTTGGTGGGAGGATTATGGTGTGGAAACTCCAAAGTTGCAGGAATTTGCTGTGCGTGTACTCTCGTAGGCTTGCAGTAGCAGTTGCCTAGAGCAACTCTGGTCAGTTTATAGCCACATTGCCTCTAAGAAGAGGAACCGCCTTGGTGTACAACGTGCAAATGATTTGGTATTTGTCAGTGCCAACTTGCGAATGCTTTGCAAGGGCTTGACAAAGAAGGCAGATCCTTTCACCGAATG
This sequence comes from Cibotium barometz, assembly GCF_041138505.1. Taxonomy (NCBI): domain Eukaryota; kingdom Viridiplantae; phylum Streptophyta; class Polypodiopsida; order Cyatheales; family Cibotiaceae; genus Cibotium; species Cibotium barometz. Next base: position 433,903 of record NC_141047.1, on the reverse strand, counting down.
GGAGCAGGCACAGCAGGACCCACATCTCTCTGATCAGCAGAGGGCCGTGATTTTAGAGGAGCTTGAGGTTGTGCCCGAGGCATTGTCCCCCCCACCTCTCCCTCCCCCTCCACTTGAGGACCCGCCTATGGAGGACTTCACTGAGGAGGTCACGATTGATCTTCACCCTTTTCAGCCTCTTGCCTAGTCTCTTGAGTCTAGAGTCTCGAGTCTCGACTCTTGCCCCACTTTTTTGCTAGCAATCTTGTATCTTGGCACTTAGTCATTTTGCCTAGTGTACACCCTCCTTGGGCCTTTCATTATGCCATTTGGCATTTTTGTTTAGATTGTACACTCACTTTTGTTTATCACGCCATTGACGCCCCATTATAGTTTTTTGCTAATATGACTATGCATTTCTCCTCTTTTTGGTGCAATTTTGTGCTTAATGTCTTGGTTTCAAGTGTGTTAAAAAAATTTGCAAAAAAACAATCGTTTTCAGATTGCCGTTTTTTCCACCGTCCCCGGGACGGCCTTTTGCCCCATCCCCGTCCCGTTCCCCATCCCCGTCCCTGTTCCCATTCCCCGTCCCATGTTTCTATGATTCAATCATTCATAAGCATTCACAGCATTCTAACATAGCTTAGAACAGTCCACCGCCTTCTTTTCTCAGCCTCAGGTGTGCAGCCCTTCCTCATGCCCTTGGGAAAAGTGCATAGGCTCGAGATCAGTTCATCGAGGTGTTTCTATAGCCGTGTAAAGTTCATCCAGGCTTCTGATCCTTCGAGATCTTGCGTTTGGCTTATCTACAGTCCACAGCCACTCTCTCTAAAGAAATAAAGCAAATACTATCTCGTTATCGGGATAGGGGGCCCTTCAGCAGTGGGTAATTCGGGACCCAATCTGGTGTACAGTTCTCATATCTCTTTAAAGTTTGAAGTATTAAAGTGGATTGCTAAACTCACGAAACTCAAGATACAGAAGACGGTGTGAGCATTTGTGTGACAGGATCTTCCAATACAAAGACTTCTGCTGCATATCACATTGGTATCAGATTCAGATTGTCCACACACCGTATCCTAGCGTGGGGGCATCCTTGGATGGTTAGATTGCATTCTGGCACGACCACCGACTTCAGCATCATGTCTACAGAAGAGAGTACTCATCAGCCGGAAGACGTCTCCCCTGAAGGAGACCATGTTCTTCCGCCTACAGCAGACACCATAGCTCTTCTTAAAGCTCAGAACCAGCTGCTCATGGAGCGTCTCCAACTCTTGGAGGCAGTAGCAGCACGTCCTTCTACACCTCGAGCAGCACCCAACTACATCTCCCTCTTATTTCAGATGGAACAACAAAGGAGAGAAGATGAGGCCCGAAGGAAAAGACAAAAAGCGAAAGATGGGAGTCGGGACTATGAGGAAGCCACACGCAGGATCGACGAAGACCGGCGTCAGGCTGAACTCACCGCTCAGGAACACCAATGTGAGCTTGATCGAGAACGTATGTTACTCAAGCACCAACGGGAAAAGGAGGCCATACACTTGAGGTATCAGCAGCTCTCCTTAGTCTCCCCAGTCATAGGTGTCACCAGCCAAGCAGTCCGCAGGAGCATCAACCACCATCATTCGCAGCCAAACTTCAGTAAAAGTATGATGGTAAGTGTGATCATTCATCAGTTAATCAATTTATTCATCAGTTTAATGCTCATTTTCCATTAGCTAGGATCACAGACCCTCAAGACAAAAACCACTTAGCGGCTCCCCATCTCACTGGTGAGGCAGTCACTTGGTGAGCATTGGTCTAGTATTCATATAGACCAGGCCACAGGTGTCACAGCCTTTGACTGGGACATCTTTGTCCATGACCTGAAGACCAGATTTCTCCTGTCCCAGTACATACCCGGTCTGAAAGACGAGTTCTATAGACTCAAACAGAACGGATCCATCCCCAGTCCTTTAGTTTTCCGGTAAGGTTATTACTTTAGTATAGCAGTTAGGGTTATTTGAGCAGGCTAAGATGGAGCAATTCATTCGTGGATTGGACTCTAACATTCGGTTCACAGTTCGTAACTTTGAACCAAGTACATATGACCGGGCTCTGACTCTCGCTCAGAATGAAGAAATGAAGCTTAACGGGGGCAAGCCCAAGCAGTCATCTCAATCTAGTACCAAACCCCAGCAGTAGCAATCAGCTGCACAGACAGGGAAAGGTAACGCGTCTTCTAAAGATGCTAAGAAGGACAGCAGTAATAGATCTAGTTCAGGGGGTAAGAAAGATAAAGAACCTAAGAAAACCCCTGATGAAAAGGCTAAAGTAGGCATTACTGGAGGTTAAATCCTCCAGAGGAGCAAAGGAAGTACCAGTCAGAAAATAGATGTTTTTTCTGTCATATTATAGGGCATGGTAAGAAGGATTGGCACAAATGGCAAGCGGCACAAGCCGCCAAAGCTCCTTCTGCCCCACAGTTGCCACAGCCTCCCTAGCTCCTCCAGCCCCGCCTACTACCTCAAATGTAGTTCAACTTTTACCTTCCATGCATCCTATAACATCCATGGTATTTGATGCTAAGCAGGAGGGTGAGAGCGATGCTACTCAGAAGAGCCTCATCCGAGCTTATGGCTCTGCCTAGGGCCGACAGTTCATAATCCTTTTTGACATGGGCAGTTCTGAGGATGCCATCTCTCCCCAGTTGGCTACCAACATGAGTTGTACCTTAGTGCCCTATCATTTGGAGGTAGACGGGTTTACACCTGGTCTCCGCACCCACATCTCTCAGAAGGCATAGCAGTTTTCTTTTCAAGTTCAAAAGGCCTCATTCCAGCGAGATTTCATTGTCTCTCTTCTTTTGGGATGTGACATGATCTTAGGAATTCAGTGGTTCCGTCAGTATGAGCCTATTCCGAATTGGGGGCAGGACACCTTTATTATCTCTAAAGGTTTTCTTGAGCCTATCATGATTTGGGGGTATAGGAGCATTCTTGGCGTTCCTATGATTTCTCATCTCCAGGCCCGACAAGCTATGTGCAAGGGAGCAGAAGGAGCATTAATTTATTCTCAAACAGCTTCTATCTCATCGATAACCGATGTCTCATCTTCTTCAGTCCCTCAGTTAGCAGATCTCCTTTCTCATTCAGACATTTTTAAGGATGATCTCCTACCCAGTATCCCACAGTTAGCAAAACCTCCTAGCAAGTTTCCCTCTTGTCTTTCCAAGACTTTCAAGGGCAAGCTAGAATAGCAGTCAGTTCTCAAACATTTGACACATGTTCCTTATGGACACATTTTCACAGTCATCACAGACCACCAAGCACTTAAGTGGCTCCTGACGATGCCAAGTGCCCAGTGGAGTGCTCAGCACACTAGATAGGGTCAGCTCTTCCACCAAGTTGGAGGAATGATCAAGTACATCCCTCGTCAGCATAACCCAGTAGTAGCAGATGTTCTTAGTAGAAAGACCAGCATCCCGACCAGTCAGGAGTCTACCATTTTCAACATCTCTGGAAAAGACTTAGAAGATCAGTATGTCGATTCCACAGAGTTTGGTACTCAACTCAGTTTGGCCCTCAATTTTGAGCCTCGCCATTATTCAGTTCACAGAGAAGCCAGTAAGTTTAGACGAGATACCCACTTCAAGAAAGGGGATAGAGTCTATCAGTGCATCATGAAACATAGATTGAAACAAGTGGGCCAATATTGTCCCAAGCTTTCATTCCATAGTTTTGGCCCTTTTCCAATAGTCAAAAAGTTAAGTGATGTCTCCATGAAGTTAAAGTTGCCTACCAGTTGGACAATGCATGATGTTTTCCATGTTTCTTGGCTAAAACCATATGTTGGTCCAGAAGTGTTTGATGTTTCAGATAAAGAGCAGCCAGACGTGGTAGACGAAGCAAAAGTTATTGAGCCCGAGCAGATCCTTCTTCATCGATGTAAGCATGGTTCCGGTCGACGGATACATCAGTTCTATACGAAATTCCGAGGTCGAGGCACCCACGAAGCCGTATGGCTAGATGAAGAGTTCTTCCAGGAGTACCCCCAGTTGTTGGCGGACTACTTGGAAGCTATGAACCTGCCGCCAAGCTAAGCAGGAGGGAATGTCACATGCACTCTATACTCAGTGCATGTTGACAAATTGGCTCATCATCAGCAGTGCAACATTTGTACAGTATTAGAACCCAGTAGGATGATATTTGTTGTACGACGTGACCCCATTGTACATCCTCAGTCCAGGATAAGTCAGGCACGAGCTACGTAGGTCATTCCTCAGCCTTAGTGGGTGAGTCAGTCAGTCAAGTCCCTTAACCCACTTAGAGAGAATCATTCATGCATGTAGAGTCAGTAGAAGCCTTAGGGTTTGCATCAGAAAGCACTCTGCATCTTGCATGATATGCATTCATATGCATGTGCATCATTTAGAACATCCCGGAAGCCTTAGGAAATTTACTAGGATTTATGTGGTATTTTCCCATATTCTCTGGTATTTTTTTAGCATTTATTGTCATTTATAAATATAAACTTTATTAAATAAATGACCAGCCAACTTGACCAAATAGGCTTGCATAGGGCTTAGTTTCCCATTCAGTCTTCAGTGTGCTAAGAGCTTTTCTCCTCAGCCCTAGGAGTACCCTTGCCTTCAGCACTAGACTAGTCTCATCCAGCCCTTGGAGTGCTTGAGTTTGCTTCAACTAGCCCTGGTTCTCCAACGCATGCAGTTCAGCAGTCCCTATAGCCATAAGCGTAGCTATACAGTACATCTACAGGCCTGAATCAGTAAACACACCTGTGTTTTCTGCATATAAACCAGCCGCCTGCAGTTCAATCCCCTACAGTCTGCATTTCTATCCAGAGCTCTTCAGCCCCTACAGTCTGCGTTTCAGTCCAACATCAGTCCTATACCAGCATTTGCAATTTTCCAGCAAGTTCCAACCTAGATTTATCAGTATACATCAGTATCCAACATTCAGTGCATCATCCAGGCATACACCAGTCATCTGGTAAAGGTATTCAATCATTCATAAGCATTCACAGCATTCTAACATAGCTTAGAATAGTCCACCGCCTTCTTTTCTCAGCCTCAGGTGTGCAGCCCTTCCTCATGCCCTTGGGAAGAGTGCATAGGCTCGAGATCAGTTCATCGAGGTGTTTCTACAGCCGTGTAAAGTCCAGCCAGGCTTCTGATCCTCCGAGATCTTGCGTTTACAGTCATTCTCTCTAAAGAAATAAAGCAAATACTATCTCGTTAGGGGCCCTTCAGTGGGTAATTCGGGACCCAATCTGGTGTACAGTTCTCATATCTCTCTCATATCTCTTTAAAGTTTGAAGTATTAAAGTGGATTGCTAAACTCACGAAACTTAGGATACAGAAGACGGTGTGAGCATTTGTGTGACAGGATCCTCCAATACAAAGACTTCCGCTGCATATCACACCATGGTTCGAATTCTTCACGAATACATTTTACGACGTTTTTGGTCTCATTGACCCTCTAGGTCTTTTGAAGACGTTAATATATATTTCTTTCTTTCTTTTTCTCTCTCACACCGTGAGAGCCAAGGATCACGAGGACCTTCTCACAGAGCACTTCAGACATGAATTCACCATCTTGGCTCCTATCCTTGCGTAGCTCTTTAGTAGGGTTGTGTGAAGGCCTTCCTCCCTCTTGGAACACCAATACCATTGTTCCCTTTCATTAAGCATGATACCCTATGGACCTAATAACTACCGGACTATCATGATTAGCCATACATTGCCACAGATCCACCAAGCAGTATTAGAGGTAGAGCTCGGTACTCTAGCAGAGAGGCAAAGATAGAGAGCATAAAGACATGCGGGCTTTAGGAGGAACTATTCCACATTGGATCATATCTTTACTCTAAGGGCTACGATCGAGGTGGCTAGGGCACACCTGCATTAGGTTTACTATTGCTTTGTCAATTTCTAGAAAAGGCTTTTAATTCAACCCCAAATCACGACTTCTCAGGTGATTATAGGAGCTCCACTTTGTTGAGAATCTAAGGTGCTAGGGATAGGCTTGGTAGAGTGATACACATAATGACAGAGATAAGATTAGGGAGGCTCAAGATAATCGAGATAATTCATGATTAAGGAATGTGAACACCAATGAGCACACTCAACCAAATGTATTGCAATATGTCATCAACGATACAATGAGAGGCCTCTAATATAGATTCAAGAGTCTTTGCCCTATGACATCCTTATCCATGAGTTGTCACCTTTCCAAGATAGCACCTACCCATGTGCTTATCCTTCCAAGGTTACACAATTGATATTTACCCAAATTATACTTCCAGCACTTCCCCTCAAATACATAAATATGTGACACCATATTTTCTATGCCTATCTTTTTATATGTAGATGACATAGTGCTCTGACTCGGTTGAGGGATTACAATGCCACCTTGATGCATTGGAGGCCTTTTGTGATGAGAGCGACCTCATGGTAAATTTGGGAAGACCAATATTATGCTTTCCTTCACATACAAAGGAGATGATTTTGAGTTGGTCGGATCTTATGTATGTTTGAGGATCACTTTTATTGACCCGCCACCAAGCAAGATTGGCACGAGGATATGCCGATATGCTGCTCTTTACTATGTGCTTGGCTAGCCAAGCACGAGGGTATGCCGCTCTCGGTCATTTAGATAGGATATGCCACTCTTTACTATGCGCCCGGCTACCCAAGCATGAATGGTATGAGGATATACCGCTCTTGCTCATTTGGAGAGATTATTTTCACGCTCTCTTAGAGGAACCTAGTATCAAATGCTGGCTAGTTGTGATACTTAAGTTTTCTCTCGGAGTTAATGTCACGGGACCAAACTTGGGAGTGGAGGACTGAAGAGACTGCAGGTTATGGTGCTCAAGAGTCACATGCCATAGTACTGGATGAGGACGGATCAACCCCTCTTGGTTGGAGTCACATGGTTCGGGTCAGATGGACCACCTCCCCCCTCTCTTTGAGTTCAGCCTAGATTCCCCCTCTATTAGATCGAGTCGCAGATGGACCACCTCCCTCTCTATGACTTTAGTCTAGACTCCGGTTTTCTTGACGGGAGATCAACTGCATCATCCGCCTAGATCTTCCCCGGCTTCATATAGACCGGACATGGATATCTTGCATTGAGCTTTCATCAAAGCTCCAGTTTTATAGAGAGCAATTCTTCTGGAAGCCCATTCAAGTCGAGATCGCCTTAAGATTGAGATCACACATCCTCTAGACCCTCCCTCCGATAGCTCGGACTTGCTTTAACGACACAAAAAGGCACTCCTATAGGCCACCTACACGGTCCATTAGGAGAGGACACAAAGAGGCACTCCCATAGGTAGTGGACATGGAGGCCACCTACGCACTCTATGAGGCGAGGATACACTATGAATTTTGATGCATGAGGCGTAGGCACAGTACCCATGTAGTACGTTGGCCATGTTTTTTTTTTCGGCAGCTAGTTTTTAATTTTTCATGTTGTCTTTGGTTTACCACGTAACATCTTTTCGGTCTTTTAGACCTTTGGGTTTTTCATAGATGTTAATAACATCTTTAATTCTCTCTCTCTCTCTCTCACTCTACATATGAGGAGGACAACACATGATTGACTCTCCTCCACTACTAACATTTGTAGCTCACATAATACACATACCCTTTTCTCTCGTGGTGTTTTTTCTCTTTTGATGTTCCAAGTTGTAGTCTATTTATGTCCCATTGACCTCCTTAATAATTTTTTAAAAAAAATCATGTAGTGTGGGCCCAATTTTTGGGACACTTAGCTATTTTACTTTCATGTTTTATTGACCTTCAATCTACACATGAACCACATGTACTCTGTTTTGGTCTTTAGTGGGTTGTTAATAAATCAATCTCTCTCTCTCCCACCATCGCACATGATTAATGTGCTACTAGTCTTTCTTTTTTTTCTCTCTACTATGAAGACAATGGATGTGGGGACCTTATATGAGGTTACACATTTGCCGAGCCTACACATTGACCTCCTTTCTTCCTCGGACAGAGGATATGTACTCGGGAGATTTTTTCCTACCACACCACATTTGTTGCACCACTACCTCATAACTTTATTGCACGATCCTTGTAACATGCTCTGATGGTTTTACCTAGATAGCTATTTTGTATTATTGTTTTTTCATTTTTCATGATTTGTTACTTCATGGATGCATTGTAACACTTTTGGTCTCATAGACCCTTTGGTGTTTTTATGACCAACTTCCTTTGTCGCTCTTTTTCTCTCTTCCACACGCATATGCGTGTGCATGCACGTGCGTGCGAGCGTGCGTGCACGCACGCACGTACGTGTGTACACATGCGTGCACACACACATAGATAATGCGCGCACACACACACACACACACGTGTGCTTACATGCACATGCACGTGCACACACACATCACAAACTTCTACACATGAATATGCACATGCATCAATAATTGGACAGTCTAACTCACATATGCCTATTCTTCATGATATCTATCATATTATCTTCATAATTTCACCATAGTTGGCTAGCCTCAAAGGTGATTCTTGATGATACTAAATAACCTACCAAAACCTTGGTTGCGTCTTCCAAAATTGAAAAATCCCTTGCACTCTTAAGTGGCTTTCTTATAGGGTCTACGTTACATTTACACAACATTCAGTAGATTACATGTATTTACTTGTTTGAGCTTAATACTTGTCGTTTGTCGTTGTGGAACTACATCACGAAAATTCCTCAATGGCTTCTCACGGTATCAAATTTTTGTGATTTGGATGTTATCTTATGAGAGTGAGTCTAATTGATGTTATTTTCAACATCCAAATACACTAGGTGGCACATGTTCCCTCTAGTAGGCGTCTTTATTCCAGTCTTATATATAGGCTCATTTAGGTTCATTCAAGGGATAATAAAGGTGGTTGGATGCATTACACAATTTTTGTGATTGACAAGACCTGGTGATTAACTTTTGGAAGACCAAGGTGATGATTTTAAAAACCTCTCACTTAGAAGGCCCTGACATCAATTCACCCACATGGAGACTCTTGGATACTGTCACATTATATATATATTCTTGGCAGCCACCTTCGCTTGCCTGATTTTCACCATGCGCTCAAGATCCTATGATGCATAGGATCTTGGACACATGCATAGGTTATTTTGATTTGCATGGGATTCCCCTCTAGAGCAGGGCATGAGCGAGTATGGTACCCATTGGTTCTTCCTCACACATGGCTTCATATGGATTACTTACCACCTTGCTAGTACAACCTAGATGGCCCCCTCCCGTCGTCTCGCCCACCACCAAGATACCAATTTATCTCTTTACTCATGCCCACCAATTCTACAAAGATCATAGTAGACATAGTAGATAGATTCAACTAGAGGCTGAGATATTGCACATACATAACGTCACGATTCGGCAGATCCAAGTTTCAACTCAGCACTTCAGACTGGAGAAGACATGGAGAGAGGCATTGCCAGCAGAGAGGACGAGATCTGTAACTTTCTCTATCGAGGTTGTGTCGGAGAAGCACTACATTTGCAGATGTCCATGGCTCAACATATGTGAGATTGGGGGAGATTTCATTGCCCCTTTCTGAGGGGATTTGGTACACTATCTAGGATCATTGATTTTCTCAATGATCTTCACATGAGAGAGTTGAGCAGGCATGTGACTCACTCCTGAGAGACAATAGAGCCTAACCATTACTCGCTTCTTTCCAAGTATAGGATGGCAGAATCAATCAACGACGAGAGAGGTATGTGAGATCACATACCCACCCAGAAGGAGGACTAGCTATACTGCACCACCGTGACCACTTGGAGTCACCTCGGACAACTCTCACCACCATGACCACTTGGAGTCGCCTTGAACAACTCTCACCCATGCTCACTATAATAGGCACTATGATGATGTTTAGGATGATGATGATGGTCTAAACACACAACTAGTCTATTATTTTGCAGTTCTTTGTCACGTAGGTGCCATGCCCAGATCCTTGTGGTACCGATAGGGTCATCACGTCTTATAAAAGCACCAATACCCGGAGCAAGAAACTCTTCGTCGTTTCCCCGGCTTTTCACCAATACCCGGGCCATTCAATCTACTTACCATTTTTATCATTTTTTCTATACGGCTTTTTTTCGATTACCACCAGTAGGAGTTTTTTAGTATTTCCATGGCTCAATATCACATGGAAGCTTTGTATACTCTTGGTCTCATAGACCAAGTGAATATTTTGAAGACAAATATATAATATATATATATATATATACACACACATATATATCTACTACCCAGACATGGTCTGGTGTTGAAATACACAAACTCAAGTAGTGTAGAAAGTGTAGTGCATGTGAATAAGGTCTAATCTCTCTCTCTCTCAAAGTGCCTATTGTTGAAATACACAAAGCTCAAGTAGGATTTGAGAAGTGTAGAGAGTGTAAGGGCATGTGAACCATGTCTAACCCTTAATCTTTAGATTGTAGAAATTGTGTCTTTGGGAAAAACATGCTTTTGTTAAGTTGTATATATAGGTATTTATGGCCACGCATAATACACAACTCAGAATTTCGAGCTTCCATCGCTTGATAACATTAGTATCAGAGCTAGATTGGTGCCATCGGTGGAGATCTTTGTGAAGAGGAGCGAAGGCTTTTGAAAAGATTTTAAAGAAACTTTAAAACCTAAGGCTTTAGACATATAGTGCATGTAGATTAGAAAAGAGCAGTGCAGCAAGCAAGTCACAGGTCGTGAAAAGCACTTTTAGCAGCGATAGCAAAGAGGCGCTAGAGAAAGATTATCGATATATATATTTATTTAACAAAAAGCATGTGTGGAGGTGAACTCTCACCAATAGATATATATTTATTTAACAAAAAGCAGCTTTATATCTTTACATCAGATTTACTATCATTCAGGCCCTATTTAGTAAATTGTAGACTAAAGACCATCTATCATTCTCTAGTACAAAAGAAGATTGTTTCTATGAAATCTGATACCTTAACTGAATGCAAGCTTCTATCATGGCTTAAATAGTGCATCCTTTAGAAGACTATTTTTCCAGAACATCACCCTTCTTAAACCAGATTTTAACTATTGGTCTGATTCCAACCGGGTTCTCTATAAAAGCCACAAAAGTATAATCCATATGTTTCACTTGGCGGTACCATCTTCTGGTCTTTGGTCTAAACTTCACTAGCTTTGACTTCAAATTTGGTCCTGTAATTTTCTAAAAGCATAGAAAACAACCTGTTAGGCTCAGTCCAGTATGAATGAAAGTCTCCCTCTCAAGAATAGGAGTCAAGTGATAGCTGTCTGCAAGGCCTGAATCATTTGCATCATCTCATTCTTATTCAACTTGTTTACGAAATATATAGACCAACACATGTATATACATTTATGCATCAACTCAGTCACATATGTCCTTGTGTCAATTACTTATTGAAAGACTATACAATTCTTGGTGTTCCATATCTCCCAAAGACAACAGAATCTGATTATATTGAAGATAGAATCAGCATGTCCACCATCTCCCTAGTATCCAGTCCCTCCATTGGTCTTGTATCCCTGTATTACAATAGACCCATTTCCCAATTCTTTCCCAATTCTAGTCCAAGTACTTTTGATAGCAGGGCAATCCCAAATGTTTCCCATCCTCAAGAGCAGTTTTACACCTAGGGCAGTAACCACTGGTAAAAATTTTCTGTAACAACTTAATTCCGATGGGGCAATGCCCCCCATGGATACTCTCCAAAGGAAAACTTGGGATTTTGTAGGAATATCAATTTCCCATATTTTCTCCAACTACTGAAGCTCTAGCTTACCCTCCAGATTTTATTGCTATAAATTACATTTTCTCTTTCTCAATTTCTTATACAAATCCTTTGTTGACCCTCTGTCCATCCACTTTTACCCCATTGTACCAAACCCAATCCTTTATCCACTAGAACTCATCAAAAGCTGTAGATGTCCATCCCTTTTGTACCTCCTCCAACACTTGTCTAACCAACTGCCCTTCCCTCGAGGTCACTCCAAATTCCTATTCTAAATGTTCAGGTTCCTTCCATCCCATTGAGGTTACATACCAACAGTTAGGCAATCTCCTTAGGCCTTTGTTATTCGAGTTCTTAGCTATTCTAGAATCTTGAAGAGCTAAGGGAGGGTTAAATTTGTGAGTCCACGAAATCCCCAGGCATAAGAGAGTTTTTTGAAACTCTATAGCATCCATCCCAAGCTGTCAACCTCAAAGTCCTTTCCATTTACTGCAGAGCATTCTGTAAAGGGGAGGAGCCTGTAATCATGGGAGAAGCATAAGAGAATAGTTTATCCTTTCTTGTCATCTACTCTCAGAATAAATATAAGAGTCATCCACAAGCTCTTTCAACATCTTATCCCATATCTCCTTCTATTGAAGGCACTTGGGGAGAAGTAAGGCCATACTAGCTAGTGTTTGAGAGGGAAGATGCAAAATACCAATGCTCCCTCATCCTTTGGTAAGCTTAATCTATCCCATGCAAGCAAGGCTGAGACCTTTTTACTAAAGCTTCCATTTCTCCATAAAAAGTCCCTTATGGGCCTCACAATTTTTTGCCAATGACCCTTTCCAAACTCCAGCACACAGGGTATAAAAACATAATGTAAGGATTCAGTAGTGTATTATAGATAGCCACCTTGTCGTGAAATGGGACTTTGATGCCTTCCCATCTTTTAAGCTTCAAATAAAATATGTCCAGGGCCCAGTCAATTAACTACTTGTTAGTTACTTCAGCTCCAAAAAGGAACCCCTAGATGTTTGACAATATGTCCCCTCTTAATAACCTCTTAATAACCTCACAACCCCATCTTTCTAGATCAAAATCATTATCCTTAGACGGACTTATTATTTTGGGTTTATGTATATTACATTTGGACCTAGAGGCAGCTACAAAATCTTGAATAATGCATAAAGCTTGCCTTACATTATCATTATCAGCTTTCAGGAAGAGTAGAGAGTCATTTGCAAAACATTGTATAATCAGTTGCTCTCCATTACTCAGCTTCAGGCTAGTTACCCTCCCTTCAGCATGTTCCACTATCAAGGGATGAGAAGCAATAGTAAATAATGAATGAGCAAGAGGGTAGCCCTGTCTTACAAATCTGTTCACCCCAAACCCACCCCCCCCCCACCAACCTCCCATTCAACATCAGCTTGGAATATCCACCCAAAGTAAGGGTGTGTATATGCAAGTGGCCATCCTTACTCCAAATCCCAAATTTTCCATTACCCTAGCCACAAATGACCAGTGCACCCTGTCATAAGCCTTCTCGGGGTCAAGTTGTAATAAAATTCACTTCTTATGTGTCTTGAAAGCAAGATCTCTCCCAGCATGGAAACATAAATATTGTCATAGATTGATCTACCTTTTATGAAGCCATATTGTCTCTTGGAAATGACTTCCTAGAGAAGAGGGATGATCCTTATGGTAATAATTTTGGCAAGAATTTTGTATATAACAGTGTCAGCAAGGTAATGGGTCTCTAGTGGTTAAACCTGTCTCACGGGTTGCTTGTTTAGGAATGAGTTTCACCATCCCCTCCTTTAGATCCTTATCCAAGTTGCTTGAAATGAAGGCCTCTCTACAAATTTGTCACACTAATTCCTTTAATGATGGCCAGAAAGCAATGAAGAACTCTACAAACAATCCATCCCACCCAGGTGATTTCTCTCTTCCCAGCTTTTGAAGGGCATCCCAACATTCATCAATATCAATATCTCTCTTCCCAGCTTTTGGAGGGCATCCCAACATTCATCAACATCAATATCTCTCTCCAGCCACTTGGCCTTGTTAGGATCCACTTTATTGTTGACTAGTCCTAGCAATTTACTCTCAACTTGGAATCTTTTGCCTGAGCAATCCTCTTTAAGACAGAGTTGAACCCAAAAATTCTACCCATTTTTTAGCAATCAAGCTAATTCCCTCTACCCCTTGCCCATTTTCATCCAATACCCTTCTCATCACTTCCTTGCAATTCTTCACCTCAACCATTTTAAAGAGATATCTATCAAGCTTCCTCTTATTATTAAAGGTTTTCCATTTATATATGTTATCCTCTCTCCTAATGCATTTCTCATCTTCACTCTTCAAGCCAGCTTGACACTTAAAATACCTAGTAGTCTTCTCATTTATTAGCTTCCCTATTTGTCTCTTTTTTTCAAGATTCTCTAGAAGTTCACTCCATCTCCTTCTTTCCTCTCTCTTTTCCTCATCTGTCAATTCTCCAACCTCTCTAATTATGCCCTGCATCTCATTGGCAAAGTGCCTCCAAGAACCGTGGAATGTTTCCCTCCTTTTAAGTCTTCTCTATTGCCTCTTCAGTTTGTCTTCTAAACAGCTCATCCTTGAGCAACAGGTTATTTACTCTTGGTTTTCTAGTAGGAAACTTGTTTAGTTCAATCTCTTCCCATCCCATTATATGCCAATCCCATTTCAGAGGCATATGATCAGACAAAGCAGTGCTAGAGTCAACTGCCATTTCGAGAGTATGAGGAACCCATATAACTTGTTGATTTAAAAAACCATGTCTATTATAGATGATGATAAGTATTGTAAGCTAAAATAAGTATTTCCAGGATCAAAGACCCAACCCCCCATATCCCACCCATCCCTTAAGCCCATTCCCCTCTCAGACCCTCCCACCTCATCTTTTCTTGAACAGTACTCCCCACACATATCCCTCTGCTTCTCAACCATGTTAAAATCCCCCATAAAGATACATTGACCCTGAATATTCAGATTAGCAATCCATTTCCACATCCCACTTCTAAGTTTATGATTGTGGGCTCCATAAATATTCACTAACCACACTCTTTCCCCATCTATTAGTATTTCCACAACCAAAATCCTACCATTAGGGTGGCTATAATACTAAGTGTGGTGTGCACACTTAATATTAAGGGTGGTTGTGCTCACCTTTTTAAGTGCGGTGTATACACTGTTGTTGGGTGGCCGTGTGGACTTTGTTGACTAGTTGATCAGCCACGCATCCTTGGGGTTGTGCTGCTCACCTTTTTAAGTGTGGCGTACACACTGTTATTGGGTGGCCATGTGGACTTTGTTGACTACTTGATCAGCCATGCATCCTTGGGATTGTTCATGCACCACGCTAGGTGGACATTTAATGTTTGGAAAAGTCGGCTAGGCCCGGTTGTTAGTGCAGATGTGCAAGGTCGTTTTTTTTTGCTATTTTTAAAAATTATACATAGTTTTTTAAACTATCAAAAAAGAAAAAGTAGATCGTTCTACTTTAGGAAGCAAGGAAAAGAAATCCTCGACGAACCTTTCTCATCTACCCTATAAGCTTCTTCTCTAGCCTTTCACTTCTAAACCCCTCTACATCACCATTCTATCCTCGTCATCATGGTGGAAGTACAAATCAACACTATTGAGAAGAAAATCTATCAAGCTTGGAGGTTCAAGATTAAAATATTCCTTGACCTATGGGGTATACTCACTTGAGAAGATACGATGCCAAACATGCCTCTAGAGCTACTAGAAAGTAAAAGGATAGAAGTCAAAGAAATAGATGAACAAGCTTGTGTGACTTAATAGAATTACAAACGTGGTATGAAACTGATGTCAAAGCGTGGCAATTGAAAAGGAAAAAAGATAATGAGTATTATTGCTCAGACAATGAGTCAAGCAATGATTCCACACATTGAGAATATTGATATGTGGGAAACACTCTCAAGTATGTTTGAAAGTGTGTCAAAATCTCGCAAAAGATAAAAACTCAAAGGAGAGTTGCACACAATTGAGAAGAAGAACTTGACAGTATTTGATTATGTTGTAAAAATTAGAGGTATATGGCAATGATTGTCGCGAGCCAGTTTGAAGATGACGAGATGGTAGAAATATGCATTAGAGGTCTTGGAAGAGACTTTAAGATATTTTTAGAACATCGATTATGTCTCAAGATCAATTGCTAAAATTCAAGGAACCTGTTGGAAACATTATTCATGAAGAATAGATACTTGTCAAGGGGAAGCTCATCAAATGCAAATTAGAGTGATGAAAAAGCTCTCTATATTGGTGATAGAAAAGCACGAAAAGAGACCAAGGACGAGGATGAGGACATCAAGGTTGTCACGTAGCTTGTAATGGCATGTGTGAGTCGTCCGTAGAGCGACGATGAAGCTTGGCCGGACATGGAGTCCACATGTCGGAACGCATGTGGCGAGTGTGTCCGGGGTTCTGGGGTGAAGCACCCGGGTTGGAGGACCGTGGGCAGCCAAGTTAGTGTGGACAAGTACACCATTATATAAGCCGGCAATGTGGATACGTATCAACATTCCTCTATGGTTGGGTGGTGACCAGAGCTCGAATCCCTTGTTGGCTATGACGACGATTATCATGATGTAACATTGGTATCAGAGCCGGCATAAGCCTCTCTCCCGATTCTCCGTAGGTGTGATCGAGCTCTCTAAAGAGATAAGCCTCATCTTATTTCAATGGTTTATTTCGGGATCTCTCGTTTTTTTCTCTCTGCGTGTCTGCTTGCTGTGTGTGGAAGAGGAAACGTGGGAGGGACGGAATTGGTCAGAGTCCACCACAAGCTAGTTTGTCTACATGAGTGCTGGGCTTGCTAAAGAGAAAACGAGCTTCCAATCATGCAATCTCTCACGGCTGTGGCGAATTCACTGTTGGGCCTTTTCTCTGAGACGTGGCAGCTATGGCTAGGGCCCCTTATACTAGCTATGACAATTGAGCACAAGATATGGAAAGCAAAGCATTTGTGTTTCGTCTAGGCAACGGCACACAGCGTTGTTGCGGACACACGGGCCCTCAGTCGGAGAGGAGCACCACAACCGGCGCATAAACCAAGGGCTCGCTAGCAACCACCACAACATATGCACGGGCGTGAACCGCGTGCAGCCGTGAGGACAGAAGTGACACGATTACAGCGCTATTTCTCTCATGTACTCATTCATTGGGATGGAAGGCAGACAAAGCTGCAGCAAAGGGTAGGATTTTGGTTGGCAGCGCGGCTCTGTTGTGTGTTGCTTGGCCGCTCTCAGCTCCTTTGATGGGCTGCTATGTGGTGTTGTGACCTTTCTTGTGCAGAGCCTGAGCAAGGACACTGCCTCCCACAGCACACCCAGAGCCTGATAACGAACCATGACTGTATTTGTTGGAAAGAATTCTAAGCCAGAGAGCTTAGTGGAGTATTCTAACATGCTTGGTGAGTTTAGCACTAAACATGGTGGTTCAAAAGTAAACTCAAGGGCTGAAGCCAAATACGGAGAGATAAGAGGCAAATCACAATAGATTTGGCATCAATCGAGAGTGATTACACAAATCTTGATCTGGATGCTAGTACGGAATGCCTAGCAGTTATCTTAATCATTTTTTATACCTTGGCATGGTATTGTTGTATGCGCGCGCACTTTCCAACAATCATCACCTTCCTTTTTGTTAGAAAGGTGTGCTAATCCGGAGTGATTAGTCGAGGTTTATACGAGAAGAAGAGTGAGCGCGCTGATACGGAGAGATCAGATGAATCTCTGGGTTATGTATTGAGACGGAGCGCTCAAGGGTGGACCCTTCATGTCCAATTGACCTTGTGCCAAACGGGGGTGATAAATTTATCAAAAAAAAGTGATAGATTCAATTAACCGATATAGGTGTTGACTTCCAATGAGCTCAAATTTTATGGACAGTCATAAACCTTAGGTGCTTGTTATTCTAGATAAAGCCCTAAACTTATCAATTCGATGCTAAACGAAATTGGTAAGAGTATTTAGTGTGTAGTTGAGTATGAGTGAAATTATTTTCATGCTCTGCTCAGGCATGGTAAATGGCCATGAGGTGGTACCACAAAATTTTGAGCAACTTCTTTAGGGACTTTGCTGTTTATATTCACACTGAAAGTTGAAGTCTAAGGCTACTATCACGGCCTAGTAGGACTCATAGTTAGATGCTAACTGTAGAGTTTAGAGATTGACATAGTTATTGAGTGAATGTCTTTGAATCAACAATAACAATTGGGTGCTAGAATGTCCCTTACTTTGTGCCATAGTGCTAAAGGTTTTGAGTCAATCTAGACGAGCACTTCTCAGTAAATGTCGAGCGTCTTGTTAAAGACGGCTTTGTAAATATCCCAACTTGGGAAGAGTATATTCATGGGTATAGAGTTATTGTTAGAGGAGTACATAGTTACTTAACCAAATTGAGGAAAGATTTGGTGTTTTGATAGACAAGGGAAAGTGGATGTTTCTTCTCTTTACTTTTCTAGGAAAAAGAATAATCATACACATTTGTGTTTTGTAATATGTTCATGAAGTAATATAAGGACCCGTTAATTTTTGGTATTGTCATTGGTTTTACATTTGGGTAGTATATTGCCACCTATTCGGGTAGGTAGTGCATTCCCATTGTCATAGGGAAGGCAACAAAGATTTGTTATACACTAGACTTCATATTCGTATTGAACACAAATAAAATGTTGTGTTCTTCATGTCAAAGTAGTCTCAAAGTACAGAGATTGATTTTGTTTGTCTATCAATGTAAGGTGTGTTGGAGGTATACCTAATTCACATATCGTAGCATATGTATATACAGACTAGGGAAGCGATAAAGAATTTCTCATTTATTGCTTTATAGTAAATCATTTCCCATAATTTAAATGGTTGATGATATTGTTTCACATAGTAGAGGTGTCCACTGAGATCATACTTGTAGAGGTGTGTTTGGATGGTGCTATCAGCTTTTGGATGTGACCATAGATAGCCCATAAACATGTCCGTAGAGACATGGTTGGCCATAGATACATATATATGTATTGCCAAGTAACCAAAGTGGTTGGAGGAGTAGACATATGGATAGGCATGTATCTACTCATGGGCTCGGAGTGGAACTCTCATTGGCGATTTTCTAGTAGTGCGTAGACACTATACATCACATAGATGCTGTCTATGTGGAAATCATCTTAGTTGCAAGATGTGTAAAGTGTTCTTGGAAGAACGCAAGAACTTTTCGAGAGAGGAAAGTGTAGCTTTCCCTAAACTAGGTGGTCAATTGAACTTTACCACATCATAGAACATTTTGCTAAAAGAACAGTTGCGCAAATTTGTTGGATTAAAGTCCATGTGGTTTCCAACCACAAGAGAAAAACATCTTTGATGGCGTAGGACATGCAAAGGAATTCCTTGAATGTCGGAGCACATTCATTATGAGGTTCTTGAGGATTTGAGAATGTCTGCCGTATACTTACTAAAGGCATGATGTTAGTAGCAATTTGTGTTTTATTAGCATCGTTCATAGTTGCAAGGTGTTCCAAATGAAATACGAGTGTTGCATGTTTCCTTGGTCGTAGTACTTAAGGAGAATATGCATTCTGTGTCTTGCTTTCCTTATCATAGTACTTAGGAAAGTTACAGGCATAGATGACCATATGGTCTACACACAAACACTTGTTTACAACTTTCTGAATCGTTTTCGCAAACGAAAACTTTTCTTGAAGGGAAGAGTAAATAGGTTGACAAAGTTTCTTTCAACTAAAAGATGTGAAAACATCACTAGGCTCTTTAATATCAAACATCTCTACAAACTATATGGCATGCCCCCGTAGATATAGTAGGATAGAGATAGAAAGTTTGATAGTCATCTTTGAAGGAAAATCTTCAAAGGTTAAATATCACTCTAAGTAAGAGTGAGGTCAACCATCCATAGATTGATGGTGGTTAAATTGAAAACCCAATGAGGTTCTAGAGCATATGCTTATGCATAGATGAATAATCTAGTGGGGAGAGGAGTACCTCTCACCTTTGGAATCTGTCTTTTGTTGTTCATGACTAGATTTTCTCCATTTACGTTGTTTTATGGACTCTAGTCTAGATCTCCTATGGCCATAGGGCTATGCAAGGAGAAGATTAAACAAGTTGGTAGTGTGGAGTGTGTTAGCGTAGTCTACAAATATTTAGCAGCGTAGTCTAGAAATGGTTGGTAGCGTAGTCTACAAACTTGAGTTCTCAGCAAGATCTCAAGTACATCTAACTTTTGTGCCAGTGGCATGCAAAAAACAATGTATCACCAAGACAACGTAGTTTTGTCTTAAAGTTGTAATTAAGTCCTTGGAGTTACCATACTTCCATATGAACCAAGGATAATTCTTAGGTTTAAACACCGGAACACGAGGTGTACTGTGTACCGATGAGAAATTGTTAAGTGGAAGGATAGGTCAGTAAAGGTCTCAAGTGAGAACGACTATATATGCTTACACAACTTTTCCCAATTTGTTTTCATGGACGAAAACTCTTTAAAAGGGCGCGTAATGTCACGTAACCTATAAGGCATGTGTGAGGGGAGTTGCCCGTTTAGCGGCAACGTAGCTTGACGGGACATGGAGTCCACACGTTAGAAAGCGAGTGTCTGGGGTGGTTCAAGGGTGAGGCACCCGGGTCGGAGGAGGACTATGGGTTGCCAGGCTAGTGTGGGCAGGCAAGCCACTATATAGGCCGGCAATGTGGATACTTATTGACATTTCTCTATGGTTGGGTGGTGACCATAGCTCCTAGCCCTCTTTGGCTATGGCAACGACTACGGCGATGTAATAAAGGCCAAAGAGATGGCTACTTTTGAAGAGGCTGAGGTAGCAATAGCCATGAGAACTCCATAGATATGGGGTCAAAGGAACACTCACAGAAGCTGAGGTGGAAGACAATCCTCAAATCGTGGAGGCTATAATTGCATAAGAGAATATTTGAGAAATGTTCTTTATGTTCTAGGAATTACAAACAACTTGGTGGCAGTTGGACAGATTATGAAGCAAAAATATGCAAGTGATCATGAATCCAAATGGGTCTATAGTGCAAGACTATAACTCACTTAAAGTTCTTGCAAAAGATGAAAATTTTGGAAGGATGTTTATCTTGGATGTGCATATACAATAAGCTCATCTATGTAAGAGGTTGAGCTTTGGCACAAAAGACTTGGTCACGCAGGTATCTCTTGACTGAAGGAGATAGTATACAAATTATTGCCAACTCTCAAAGGATAAGCATGGTCTAGATTATGTGAACCTTATGAAAAAGTAAAGTCATCAAAAAGGCCTTTCAACAAATAAGCATACATCCATCAAAATCCTTTAGAACTTATACACATGGATATATAGGGACCAACACAAACTCAAAGCATTTGAGGAGCAAGATATTACATAACCAATCATTGAAGGAGCAAGAGATTACATAACCTTCATTGATGTGGAAGGTTTGGATATACTTTTTGAAGGCTAAAAGTGAAGCTTTTGATAAGTTCCAACAGTTCAAAGAAGAGGTGGAAAAGAAAAGTGGTCTCAAGATCAAGATCTCGAGAAGTGATAATGGAATTTGAAAAATACTTGAAGCAATAGGAAATCAAAAGATAATTGCCTCTGAGATACAATCCTTAAAGGAATGGAGTGGCAGAAAGGAATAATCTGCACATTACAGAGATGGTAAGAGCCATGCTATATGAGAAAAACATGCCAGACTACTATTAGACAGAGGCATGCAATTATGCAATCTTTGTAATTAATCAATTTCCTACATCGATTGATCAAAACACAACTCTAAAAGAGAACTTCATTGAACAAAAGCCTAATGTGGGCAAACTTGAAGATCTTTTGGATGCTTATGTTATCCACATGTGCAAAATGAGATACGAACAAAGCTTCAGCCCAAAAACTTTGAGATGTGTATTCACTAAAATTGATTTGTAATAGAGTGTCTACAAGTGTTATGAGCCAACAAACAAAAAGATGTAGGTGCGTTGAGATGTTGAATTTGATCAAATGCATGGATGGTATGACAAGCATGAAGTCAAATATGAGCCAAGTGCATCGCAACCACACATAAAGTGGAAAAAGAGAGAATGAGGAGAAGTTGTCTCCATGGAAAGGAGGACCTTGCACTATCACTAGTGAACCAAGCACAAGTGGTACTTAAGAAGTGATCCCTCAAATTAATCAATTGAGGAAGTGATCCCTCAAATCAATCAATCAAGGAAGTGAGGAAATTGAACCTCCTGAGGTCCATAAGGGTAAAGCATCCATTCAAAGGTAAACTTATGACTCTTTTATGGTCAAACATTATGCTTACATGACAAAGTTGGAAGAACCAAAGAGATTTGAGGATGCTATGCAAATTCATGAGTGGAAAGTGCCTATGGATGAAGAGGTTTGAGGATGCTATGCAAAGCCATGAGTGGAAAGTGGCGATGAAGAGATTGATGCTTTTCAAGAGAATCAAACATGGCATCTTATGAGAATCAAAGGTTACCCTATGAATCTTTTATGGTCAAACATTATGCTTACATGTGACAAAGGTGACAAAGTTGGAAGAAACAAAGAGGTTTGAGGATGCTATGCAAAGCCATGAATGGAAAGTGGCTATGGATGAAGAGATTGATTCTCTTCGAGAGAATCAAACATGGGATCTTATTCCACACAATACCTTAGCCTTTTTCAAAAACAACAAGTGTCGTTTAGTATTTGCCTTAGAGGCAAAATTTTAACTTCTCAATGTGGGTGCACTAGCTCGTTAGTCATGTCCTCGCTCCGGAATGCACTAGCTCATTCGTTCACATCCTCACTTTGTCATCACACTAGAATTCTTTGTTAAGGGGGTGAATGAAGAGCTCTCACACTTCCTTTGTTAAGGGGGTGAATGAAGAGCTCTCTTTCCCTAGATGGATTCAAGAAGAGAAGAGCCTTTTCATGGTGGTTCTCTTTCACAAAGGTGGGTGGTGGTTGGCGAAGAAACTAATAGGAGGGTGAAGCCTGCACTCAAACCTATTCAAGCAAGCAAACAATCAAGTATGCAAGAATCTAACAAAACACAAGCAAGAAAGATCATAGAGGAGATGAAGAGCTCACAAGTATCCTAGCAAGTGAATGAATATCTTGTATACAAGTGTTCACACTTAGCTGGCCATAGCTTAAAAATAGTCCCCGACCATTAATTCTAGCATTAAGTAAGTATATACACAATTTTTGAGACTTTCCTATTTGGTATTAAGCTTAAGGTAAGACCACTTTATAAAGTCCTTCATCATCTTACAAAAGGTGTGCTTCTGTTACATATGATGCGGGTAAGTTTGCAAAGCGCTTTGTGGTAAGTCGAGTGGATGAAACTATGTTAATCTATAAAGTGGTTAAAAAGGATAAATGATGTGGGATGTGGGTAAGATGGCAAAGCACCTATGGTAGGTTGGGTGGGTGAAAGCATGTTACCCTTACAAAGTGGTAAAAAAGGATAGATAATATGGGATGTGGGAAATATGAGGGGTGGGCTGATATGAGACATTATAAAGTTGTCGTGCATAGGCTTCCCAAAGGGAGAGCATCGGTAGGAATGGGCATTGGGGTTTTGCTTTCCTCCCATCATTTGTCTAGACTATGCTCGCTCAAAAAGGGCTAGTGCAACTGATGTTTGCATTTAGCTATGAATGTGTGCTTCTTCATGCATGTTAAACAACGTAAGATTCTCTACATTTTACATGACAAGATCAGAGCACACTCTCTTTGAGACTAGAAAGTGTTACATAGGTTCTAGGTGTTATAATTGAAGATCACACACACAGAGAAAAGAAAGAAAGAAAGATATATTAAGTGTTTACTAAAAACCCAATGGGCCTATGAGACCACAATGATACAATAATGTCCATGGCATATCTCATCATGGAATGGAAAATAAAAAAGAAAAGAAAACATAAACATAGCTATCTCACTGGGGTGATACAAAATTGTACATGGAAACTCATCATGGAATACTAAGAACATAGAAACATGAGAGCAGCATCAACTTCGAGTAGATGGTATACCACTCTCCAAAATATCAAGCATGGGGCTAATGAGTATGGCCGAGCTCCCTCAGCTATGTCACGTGGAAAGGTAGCTCGATGGCGGTGCAGCATGTCATGGATTTGGAGCTGATGAGGTGATGCCGATGGCCAGGTGGGCAAAGGCGTCGGGCATGCTGGAGTGCGGAGGCTCGGTCCGAGGTAACTCCTCTCAGGCAAGGTAGGTCCTGAGCAGCTCGTGGAGAGAGAGAGAGAGAGAGAGAGAGAGAGAGAGAGAGAGAGAGAGAGAGAGAGAGAGAGAGAGAGAGAGTTATACTAACATCTATGAAAGACCCCAAGGGCCTATGAGACCAAAAGTAATACAATGGTACCATGGATATACTGAGCCATAGAAAACTGAAAGAAAAAGTAAAATGAAAATGTCTGACAGTACATGTGATCAAAACAACAGAAGATCCTATGTAGTTACCTGGCTCGGCTAGAACCAATATGATGGTGGAGTGAATGTGAGGCCTCTGTGAGTGAGCGTGTCATGTCGACGGAGAACCTCACGAATCTATCTCTACGTGGTGGAGGGTCTTGATGCTCTAGCTCGGGGACGTCTAGCTCTCAAAATGGATTGAGCTCTCTCTCAAGAACTCCTCTGGGGCGTGGAGCTGGAGTGTGGGTACGGGTGGTGGGCTCTAATGTCGTAGTAGAGGAATTGTTGTGGGCATTGGATTTCGATGTGGATGTGTGTACCACAAAGAAATCCGTGATGGCTCTCTGTTATTAACGTATATGAAAGACCCAAAGGGTCTATGAGACCAAAGAGCTTTTACATGTGATGATCAATGAGTAAATTGGATGTCAAGAAAACACAATAGTGGAAGCACGACCAACATAGTATAATGTAGGATCAACATCAAAGAGCTATTACATGTGATGGATCCATGAGTAAACTAGATGTCACGAAAACACAATAGTGGAAGAAGGATCAACATAGAACAAAGCACTAAATTGTAGACAAAAGTGAAGAGTAAACAATATTACTGCTTATAAAATTATTACAAACTCATGGATGTCCATCCACCTGTGTACTCCAGGTAAGGAGCTTTGATAGCAATCTAGATAGACTCTGGATGGAGGATTTCTTGCTTAAAAGAGTGCTTGAACACAATGAACTCAATGATGAACTAAGGCTACCAAACTAGTCTATATATAATACCCAAGGTTGGCATGGACATAGATCGGCCATATCAACTAACCCTTGACTTGGTTCATAATGACCAATCAACCACATCATCTGACTTAGACTATATTAGACTACTAAGTGCACCTTCTACTATGGTCATTTGAGACCATCTTGACCTCAAGGATAGTGTGTCCTTGATTTCCTATCTAGCCCTTATAACATTACCCAAGGCAACATGCTTAGTAAATGTTTGGCATTAAGCACTATCTGCTCTATGTTTGCCCTCTACACATAGGTTGTTTAGTAATGAGAACCAATCTTGGTATTACATCCAATAATTGGATGTACCTTTTGAATGTAAATGTCTACTAGTTGCTCAAGGTAGATATTTCCTTTGAAGGTCAATATGGTTACTCGATGCACGTACTCTATCGGCACTTTGTGGCATAACTCTATAAAGTAGTAGAGAGTGAGAGGCTGGCACAAGGCATTTCCTTGATAGATAAACATGAGTAATATTTCCTAGAGGGCCAGATGGAGATATTGGGCTAGATTGTGATGCTACAGCACCAAGGTAGGCAAGTTTTTAGCCACATCCATAATAAGTTGTTCCTTTTTCGCATTAGCTCCTGTCAACTCCGCAAAGTCAAATCTTGTTGGCTCTTGAGCTCTCTCTTTCTCAAGTTCTTGTTGTAGCTCTTTAATTATGGCATTTTTTCTTTTTAGTTCTATTGCATGTGCAAGATTTTTAGGTCTATTGCATGGAAGGCAATGGTATTCCAGCTCATGATTATACTCAATCCACCTCACTTTGGTGGTCCACCAATGCATTGGTTTGCAAGGAGTTGGGAGAAAATTTTAGCCACATGTTGCAAGTTCACTTTCGACTCGGCTCTTATGTCTTAGATTGTTGTAGATAAGGCATCCCTTGAGCCCATAAGCTCATACTTTTATGAGCCTCTAGCTTCTTGATTTGTTCTTGTAGAATTGGCACTTGTTTTTGGCACTCTGTAGGCTCTTTTGAGCCCGTATTACTAGCATTTGTGAGAGGTATGTAGCATAGTGCTGGATCAACTCAATACACCCAAGATCAGATGTCCAGTTGTCCTTGGGCACTCAAAATTAGCCTTGCTTCACAATGAGCCTTGTGCTAGGCGCTACAATTCACAAAATCTCCGTGAGGTTTCCGGCCTATTACGCATGTTTTCATAGCGTTTTGGAGCTTTTGGTTCACATTAAAACTTGGCTAAGCTTGGGAATGTTGTTTAAGCAAGCATAAGCTTCATTCCAAGCTTAGTAATGGTGGTTTTCTTGGTGAATTTTTTGCCCGTAAGGATGGACATATTGCATAAATTTGTGAAGTTCCCTTGAGGTGCATAAGATCATATAATTAATTGCCACATGGTATGGGACTCCAAAAATAGCATGTAAGCTTTCCATGGATTGCCTTAATGATGCATATGGGGCTGATTTTTTAGGGTTTTGGAAAATTCTCATAAATTAGGGATTTCCTTCATAAATTAAGAAAATTATCCATATAATGCTCTTATTCATGGTTTTCTCTTTCCTAATATGCCTTCAATGTTTGAATAGTGCATAATTATTGGTTTCTCATGGAAATTAGGGTTTCTATCACAAATTTGGAAAAATTCCTTCAATAATCTTCTTCTCCATGCTTGGCTATCCTCATACATATGATTGATTATTGCTAAAGCATGAGATTTTGTGGAATTTTTTCCTTTTTATTGTAGAGCAGACACACAAGAACACATCTCCAAACAGGACATGTATCCACAATAACCTACTATCGACTCTATGGACTAGGTAATTCATGAGAAATTAGGGTTTTCTTTCATCTTTTTCGCTACTTGCCCCATAACGTTCGCTCTCATGGGCAAGCAGCTAGCCTGGCGGTGCCCATTCTTACTGAAACTATTTACTTGGGTGGAGAACTGATGCAAGGCACCGCGCCCCCTTCGAATCAATGCAGAGTACCTGCCAATCTGACAAAGGTGGGCTTGGAACCTCTTCCATGTGAGGAGTAGAAAAAAAACCCCAAGCTACAATTCAACTTCCCATGGTTCGCTCTTTTGACACCCCGATAGCCCTGCATTGAACAGAGGATGATCAAGTGATTCCACGAATTTATCTAAAGATATGATCAGGTCCCAGACCCAGCCGTGATTGCAACGATCAGATTCTTCTACTGGAGGCATTCCCTGATTGGGACCACTACCATGAAGGCACGTAGGGATTGGCATTCGAAATCAACAAAGGGCCAACACTTTAAGTGAATTTTTGGCTACTACGAGCGTATCATGTGGATGCCAGCTTGGCACCTCTAGACTTTCAAAGACATGATGGAGACTACCTTCTGGACCAGCTATCGAGTCTTTCATTGAGCCCCCCCAACTCCTACCTCATGCCAAGATTTTGTCAGAACCTATTCAATCTACTACCGCTAGATCCTACCAGCTCCGAGGATGGACCTGAGTTAGGGAAGGGAGTATGTTAACCACTCTGGTTAGCATTACTTTTAAAGCATGGCTATGCTCATTGTAACTTATCTTTTTGTAATTGTGCAAAGCGCGTAATGATAAAAGAGACATGGGATGATCGAGCTTACGGCTTGTGTAATGCCGGTCATAGGAAAGAGTTGTACTTAGAGCTAGGAAGACTAGTTTTGGGCCCCCAATCGTAAATGGGTGGTCGGCCATTGTATATAAGACATTTTATGAAATATGAAAAGGGGACAATCCCATTAGTCTCATTTGAGTTTTGCCTCTCTCTCTCTCTCTCACTCACTCACTCTCTTGAGCTTGTGGTTACATGCTTGTGTTGTTAATGCTTGCATGTTTGATTGTAGTTGTGTACGCTTATAGGGATGGTGATGATCTAGCTTCTCCTCTTCTCTCCCCTCACTCACTCACTCTCTTGAGCTTGTGGTTACATGCTTGTGTTGTTGATGCTTGTGGTTACATGCTTGTGTTGTTGATGCTTGAATGTTTGATTGTAGTTGTGTATGCTTATAGGGATGGTGATGATCTAGCTTCTCCTCTTCTCTCCCCTCTCTTGTCTCTCTACCAAGGTCCCTCTTACATACATGTGGCATCTTGTTTGGTCCTCAACGGATGAGTCCATGGCTCTTTTATATGGATCTATTGGTTGATCTTGCTGTATCGTGTTGTATTGACTTTATAATGAAGGAAACTCTACACACATTAAACACCTATTTTATAAGTATTGGTACCAATCAATACAACGTGAGACGAGAGCCCATAAGTGTGTTGTCCTTGTGTTGTAGTGATCATACTATAGGTAGAGCAGTGTTAGAGTGCTGTGTTTTTTTATTAGGAATCTCTTGGGAGTTCACATAGAAAAGGAAGAAGAAGACATGGCACAAGTTAATAAACATTGGATTGATAAATGAACACTTCTTGTCGATAGAATGTTTTCCACAAAGGGATGAGATGGTGGCATAGACGATGGAGATCAGATCATGCTTATGAAAATCGATGAAAATAAGTTGTTGTTTATGTCGACAAAAATCAATGAAAATAAGATGCTATTTACAAAAAGCTCGTTGCTTAATTTGACATGACCGTGCATGATGGCGTCAGAAGTAATGGCGTTAGGTGCACGTTGCATGGAATGATGATGATAGAATGCATGAGTGAGACATGTCTATCGCTTGTGTGAAAGAACATGGGTGACCGCCAATGTAATCTTGCCATGTATAAAGACCGTGGGATAAAGAACATAGGTGACCGCCAATGTAATCCTGCCATGTATAAAGACAGTGGGATAATGCATGCACTCCCACATACATTATTTATAGCATGATTTTTAGAAACTCTTGGCTTTTTTTTTGTGTAACTATTTTCATACTCTTTCTTGCTCCCTTGCGACGGTGAGACCGCTATGTTGGAAATTTTCCTAGGTGATATAATCTTCCCGACAGCATTGATCCTGATAGTCTCCAATCCAAAAGAATTTTAAGGTGAGTTCTCAAGTCTTATCAATCTTAAAATGTTTGTTTTCATAATTGAAAAATGATTGTGATCATCATTCCTTTACCATGTATAATTGAAAAGTGATTTTGAGCGTCTCTGTAGTACAACGCGGCGTAGGGCTTTACTCAAGAATATTCACCCTAAATTGTGCTGTACTAACTTGCATTACAAGGTCAGTATAACATAAATTCAAAACCCTATGGGCACGATCATCGGTCCATACTCATATTTTTTTTTTTTAAAGGCTAGATTCACGAGCTTTAGAAGCCACGTTTTAGTGTTTTCTACATATTTATGCAATATAGACCTAGTATATTCAGTACAACGCGATAAAAGGCTTCACTCGCCAACATCCACCCTATATCGTGTTGTACTGATTTGCAATATATGTGGTTAGTATAGCGCGAATATGAAACCCTATCTATGATCGACTATATTACATATTTGTGCAATGTGAAACCATACGGTTGAGCCCTACGTTTCCATGAAAAACTGTAGTATTGCGAGCTTTATAGGCTTGTTTGTTGCATATTAGTGAAATATAGACCTTGTATAGTGCAAGTCAGTACAACGCAATATAATGCTTTTCCTCGCTAATGTCCAACCTAAATCACGTTGTATTGACTTACAATGTACAAGGTCTTTTTAGCTCGAATATGGAACTCTATTCCATATCTGTGTCCCATAGTCGTGTTTACTGAAATTTTAACAGCGCAAACTTAGTATAGCTTGAATATGGAACCTTACGGGGGATTGCTGCTGGCCCAATAGTTGTATTGTAATGATAAGTTGCAGTATTGCTAGCTTTAATGCATATTTGTGAAACGTAGACCGTGTATATTTCAATTCAGTGTACAACTCGATATCAAGCTTCACTCCTTGCCAACATCCAATCTAAATCACGTTATACTGACTTGCAATATACAAGGTCTTTTTAGCTCGAATATGGAACCCTATTCCATATCTTTGTCTCATAGTCGTGTTTGCTAAAATTTTAACATCGCAAACATCGTATAGCTTGAATATAGAACCTTACGGGAGATTGGTAGCTAGCCCATAGTTTTGTTGTAATAAAAAGTTATAGTATCGCTAGCCCATAGTTTTGTTGTAATGCAAAGTTATAGTATCGCTAGCTTATGATGCATATTTCTGCAATGTAGATGTTATATACACATTATGTGTGCATATACTAGGAGGCTAACCCACATTAGGCTTGTGAGCATGGGAGCATGGGAACAAGCTCTAGTGAAGCATGGGTCAGGACTAACCTTAAGGGTTAAGGTTAGGGTCAGGCATCCAAGGGTCACACATGGGAAATGGAGATTCAAGAGTCACTTGAGGGCCTTCCTATATAATAGGGGCATGGGGCACACTTAAGGGAGGCTTGGGGGCTTGGAGACTTACGCTATGGTCTCTTCTGTAGAGGTCCATATCTACTCACCTACCATTTCACACTATAGCTACATGCTATTGGATTGGAGTTATACCTCTTGATGGTATGGGACATCAAGGTAGAGGTATGATGTATTTCATTTATAATTCATGTGTGTATCCCTTGGGCTCGGGGATGGTTGGGTGGATGAGTTTATGCCTGATTTATGCATGTTTATGCATAACAATTATCTAGAGAGATCTAAGGGTTTTAACAGTGGTATCAGAGGAATCTCTAGTTAATTGTTGTTGATTTTTTAATTATAATTTTTGGTATTTTTTTAATTAAATTTTAATATTTACTAATAAAAATATTATTTTATTGATTTGTGTTGATGATTTGCATGTGTATCATCGATATGGCGATTGGAATGTGTGCTACTACTATTCAATGGACGAATCGATGTTGCGGGAGAATTCCATGAGTTTAATGCTTTTTTTTTTTATTTTTTGTGGTTTAAAATAAGAATTAATGAAATTTTTTACAAAAATACCACATATTTTATTGTGAATATTTTTGGTAGAATGGATTCCCTAAATTTCTAGAATTTTTAAGAAATTTTTCCTAATTTTTTAGGAATTTTTTTATCATACATTTTTTCTGGGTTTTTCCGCGGGTATGCGATCAAATTTCTGTCGATTTTCTACTAAAATGCAGTAGGGGAGTATGTTGATGCATGAAATGCTCTCCGGTGTGCGTGGGACCCTCTTTGCCTCTCAAATCTAATTTTTCTCGTCTTTTTTCCTCTCCGGCTGTGTAAACTCCTTTTAAAAGGGATTTTTAATTAAACATTATTCATAATTAATGTTAATTATAATTAATTAAAGATTTAATTAAAAAACTTTAATCAAAAGATTAATTAAATTAAGCTCTCTATTAACAGAGAGAGAAGGAGGAGGAATTGATTTTTTGATGGATTTTATTGGATGTTTTTCAAGTTTTATATGGACTCATCAGGTTTTGCTTAGATCACTTGTGTCTAGGGGTTTTTTTTAAAGGGTATATACACGTGTTTTCACTTGCTTACTTTGGAGTTTTGCTTGAACGACACCACGTTCATATACTCCTGATTGATGAGTTGGCCACCAATTTTAATGCTTCTTTTGGCATGATTAATGACCATTAGATGGTATGCATTGATTTTTATGATCAACTATGGTTTTCATGGATTCAAGGAGCTTCTATGCTTTTATGGTTTTATAAGGATCTTTTGATCTTTTGGATAATATCATGTGCTTTGAAGGTAGCATTTGCCTTCGTTTTTTACACGTAATTTTACAGTATATTTCTTGTACTCTTGTATATATTCCAACTCGGATACCTAGTTGTTTATGTATCTAGGTGAGTTATTTTTCTACCCTAACTTTATTGAGTGTATTGGGTAGTTATCATTAGAAAAACGCTAATAATTTAATTTCTTTTCTAATGATACACTCGGAAAGAGTTATTCCTTGGATGTAGTCTTAGGTATATAGAGACAGGTTTTAGCATGTGAAAGTCTGGATAATGCCATCTTATTCCTTTTATATAGGATTTTATTCATATTTTCTAGACGGCATACTAGAGAGTTTTCAAATTGTTAAGGTATGTATGGGTGGTATCATGGTGGTATGGGATGCTAGTGATCCCTCACATATATTATCTTATGGAATAATTTGGGCTCATGATTGTTGCTTTGCTTACATCACTTAGCATGTTGACCTCAACATTCAAAGACAATCTCATTTTTTAAATTCACTAGAAGTTATAGTATGGGCATTCTCTAGATAAACTTCTTTTATCTATAGCCTGCATGTATTGATGAGTGTAATCTTATCGGCATTTTCACTTGTTGAAATCTTTTTCTTTAGAGTTCAACGAGTTTATCTTGTTTGTTCGGATTAAGAAAATTTAGATTTTTCCTTTATTGGCATTTCTTTCTCTAGTTCCGTACTTTAGGTGATTTATACAATCAACCTGATGGTTTACGAATGGACATATGTGACTCATCGAGATGCTGATGGACATATGACTCATCAAGACGCTGATGGCTCTCTATGTTGATATGGGTAACTCGTGACATCGATTATTCCATGTGCAGATGTGGGTACGTCGTCGGGGCGCCGATGAATCCCTGGTTCTTGCTGTTATAATGCCATGTTTTCCTACTTTATTCCGAATGATTTACAACGAGGAAATTACTTTTGAGTGTGAATTCCTCTGATCATCCGCAGTAGTCTGATGGGCAAACAGAGCGTATGAATGAGATTGTAGAGATATGCTTCATGCATATGTCTCTGGAAAAGCATCAAATTGGAAAAATTATCTTCCAATGATGGAATTTGCCTACAGTTTTAAACATATGGCCATTGGTTTTAGTCTATTCATGCTTATGTATGGGTATCAACCCAGGGCACCTATTGATGTCAGTGTTAAGAACATCGAGCTTGATGCATCGAGGGATTTCTTGCATGATATGCAAGAAATGCTGACCGAAGCTCAGGATTCTATCAGGAGTGCTCAGGATAGAGTATGATTTTATACTGAGACGACGCTCATCTCGGGCTTTTAAACCAAGAGCGTTGGTTTATTTAAAAGTTCCTAAAGATTCTCAGACTTTGTCAAAAGAAAAATGCTCGAATTTATCGCCTAGATATTGTGGTCCATGTTATACATCGGATTGGCATGGTTGCGTATGAATTAAAACTACCTCCAATTGTTAGAGTTTATGCAGTCTTTCATATCAATAAATTGAAAGGGAAACTGGGAGGTGAGGATAACATAGTTACTCCTCAAGAACTCGTTGAAGTTGAAGAATTATCCTATGTTCCACATGAACCTGATAAGGTACTTGAATTCAGGGAAAGGAAACTTTGTAGTTGACTAATCCTTGAGATTAAAATTAGATGGACAGATAGGAAAATCGAGGTTTCGACTTGGGAGTCAGTTGATATTGTTCAGTGCAGTTCTCCTTCTTTTCATTGCAAGAGTGCAATGTTTTGAGAGAGGGGACATATGTTATATGCACATTATGTGTGCATATACTAGGAGGCTAACCCACATTAGGCTTGAGAGCATGGGAGCATGGGAACAAGCTCTAGTGGAGCATGGGTTGGGTCTAACCTTAAGGGTTAAGGTTAGGGTCAGGCATCCACCAAGGGTCACACATGGGACACATGGGAAATGGAGAGTCAAGAGCCACTTGAGGGCCCTCCTATATAATAGGGACATGGGGCACACTCAAGGGAGGCTTGGGGGCTTGGAGACTTAGGCTATGGTCTCTTGTGTAGAGGTCTATATCTACTCACCTACCATTTCACACTATAGCTACATGCTATAGTGTGAAATGGTACATGCTATAGTCTATATCTACTCACCTACCAATCCAATAGCTACATGCTATTGGATTGGAGTTATAGATCTTGATGGTATGGGACATCAAGGTAGAGGTATGATGTATTTCAATTATAATTCATATATGCATCCCTTGGGCTCGGGGGTGGTGGATGAGTTTATGCCTGATTTATGCATGTTTATGTATAACAATTATCTAGAGAGATCTTAGGGTTTTAACAGTAGTCTGTATATATTTTGATTTAACACAACACGATATCAAGCTTCACTCGCCAACATGCATTGTGAATCGCGTTGTACTGTGACGGTAAATCTTTATTATTCTTTCATTGTAGATGCATCCTTTTGAGATTGAGGTTGAACCCAATACTAGGTTTGAAGAAATGCCTAATGAGAAATTGTTCAATTTCCTTCACAAAGTCAGCCAGCACCATCGCTAACCTTAGATATTGCATATGTTTTCTTGCAACGTCTCCATCGAGAGTATGATCTTGTCTAGATGCTCATATCTCCAAGAGAAAGAGCATTCATACCAATGGACAACTTCAAATGATGTCATCATCTTGGAAAATGTTCAATATGTGCATGTGGATGATCTTGTTTCTTCCATATCCTTAAGAGATAAGTTAAACATGGATATTTCAAAGGTGCCAGGGGATAGGAAGAAGACACACAGTAAGTGCCCAGTACACAAGCGTAAATGTTATCTTGTTGACTACAAGTTTATTTGCTATTTGCATTTGCTGCTTGAGGATGGGTGAAGGAGGAGGATGGGCTGTCCATATCATACGATGGCCAGACAGAAGTCAAGGAAGTGGATATTGGCAGGACCAGGGGAAAAAGCTCGACCCGTATACATTGCTAAAGACTTGAATTCGGCTAAAGAAGATGAGCTCATCGCTCTCCTTAAGGAATTTAAGGATTATTTTGCCTGGAATTACAAAGAGATGAAGGGGGTACCACCTGAGGTAGTACAACATACGACTCCAATCATGGAATTTAAGGATTATTTTGCCTGGAATTACAAAGAGATGAAGGGGGTACCATCTGAGGCAGTACAACATACGACTCCAATCATGGAAGGGTCGAGACCAACCAAACAAAAAACCATACCAGATGAATCCTAAGAATGCAGCAATTATAAAGGAGGAAATAGACAAGCTCATTGCTGCGGATTTCATCTATGAAATCGAACATACGGATTGTTTATCACCAATCGTAGTGCCAAAAAATAATGGAAAACTTAGGGTATGTGTTGATCTTAAAAAGTTCAACACAGCCAGTAGGAAAGACCATTATCCAATGCCTTATACTACAGAACATGTTTTGGAAAGAGTGGAAGAAGCTTACAGCTTCTTGGATGGATTCTTAGGTTACAATCACGTGTCCATAGCACTAGAGGACCAGCACAAGATAGCTTTCAATACAATGTGGGGGACATTTGCATACAAGGGTTATGCCGTTTGGTCTCACCAACGCCCCAGCAACCTTTCAATGGTTGATGTGCACAAACTTTAAGGATTACTTACAAAAGTGGTTGGAGGTATTCATTGACAATCTGTGTGCACACTCTCGATGGGCAGACCATCTGGCCTACTTAAGGAAAGTGTTCGAGCGATGTCGATTATATCGTATATCATTGAACCCTTTGAAGTGCCAGTTTTGGGTCAAGCATGGTGTGATATTGGGACACATTGTCTCAAAGAATGGTATATCCATGGATAATAGCAAGGTCAAGCTGATATTGGATCTGCTACCACCTACCAACTACAAGGATGTGCAAAGATTTATGGGCCGCCGTTTCATAATTTTCTACGCTGAAATAGCCAAAACCTTGTACAAGCTCCTCATTGTCTTTGAATGGAATGAGGAATGCCAGGAAGCATATGATCAACTGAAGCAAGCATTGGCGGCTAGCGCGCCAATTCTATGACCCCCCAATTGGGATCTCATATTTCATGTGCATATTGATGCATCAAGTTTTGCTATTGGTTGCATACTAGCCCAGCCTGGTGAGTTCAAATTGGACTATCCAGTCTGCTTCGCTAGTCGTCAGCTAAATGATGTGGAGGTGAACTGCACCACCACAGAGAGGGAAGGATTGGCCATGATTTACGCCGTCAAGAAATATCGACATTACCTCTTGGCCAACAAATTTATATTTTTCATGGACCATCAAGCCTTATTATAACTAGTGAAGAAACCTTGCACCACAAGGAGAATCACGCGATGGTTGCTATTATTATTGGAATTCAACTTTACAGTCACGGTAAGAGAGGAACACAACATGTGTTAGCCAATCACATGTCAAGAATTCCAAATGGGGAACCAACAACTGGTGTTGATGATCTCCCTAATGCTTGTTTGTTCAAGTTGGACATGGTACTTGAATGGAGTGAGGAAATCTCATATTAACTTGCTTATGGTTTCCTGCAAGGAAATACCTTTGAACAAAGATAAAATGTGGTGGCTTATCAAGCTTGCTGCACCTTATCAACTGATTGCGGGAGAACTATATAAACTAGGAAAAGATAATGTGCACCTTATCAACTGATTGCGAGAGAACTATATAAACTAGGAAAAGATAATGTGCTCAGAAGATGCATTAGAGAAGATGAGTTCATCATCATATTAGAAGAGGCTCATTGAGGGATAGCAGGGAGGCATTTTGCTAGAGAAATCACAGATCGAAAAGTGCTTCAAGTAGGACTATGGTGGCCTACGTTATTTGGAGATGCCATAGAATTTGTCAAAAGATGCGAAGAATATTAACGTTTTGCTATTCCACAACAAAAGGACAAGATGTCGTTCACCCCTATTATTGTAAGACAACTGTTTGAGAAATGGGGATTTGTGGGACCTATTAGTCCAGCGGCACATCCATCCCAAGCTCGATACGTGATCATGGCCACGGACGATTTCACAAAATGGGCAGATGCCAGAGCCTCAAAGAGAGCTGATGCACGAACAACATCAAAATTTTTATACGAGAAAGTCATCTTGAGGTTCAGCTGCCCGTTAGAATTAGTTAGTGATTGCGGCTCACATTTTATTAATGAGGTGATTGACCATTTACTTACACGATTCTTAGTGGTCTATCGAAAATCATCACCTTATTATCCCCACAGGGGCCAATGGTCAATCAAAGAGTAAAAACAAAATTTTGTGTACTATCTTGACAAAAACCTTAGAAGCAAGTCGAACAGACTAGGAACATAAGCTGACAGCAGCCCTATGGGCAAACATCATATAAGGTAGCGATGGGGTACACTCCGTTCCGTCTAGCTTATGGTATTGAAGTAGTTCTGCCCATGGAATACTCCCTTCTGTTTAGCTTATGGTGTTGAAGCAGTTATGCCCATGGAATACTTAGTCCCAAGCTTAAGGATTGCCGTACAAGAACATCTGATGGAGAATGCATTAGCTAAAAGACTAATCCACTTTCTGTCTCAAGGTGAGTGAAAAGAATCTTCCCAATGGCCAATTCAACTTGCATAGGTTTCCCTGATTTTTGTTCTAAGACTAGCTTACACAAGCATCCTGGGGAAATGAAAGAATGAGTACTGCTGAATCAATCAAAGCTTAAAAGGCTTACCCTAATACTCAGCTGGAGTATGGATGAGTGAGAATTGGTGATTTGGCCCTTGGTTTTCAATTGCAGCATAAATCTGTCCTCTTTCCTCTTCCACTACCTCAGCTATTATGACTGCTCTAGCTGCTGCTGTCTGCAGCTATTATGACTGCTCTAGCTGCTGCTGTCTGCTGCTGTCTGCAGCCTGAGGCGGAACTCTTTCTCTTTGGTTGCCCCAGTTCTGGGAAGGAGTTCTAAGGCTACTCTAGACAGAGGCAGATGGCTGAGCTAGAGTTCTCCTGGGATTTCCCTGATTTGGGCAAGACGGTTGACTGATACAAAGGGATTGGTCTGTGCACTCTGGGTCCTTGACTTCATTGTCCCCTTCACATGGCAGGAGTCAGGTAGTCTTTCAGCTGGTGACGGTGACCAAAACCCTGGCATCCACCAAAACACCGATTCTCACTTCTGAGCTCGTCCCTCTGAATCCTTGAAAGAGGTGGGGCTCCTGAGAAAGTGTTCAGGGGGAAGGGTCTTCCTTCACTTCTGAATCTTCCCGCATCCTGATTCTAAATTGGGTCTTGCTGCCTCTTTGGGGGTGGAAAGTTTGAAGCACTTCCCGAGGTTTGGAATCTTTTAAAATTAGAGGGTGCAGGCTTCGGCGAGACCTTAACTACAAAGGCTTTGGCAAAGTCCTTTTCCATTCTTATTGCTTCGGCCATCGAGACAGGTTTGGCATTCTTTACTAAGGTGTCCAATGGCTCGTTCATTCCTCGAATGAACCTGGCCATTCATCCAATTGTGGAGAATATTTGAGGAGAAGGGCAAAAGCTTGATGATACTCTTCAATTGTGGAGAATATTTGAGGAGAAAGACAAAAGCTTGATGGTACTCTTCAATTGTCCGGCTATCCTGCTTTAGTTCCAATAACTCATTCATTTTAGTTTCAAGGAAGCCCAAAGGATAAAACCTTTTACTGAGGTAAGCTTTAAGATCGATCCAGGTTTGGATATTCTGGTCGAGACGGTTAGTCTCGCAGTGATTCCTCCAAGCGACTCTAGGCGTTTCCACAATCTTTAACCTGGCGAGAGCTATCTTGCTTCTCTCATTGTAGCTAGTTACATCAAAGTATTCTTCCATAGCCTCAATCCACTTTTCCACTACTTCACCTAACTGCTCCCCTTCACCTTTGAAGGAACCAAGTTGGGATCTGTGCAGTGCTTTTTGAACATCTGGATCTAACTCTTCGTCATCGGTTAGAGGATCCGGTTGCCTTGCACGGGCCGCATGCCGCCTCATGACTAGATGACAAAACGAGATTTTTGTCAGCTTAACTTTGATAATAGATTTATGATTATTTAATTTTTGAGATTTATCTTTAAACAGATAATTATTTCATCATACTTTTGAACAAGATTAACCATATTCACAATCATGAAAGCAATTTGGATTTTATTTATTTTTTTTGCAAAACCTCATTTATTATAAAAAGTTTTTGATATATACATAGAGCATCACGGCTCCAAAGTCACTGCCTCAATTGTGTATGCATAAAGAAGCGAAACTGCAAAGGAGACATGCCATGGTACACACAATTCATTACAGAAAGAGGTGCTGTAATTCTACTTCTAGGGATAAAGCGGCTAAGAAGCCTAAAAACTCGGCATGAAATTCTGAAGTTCGTGGGTGAATGATTAAAGAGTTGTACATGCTGAACAAACCCTAGCCTTATCAGAATCATGGCTAAGGAAATATTTTGCCTGAGCCTCTGACGCTGATTAGTACTGATATTAATACATCGTCCTCCAAAGAACCACATATACCGACGTCGCTCTACAGGATCAGGAAAGTAAAGACTCTCAAAATGACGTGCGAGTCTCACTCTGCTTACTCGGGTCGTAGCAGAGTTGATGAGGTGCTCGAATGCAAAGGCTATCATATCTTGACTCTGGGAGAGTTCAGGAATGCCAGATAGATTCGGGGTATCCATCTATAAATTTCCAATTCAATTTATGAGTTTTCAATTTTTGAAGTTCATTCAACATAATATTAACAAGCGAAAACATTATTTCCCGGATTTACCTTAAAATTTTAAGCAATTTCTGTTGCTGTTACGTAAATTTACAACAGCACTCTGATACTAAATGTGGGATCCCACTACCCCCTCCGCACACCAGATTCCCGGTAGGTGGCAGCGGAAGCAGCTCCCTCATGCGCGGGCAAGGTTCCCACTCAGGGCCTCGCCCTCGAATGTCTGGGCACGAGACTAAGCTGGTGATCATTCCGAAAACCAAAACCGAGAAAATTTTCCATGCTCGAAAAATGGGGACGATTCCACCATTTTTATTTT
The DNA here is from genome assembly GCF_041138505.1 of Cibotium barometz. NCBI lineage: Eukaryota > Viridiplantae > Streptophyta > Polypodiopsida > Cyatheales > Cibotiaceae > Cibotium > Cibotium barometz. Next base: position 394,232 of record NC_141047.1, on the reverse strand, counting down.
CTTAACGAATTTTTCTAACGAAGTCAAGATACTGAACTAACCTTCATCTAAGTAAACCAGATAGAAGGGAAACTATTACAGACTTAACTTGAAGGAATCAACGCTTTTCTCCTAAATGAATCAGGCACAGCCGTTGATCTATTCATTAGGAAAGTCTTTAGGCTTTTATTTAACTACTCGAGTTCTAAATGTATTCCTATAAATCAATTTTATTATTAAAACTCTACTGATTCCAGCCTCCATACGGCCCATGGGTTAGCCGCCACCCAACCACTGGAATTGGTAGAACCAAATAAGTACTCACCCGCCCATAATTGAATGCCTTTCTTAACTTTTACTTTAGAATACAGATATGCACACACTCCTCTTTAAACTTGAACTTATAAAACAATCCATTGACAAACATTTATTGGTTATAGATGTCATAACTCAAAATTTCCATTCAATCCTTGTTTCTCACAAAAAAAATAGTATCACTCTGGACTCTCCGTTGAGACCAGCTGGTCAACAAACGAGATCCAGTAACAGATTACAATAAACATTAGTCCATCATATAATATATATCTTCCACGACATACGCATGGGTGTTATAAGCACCGCGAGCCCATGCATTGCCTGGTCAGAACCCTCCAAGATCCTCCTTAGGTGTCCTGGCACTTCACTCAGGGACCACTTCATTGGCCGTCCTTTGAACACTCCCCCAGCTGTTGCAACACCGAACTTTCCTTAGAAAAACACATATACCAAATGCTCCCTCCACCAGCATTCTAGCGTAAGACAGTCCTTCCAGAAAACAGGGTTTCTATGCAAGTTTTTATTTTTGATTTTCTTTTGAATATAATGAGTATATCTTAAATCCGTATCCTAATGCTTCTAGATCGTAGGTCTGAATTCCAACAAAATTTCATGAATTCTGTAACCTTGATCCTCAGATCTGAATCAAAGGGTCTTAACTTGATTTCAGATTCGGTGGGTGATTTGAGTGAATTTTCCTAAACTGGTCACATCATCTTTTCTTGGAATGACGAAAGAGTTATGTCTTGGTCATAGTCTGATTCAGGGTTTGAGTCTGGAAAGGTTCTCCTCCCTGAACTATCTTTCTCGAAGGGTAATATTTCAATTACTACTTTACTGAATTTCATTCATTGAGTATTTGCTTAACTGAATTCAAAACTAATCACGAATTCCTATGAGAAATAAATTAATCATTTATCTAAAATTCCGACTTCGATAGTTTTTCTAAGTTTTCTCATTACCATCCTAGAGAATATGAAACGGTAGAATTTTCTCTCACAGAGTATTTACTTATTCATTCACCAATATTCATGGGATTTAAAAATAAGATTAAGAGAAATCTTATTTTGATATAAAAATTATGTATGCATCTATTTATGAATAAAATCTAACTTCTATGAAAATAACACTTTTATATAAAAGAAAATCCTTCTATGCATCTATTTATGCATAAAAATAAATTTTGATGAAAGTAACACTTTTATAATAAATAAAAATTCTTTTATGCATCTATTTATGCATAAAAATCAATTTTGATGAAAGTAACACTTCTATAATAAAAGAATTCTTTTATGCATCTATTTATGCATAAAAATCAATTTTGATGAAAGTAACACTTTTATAATTAAAAAAATTTCTTTTATGCATCTATTTATGCATAAAAATCAATTTTGATGAAAGTAACACTTTTATAATTAAAAAATTCTTTTATGCATCTATTTATGCATAAAAATTAATTTTGATGAAAGTAACACTTTTATAATAAAAAAATCTTTTATGCATCTATTTATGAATAAAAATTAATTTTGATGAAACTAACACTTTTATAATTTAAAAAAACTTTTATGCATCTATTTATACATAAAAATCAATTTTGATGAAAGTAACACTTTTATAATAAATAAAAAAATTCTTTTATGCATCTATTTATGCATAAAAATCAATTTTGATGAAAGTAACACTTTTATAATTAAAAAAAAAATTTATGCATCTATTTATGCATAAAAATTAATTTTGATGAAAGTAACACTTTTAGAATAAAAAAAATTCTCCAATATGCATCTTTGTATGCATAGAAATTAATTCTAATGAAAATAACACTTTTATAATAAAAATATTTCTAATATATATTTTTCTATACATAGAATGAAAATAACACTTTTAGAATACACAAATAGTGGAGATTACTCTTTTTTAATAATAAAAGATAAAACTTATTTCACAAAATTTAAGAAAATTTTGCTATAACCTCCTTTGTATGGCTGACCATTTTTTATTTTTTTTTTCATTCTCAAGTTACTTAGAAATTATCCCAAAAGTTTAAAGCATTCTAAACTAATCAAATTTCACTTTTTAAAGAGAAATAATATGAAAAGTTTAATTCTAAGAATTTGATTACATATTTAGGATAAAGAAAGGCTGAATTCAAGAATGAAGAGAGGGGGAAGCCTTTCCATCAAGGCATAACATCATTTTTCATTTTAAAGAAAATAAAAATTAGAAAACCATTAAATGGAATAAAGAAAAAGTAGGATTTCTAGCTTACATGAATTTTTGTGAGCTTTCCTTTGGCTTGATGGTTTGAGGGATCTACTCTTGTTTGCAACAAGAGTAGCCACCAATTCTTTTGAAGAGGAAATGGTCAAAAACTAATGGCTTTGGGGAGGAGTAGAGTAACAGTGCATAAAACACTATTTTTTGGCTTTGGAGAAGAGTAGAGTAATAGTGCATAAAACACTATTAAGCTTCTACAAAGGGGGATGCTTCTATTTATAGGAAAAAGTGAGCTTCTAACCAAGCAAACTGATTCTAGAATTTTCTAAATTAGTTTGGTCAATTTTTGACCATTTTTAGGTTAGTTTAGTTCACTTTTTGGATCCAGTTTTGAATTAGGAGAGAGGAGAGATGAAATATCTAATTTTATTGATTTAAAATTTAAAAGCAATGATGAAAAAAAGGCGCCTACTTTATGAGAGGGAATCCCCACTCTGAGGTGTCAAAATTTTATTTTTTTAGTATTTTCTTTGATCCTTAGTCCACTCTTCATCTTATTTGAGTATTTACTCATTTTTAGGGAGATTTTCTTTATTTCTTCAATTTACCTCTTTCCTAAATTTACCTCCTCCCTAAATTTGAATTAATCTTATTGGTCCATAGGAACCTTAATTTAAAATTTTTAAAAAAATTAGACCCTTAAGATAAGGCCTTTTGAACAGATTATAATTTATTTCTAATGCACCTTCTGAAATTCTTTTTGAACTTCTGTTTCAGAGAAATTTATTTTAATAAGATGAGATATTTTTCCATCCAAAAATATTTAAAAATTGAATCGTCTCTCTCTAAAAGATTTTCTCTCTCTAGACCAAAACAGGTAGAAACAAAATCTTTTATATTTTTGAAGAGAGATTTGATTACAGGGAAAGATACTAGACTTCTTGAGAGACTGGGAAAGAATCTTACCATAAAAAATGAGCATGCATCACAGTTTAGCATGTTATGGTTCATTAAAACATCATATAATATTTTGTTTCTGTAAGGTTGTTGGGAGACGGAGCAAAATTTTTTCTTTCTGTAAGGTTGTGTGTGTGTGTGTGTGTGTGTGTGTGTGTGTGTTCAGAATGAATATTGTAAGCATTTAATTAGAGAGAGAAAATCATGCCTACAGATTTGATTAAAAGCCTCAGTTTGTGTGTGTGTGTGTGTGTGTGTGTGTGTGTGTGTGTTCAAAATGAATATTGTAAGCGTTTAATTAGAGAGAGAGAGAGAGAGAGAGAGAAAATCATGCGTACAGATTTGATTAAAAGCCTCAGTTTGTTTGCCTACAAAGTTTTTGTTTCTGTAAGGTTGTTGGAGACGGAGCACAATTTTTTCTTTCTGTAAGGTTGTGTATGTGTATGTGTTCAAAATGAATATTGTGAGCATTTAATTAGAGAGAGAGAGAGAGAGAGAAAAAAGCATGCCTAGCGATTTGATAGAAGAAGAAGAAGGGGCGAGGTGGTGATGCAAAGGGACGACGCAAAGGGCGATTGCAGGGAACTCGATATATGCGAATGAATGAATCTCCTGAGGGAGATACGGGCCATTAAAGACCAATGTGGTCCTGTACCATGTGGGCTTGGCACCACTCTTGTGGTGTGTTATTGATGATCATAAGTGGCATTTATAAGGTCTGACACATGAATGACACGTCAATATGCTAGGTACTCTCACTCCTCTCCTCTCCTGCATGTGTTTGATTTATTTTAGGAAACGTTATTGCGGTGCCCTATTGCCTTTGCCTCACAACTGCATCTACCTCCTCATTGACCCCCCCAAACTCAAAAAATGCTATTGCCTCTACATCCATAGCATCTGCACAAGTATTTTGAGATTTTTGACCTAAACATAAGTATTTGTTTTTAGGTCAGGACCATGCGATAAGGGACTCGCAGGCACTCCACGAGCTTTCTTTCGCCTGGTAATGACCGTTTCTTAACTTATTATACGGTTTATAAGGGTAATGTTGCTAACAAGGTCTGCACCAAGCGATAGGAGACTCATTAGCATCCTAAACCCCCTTAGGGTCATGTTGCTCACAAGGTCAGTACCAAGCGGCACGAGTCTTGTTGGCATCCTTAATATTGACCCCCTTTTGAGATTAATTTTCTCAAGGGTCAGTACCAAGCGATACGAGGATCGTGGGCATTGTGTTGGCCCCATATTGCTTGGTACTGACTCCCCTTGGGATACGTTGTTCACAAGGTTAGTACCGAGTGACATGAGTCTCGTTGGCATCCTGCATGCCCCATATCGCTTGGTATTGACCGCTTTTTGAGGTCATTTTTCTCACGGGGTCAATACCAAGTGACGAGAATCTCATTTACAGGCACCATTTTGCTTAGTACTATCTCCCTAGTGGTCACTTTGCTCACGGGGTTAGTACCAAGACATAGGTGGCTCGTGGGCATCGCGCTGGCCCCATATCGCTTGGGACATGTTTCTCTCACGGGGTTAGTAGCAAACGACAAGAGTCTCGTTGGCATCTTGCAGGCCCCATAGGGCTCATTCCTTCAGAGGACAGTGATCTCGACTCTTGGAGCATGGAAGTGATCATATTCGTGTTCTTACATGTAGTAGTGTCAGTCCCTTGATGCCACCATACTGATATCTTTATTGCCACATAAGATGAAACATTCTCCATCTCGGCTCCCCTATACGAGAAACATAGGCTAGCTAAAACCCAAAATGATGTGTTGAAGACCATGACCTTGGTTTTCCCGAGACTCAGGTCTTTCTCATCACAAAACCTCTACAGTGCATCCAAATGTCTCTGCAATCCCTCTATGAGGAAGATTGGCTAGATGAAATCTGTTATGATGTGTCGAAGACCATGACATTGGTTTTGTCAAGATTGATTATGAAGTCTCTCTCGTCACAAAACCTCTACAGCACATCCAAATGTCTCTGCAATCCCTCTGTGCAACAGATGCTGAGATCAGAACAATCCTCTGCATATAGTACAATGTATACCAGTGGTTCAAAAGAGCTAGTACAACTTCTCTTTGCATTTGGCTAGGAATGCAAGCTTCTTCATGCGGGTCGGAAGATTCTCTACATTTCACATGCCGAGATCAGTCTACGTTCTCTTGCCTGCAAGAGCTGAAGTCGTGTGTTCGTGCATTCATCATCATACCACCCATTTTGTGGTTGTGATCTTGTGGGAGGGTTAGCACTAGAGCACGTGGTGTAAGGGAAGATAGCATGACCAGAGTCATGGATGATTGAGGAGAGCTGCGATGTAAGTGTGAATATGGACAATGTAAGATCAAGATAATTGAGGAGAATTGTGTTGTGTGGGTGTGGGCGAGATCATGTGTTGAAGTGCGGCCAGATAGATGATTTTCGTAGATTATCATCATAGATAGAGTCAATGGGCAATCTAAGATCATGTGCTGAAATGCGGTGGGATAGATGGGAATCAAGATCATGATGGAAATGAATGTGGGTGAAGTGGAGAATAGGGGGTCCCGAGTGGGTTGGGGGGAGGCAGGAGATGGTGAAAAGGATGGCCGGCTCCTATGCATGGGGGTGGGATAGTGAAATATTGGATATGTGACATAATAACAAGAGACCCCATCAAATAATCGACCATACTAGAGCCACCCCTAAAGCATCTAAGGCTATCGAATGTAGGCCTACGAGAAACTTTGTTAAATATGATCAGCTCATGTATGGCTTCCATGTCCAAAAATGTCTCTCATACATAGTAACATGTCCTACATCCTTGGATGACCGCTATAGCTATAGTCCCATCTCTCCAAGATCCATCTTGGTGAGGATAACAAAGTCTGCATGGAAATCTTACATTTGACCTGCATCCCAGTTGTCCGTGCATTAAAGTCGCCCAACAAGAGGATATCCCCTTGTTGGGGGAATTCCACAATGTCTACAGTAGTAACACACTGCAATGTATATTGCCCAAGCTCCTGGCAAGGCTAAGTGAATCCACATGAATTGGGCCCCCTCGTCTCGTCTAACCACTGTGATCACCTTGTGTAAGTGGGGTTTGAACAATACCCTGACTCCTCCGAATCCTCTCACTCCCCCAGAAGTGTGAGTCTCGCAGACTCCTACATGTATCTTAAGACCTTTGGCAGCCCTCTCTTAGGGCTTTGGTGTGTCTCCGTGTAGAAAACCATATCCCTGTCAATGGAAGTCTCCAATAAACCTCTTGGATTAGAACAAAAGGTCCCACTGCAATTCCATGTAGCCATGTGTCATGTATCTACTGTCTCATAGATCCCGCACTGTCATTAGGGCAGTGCTCCAACTGTAGGGGTGTAAGGTCATCTCGCACATAAATCTGGGTTGCTTTGAGGGTCCCCCTCTTCTTCAAAATCCCATGCAACCTTCCCTTCTTCCCACTCACCATGCATCGGTGAAGTATTTATGTTTTCAAAAAACCCAAAGGGCCTGTGTGTAATGAGTTTTCTGTCTTCAAAATGTTGGATAGAAGCTACCTTGAGTGGTAACAAGAGGATAAAAACTTCAACATACGTATGACTTCCCTTAAAATATGACTTGTCCCCAAAAAAGAAAAACATTGTAGTATGTTGGTCGATGCTTGGCAGGCAAATCACAACCTTCTATACCAGCATTCAAGACAAAAGGCAATCCATAGGTCAGATGTAGCTTCTTCATGAAAGCATTTCTGTAGTCAATCAACAGACCAAGGGGCAAGATAAATTCTTATTTATGCGAAAGCATGAAATACATGGATATGTAAGTGCTTCTTCAATACATGGATATGCTGTCAAACTTAGCATAGACCTAACAATTTTTAAAGGCATATACAGAAACAATCACGTAGGCATATTTACTGCTGACCAGACAGCAAAAAAGCTCGAACCTTTACTTCCCAGAAAAGAAGCGTCTCCAAGACTGCCAAGGCAGAAAACCACCTGTCCATGCAAAATCTCCATGTCTTTAGTCCAAACTCTGTATATGGGGAAAGTATATATGACTGTATCAAATTCATAACTGCAAATGTGGAGCAAAAAAAGAACACACCACAACTATAGCAACGAAAATAGTACTCATCTCTCTTGACCAGTCCCGATCCTCCACAGATTTTACACTTTTTCTGAGCCATCTACAAAACTCACACTTCCTCATAAAATTGTGAACAAGAAAGGCATTCAACAAGAGAGTGAAAGTCGCAACTTACAATTCTTTTACTAAACTCAACGCCAGCCACCACAAAAGGAGTTATTCCAGCTGCACGTCACCAACAGCAACTCCACTTTTGAGTAAGCAAAACACAACCTTGACGTTAGGGTCCAGAAAGAAGCCCATTAATGAATTAAATACCGTAAAAAAAGGTAAGCATCACATCGTACTAGCCCCAGGTCCACAAAGAGGACTGCTGGTGATGTTACTTCATTCATAAGTGGTGTAAGAATGAAGAAGGGAAGTCCTACATCCTTGAAACTGCTCCTACTATTAAGCCCCTCAATCATGTCACCGTCTAGAGTTACGATTTCACACGTCAATTGAGGAGCCGCATATTCCTACTTCATCCCCCATTTCAGGTTGAAAAGGCACTTTTTGCAAAGCCTTAGGCAATTGAGCAAGATGTGGATGCGCCCAATTAAGATGGGCTAGTTGAAGCCATGACATGACCTTTGTTCATGACCTCAAGAAAACGTTGACCCTTGCCCACAAAGGCATGTGTATAGATGGGCAAAGATACGGGGGCTCACCTAGGAGGGTCTTTTAAAAGGTCAAAAGAGGGCCATCGGACCTACAATTAGTTTGTGCTTTAAAATAACTTGCATGTATAAAATGTCTCCTAACCCTCATATTATCACTCGGTCTATTCAGTCATTAAAGCAGCAAGAGCAGGTGGGACAGCCAGCATCCTGTGTCGTTGCTAGTGGGAGGAAACCTGTACTAGAGGTTAAGAATGACAAGTAGCTGCTGTAACACCCTGTACGGGATGTTTGAATTTACGAGTAGCTGCTTAAATATTGTGCAGTTTATAGCAAAATGGCCAACTGCAGCAGGTACATGCGTCATTGGATGAGCGTTGAGCACATTGCAAGCCCTTGTCTGGGGACAAATTGCTATTGTCTTCGGCTCTATTTGTATGTGCCAAGGAAAAGCATGGACAAAAGTGTGTCTTCCTTGCTTTTCCGCCCCCCTCTCGCCCTTCAGAGGCCGCTTGTGGAAGCATCTACCTGCGTCGACCCACATTGCCACTGAACCCACTAGGATTTATCAATTGTACAAGGATCTAGACAGCTTATTCAGCCAAGAGCCCGGCATCTAACACAATGTGAGCAAGTCTAGGTCCAAACATGACGCTTACATTTAGTTGACTGGGTAAGTCTCAAGCAAGACAGGCATGGCAGGCACATCCCAAGCTCATTGGGTTGGGCAGCGTGGGGCAGCGGTTGAAGTGGCCGGACAGGTCGCACATGGACCAGGCATCAAAAGAGCAAATGGACAACCAGATTGGGCAGCCCGTGTGAAAGCAAGGGTGCCCACATGGGGGCATGGTGGGCTGGCCGACCAGGCCTTCATGGAAAAACTGCAGCATAAAAAGCATTTTATTATTTATTTTTGTAAGTCTTGATCTGGACCCTATAAAAGGGTGCTTGGGCTCATTCTTCTTTACCTCAGATTGAAGCGCTAGAGCGCAGGAGCACCAAGCTACGAAGATCTTGAAGCTCACAGGAGCAACGCATCCGAGTCTTCCAAGCTCTACAGGCAGCCCGCCCTAACACAGCTACAGTCGAGGTGAGCAATAATTTACCAACAGCCAGCCCAGAAGTTAACCAACACTCAACTTCTACATTGTCACCAGCTTGACCCCTTCTTCTAAATTATTTGGTGTGCAAGCTCAAAACATGGGAGATATCCAAACAACAGTTGCATATGCTTAAAGCATGATTTCTTGGGAATGATTTGAACGCGTGAAATTGTTTTCCGGCGTGAGCATTACCTCAATTTTTATGTGTGTGATGATTGTCCACGAGTCCGGGGACGCTGTGGGTGTGCACGTTTGGACCTGACATGGCCACTTGGCAGCTTGGAATGGAAGGGTGATGGAGAGACTTTCAGCCCACACGAAGACTCTTCTGCCATCATTTTAGGCAAGCTAACCACAATCATCTATTGCACGGCTGTTTTACCGTTGTCCAGCTACCAACTGCTCATAATCCAAACGACCGAAGTTGTTCCCAATGCTGCACAAGGTGTACCAACTGCAGCCTGTGACCAGAGCATCGCTATTAGTGCTGTCTAAGGGCTCAATGGTGGACATAGATGCTGCATGTTGATGCTACAACTACACAAGAATACCCACATCCTCTTGTTGGTGCTCTAGTTACTTATTCCCTAGCTTCAAAGCATAGCATCCCTCCCTTTTCTTCCCTCCATTGTTTCTTGCATACAGAAAACCCACGAGGCTTACTGCCCTTCACTTCCCATTTCTTTTGCATGCATGCCTGACAGTTGCTCTTCTCTTTTTGCACTCCTGCTTGTGCTTGTTTCCACGTCTCAAGGTCCCCCCGACTCACTTGAATGGTCTTTTAAAAAAATAGAGCATTTCGCTATCAACCTACAAAACAATGGTTGTATTGGGAGGTTTCATTTTGAAAGAGTGCTCAAATTAGTGCCCCCTTTTATGGACAATTAAGATTTTTATAACTTTTCTTATAGATAAGAGGTCTCAATAAAAATTATCCTCAGCGGGGTTGCCTTCAGGATTTGCCATATTCAGGATACGCCCCACCGGCACAAAGATTGGACAGTGCATGGGAGATTAGTGCTAGTATTACAGCTTGGCACATCTGGAAGGCTAGATGCACTGAGGCCATAGAGGACACTATTGTCTTGGACACACAATGCCTTTGTAGGATTTGGAGTGATATTATCCATACCCTTATGGCAACCTAGGCCAGTATATGAGAGAGTAGGATCATGGTCTATTCTTCATTTCCACTCATGTGGGACCTGTTAAAATATAGTATCTCATGTGGGAACGAGGCTTAGTAAAGGGTATAAATTATTATTTAGTTTATGCTACATGAGTCGGCCATTTCCATCATGAGGGTATAAATACCCATGCCCACCATTGTATTATTTCATCTATTCATTGCTAATACACGTCAAGCGTTGTTCGCCAACCTCTCTCTCTCTCCATCTGCGTCAACTTCTCTCTCGCTCACTGCCTGTGTAAAGCTTTCGCTGCACCAACTCTGACATGGTATCAGAGCTTGAAGGCTTCTGATCCTTGGACACACACAAGGCACGAGGGAGGAGACGCGCGGCAGACTGCAAACCTGCGTTTCTTCTTGAAGCAGCCAAAGCACCCAAGGCCAGCAAAAGCTACGGAAAGTTGCTGTGCAAGGGGCAGCGAGGAGTCGGAGAGGAGCTCAGAATCAAAGGCACCGGAGCAAGGCGAGCTGGTGGCGCTGGACAAGGGATTTTCATTCGAGCTGGACGAGCTGTTGCGGGCGTCCGCCTACGTTCTTGGCAAGGGCGGCCTGGGGATCGTGTACAAGGTAGTGCTGGGCAGTGGGCTGCCGGTGGCCGTTCGACGGCTGGGCGAAGGCGGTGCCCAGCGCTTCAAGGAGTTCGAGACGGAAGTTCAAGCCATCGCCCGCGTCCGGCACCCTAACGTCGTCAGGCGGCAGAGCAAGAGGAGGCCAGTGGCACCGCTCGTGCAGCAGGAGTGCAGCCGCAAGAGAACCGCCGGCTGGGAGAAGAGAAGGCGAAGGGAGGAGACGTGCGTTATCGAAGACCGGGTCGACTGAGAAGAGGTGGACGGAGTTTTCGAGATGGGACTCCCGTGTTCGAGCAAGGATGACAAACTGAATGGCGACAATTATGCGCATTGGAACTTGATCATGAGGCTATGGTTTAGCAGAAAAGGCTTATGGGACATTGTTGATGGCTCGGAGGAACGTCCCCGAAGGGATAGCAATCGTTTCACACGTCTTCAGGAGGAGGAGTTTCTCAAATCTCTTGTGGATTGGGAAGCTCACAATGCGAAGGCGATGTCGGCGATTGCAGAATCTCTCACCAAGGAAATTTCCCCTGCCATTCAGACTTTAAAGACTGCCAAGGAAATGTGGTCAATGCTTGCAGGAATGTTTGATCGAGACTCAACAATGCGAGCAGTAACCCTTCTCGGCCAGTTGTTTTCCATCAAGTTTGAAACCGGAACCTCTATGCAGTCACTTCTAATGAAGGCAAAGGTTATCCATGATCAGTTATCGGCTATGAATAGTGCATTCTCTCCACCTCTATCTGAGCAAAGTGTTTGGACTTTACATCGACACATATTTTCAGCCATTGCTACAAAGTGTCGAAAGCATGTAAACACATTTGCTTTCGCTTTCAAGGGGTAAGCCCAAGCAAACGCACCAAATTGTCCAATTACACACAGTGTGTATACATACGCGACAAATCACAGCTGTAATGCCCAATTACATGCTCTGAAAATCCCCAATTTTTATGCACTCCAATCGCTTCAATGTGCATCTAATTGGCCAATTTTCACAAACGCCCCAAATTTCTGCAAATGAAAGAGGTTCAATTTGCTGATTTTGACCTCAATTTTGAAAACCCCCAAATTGCAATTTTTCAATTTGGCCTCAAATTGAGAAATCCCCCAAATTGCAATTTTTCAATTTGGCCTCAAACAGAGAAATCCCCCAAATTGCACCTGCAACTTTCCTTTGAATCTGACCTGCACAGAAGTGTCTGCAAAATTTGAATATTTCAATGCATATTTTCACTCACATGGAAAGTGCTTGCAGGCGAGTGTAGTACGGATGGCAGGGACTTCTCTTGCAGGCGGCGTCAGTCCAAGTCCAGATGTGTTGCTTTGCTTGCAGGCGGCAGGCCAGGTGCAGGCAGAGGCGGGCTGCCAGCGTAGGTCGAGGTGTGGTGCCACCAGGGGTCTGAGCGGCAATGAGCCGCCGGAGCTGCACAGAGCGGAGAGGCGTGTGGAGGGTGCGAACAGCGGACGGAGGCGGTGCTGGGCGAAACAGCGGACGGAGGCGGTGCTGGGCGAAACAGCGGACGGAGGCGATAGGTGCAGACGAAGGCCGCAGGCAAGCCGGAATGGAGGCGGTAGGCGCAGGGCGGGAACCGGTAACTGGGCACGCGCTGGAGCGACGACGGAAGGCAGGCACTTCTGGGCGGCGGTGGATCTGGCTGCACCGCTGGCTGGAGAGAACGGTGCCGCCCGCGAGCTAAGCGGCGGCGGTGGGCTCCCCACTAGTGCCGCCGGCTGTTGGTGGCCGGAACTGGCGGACGGAACCAGTGTAGCGACGGAAACGCCGGCCGGAAACAGACAGTCCGGCGACGGAAAAGCCACAATCTGTCGACGAAAATTCGCAGGCTTGCTGCTGCTTCTCTACAGGCAGAATTCCAGGGACAGCTCCCAGCTCTGATACCAATTGTTGGGTGTTGGACTCACACACTCACACACACAAACCTGCACATTAGGGTTAGGTGTAGGATGGAGAAGCTCACACAGAAATGAGAGAGAGAGAAAGAGAGAGCCAAAAGTGTGGTATCCACAAAATGCTAGTCAACCCTTGCATGTATGCCACATCCATATAATATAGAAGTACAAAATATTATATGTTAGTGTCCTTTCACACTTGATGTCCAAGGGGAAAAACCACATGGAAAAAAGTACCCTTAGTTAAGCCCTGTTCGCACATAGCACTACCATAAGTGAGCATATGCCTACACAAATTACCCACGAAAGGGCCCCCTATTCCGTTACCGAGATAGTATTTGCTTTATTACTTTAGAGAGAATGATTGTGGACCGTAGATAAGCCAAACGCAAGATCTTGGAGGATCGGAAACCTGATTGAACTGTACACGGCTGTAGAAACACCTCAATGAACTGATCTCGAGCCTTTGCACTCTTCCCAAGGGCATGACGAAGGGCTGCACACCTGAGACTGAGAAAGGATGTAACTATGCTGTAAATGCTTATGAATGATATGTTATCTTCACCAGATGGCCAGCAGCTATTTAGTCCAATCCAGCCCTACATTTACAGTTCTACAGCAGTCCTACCTGCGTTTTTAGTCTAGCATCATTTCTACAACAATATTCAGCCTTCTGTGCATCTGATCTGTGCAGAAACGCAGATGTATATGCTGTTCTAGGGCCTGAAAAGGTGCTGACTGGTTGCGCTTATGACCTGTATAGCTGCGCTAGATCTGCAAGGGATTGTAGAGCTTCTGAACTGCTGTATGAGACTGCTGAATTGCTACATTAAACTACAGTGGCTACTAGAAGCAAAAATGCAAGCTCCCAAGGGTGGAGAAGCAAACGCAGAAGCTCCAATAGGGTTGGATTAGTCTAGGGCTGAAGGCGGAGATGCTCCTAAGGCTGAGGATGAAGGTTCAAGGCGCCGAGCTTCTAAAGACTGAATGAATGTCTAAGCCCTATGCAAGCCTATTTATACTAACTAGAGACTGGTCAAGTTGGCTGGTCATTTATTTAATAAAGTTTATATTTATAAATGACATTAAATGCTAAATAAATACCATAAAATATGAAAAAATTTACCAAATAAATCCTAGTAAATTCCCTAAGGCTTCTGGGATGTTCTAAATGATGCACAAGCATATGAATGCATATTATGCAAGATGCAGAGTGCTTTCTAATGCAAACCCTAAGGCTTCTACTGACTCTACATGCATTAATGATTCTCTCCAAGTGGGTTAAGGGACTTGACTGACTGACTGACCCGCTAAGGCTGAGGAATGACCTACGTAGCTCATGCTTGACTTATCCTGGACTGAGGATGTACAATGGGGTCACGGCGTACGACAAATATCATCCTACTGGGTTCTAATAATGTACAAATGTTGCACTGCTGATGATGAGCCAGTTTGTCACCATGCACTGAGTGCAGAGTGCATGTGGCATTCCCTCTTGTTTAGCTTGGCGGCAGGTTCATGGCTTCCAAGTAGTCCGCCAACAGCTGGGGGTACTCCTGGAGGAACTCCTCGTGTAGCCATACGGCTTCGTGGGTACCTCGATCTGAAACATCAAACACTTCTGGACCAACATATGGTTTTAGCCAAGAAACATGGAAAACATCATGCAAACTGGTAGGCAATTTTAACTTCATGGAGACATCACTTAACTTTTTGACTATTGGAAAAGGGCCAAAACTATGGAATGAAAGCTTCGGACAATGTTTGCCCACTTATTTCAATCTTTGTTTCATGATGCACTGAGAGACCCAATCCCCTTCCTTGAAGTGGATATCTCGTCTAAACTTACATGCCTGTCTGTGAACTGAATAATGGCCAGGCTCAAAATTGAGGGCCAAACTGGGTTGAGTATCAAACTTTACGGAATCGACATACTGATCTTCTAAGTCTTTTCCAGAGATGTTGAGAATGGTAGACTCCTGACTGATCTAGATGCTGGTCCTTCTACTAAGAACATCTGCTATTGGATTATGCTGACCAGGGATGTACTTAATCATTCCTCCGACCCCAGTTTCCAGAAACGCCGTTTCTGGCCCACCGAAACGTTTCGGAAACGTTTCTGTTTCCAGAAACGACGTTTCCAAGGCCCTGTTTTTCCAGGGTTTAGAAACCCGCGTGCTGTTTTTCGCCGCCATTCTGCGCGTTATTTCTGCTGCCTGTTTGGAGCTGCTCTACCCATCTACCTTGCCCTCTACCCCTCTACCTCCACATCAGCCCTCTACCACGCCCTCTACCTCTACTTGGGGCCTCCACCTTTGCCATCTAAGCTCTACCAAGCAAGGAGGAGTCGCACCTTGCTCGCAGCCTGCAGGACCAGAAAAACAGCCTCCACTTCTCGAATCTCTCCGAGTCTCCCGACCTCGAACCGCACAAGTAACATGGCTCGGACTCCGGATCCTTTTTGGCAGCATGTGGAGCAAGTGGGGGGTTATGCAGGATCTGGTGGCTCCAAGAAATGGAGATGTAGGTATTGTGGGTTGGTCAAAACGGGGAGTGTCACCCGTGTGAAGGACCATCTTGCTCATGTTCCAAACAAAGATGTAGGGCCATGCCCCTCTGTTCCTCTAGATGTTCGGGAAAGCCTTGAAATGTGGAGGCGAAAGCGTTTGGCCATTCCTGAAGAGGAAGTATCTACAGCAAGGGGTGGTCAAGAGCATGAAGCTGGTTCAAGTCAAGCAGCAGCACCAAAGAGGGCCAGAGGCAGAGACACAGGATCAGATTTCTCCTCTACCTCAGTGTCGGGTGGACGACTCCTTTGCCAGGTGATGTATCACATTCACAAGACACCCCTCCAATAAATATTGTACAAAGGGCTAGCATCCAAGCAGGATTTCAAAAGCAAGCAATTGCAGAGGCAACTAGGGAGCTCACCCGGATGTTCATACGGTGTGCCATTCCCTTTCATGTGGCCAAGACAAATCAATGGAGGAAGACCATGAGGGCCATCAGCTGCGTTGGATGCGAGTGGGATGGCCCTACATCTGAGGCTCTGCGGACACGAGAGCTAAAGCGGGAAAAATCATGCATAGAAGTGCAGCTACAGCCCTTGAAGGAAACATGGAAAAAGTATGGCTGCACTGTATTGTGTGATGGGTGGTCTGATGTACGCAGGAGAAATGTATACAATGTTTTGGTGTCATGCTGCAAAGGCACTATGTTTTTGAAAGCCATTGATGCCTCCCTCCCAGGTCTCACAGTTACAGGTGCATTTATTTGGACACATATAAGGGAGGCTATAGAGCAAGTTGGGCCTGAGAATGTTGTGCAGGTGGTGACAGATAATGGAAGTAATTGTAAGTCTATGGGCTCTATGCTAGAGGATGAATTTCCAGCCATTGTGTGGACCCCTTGTGCATCACAAAGCCTCGACTTATTGATTGAGGACATAGGTCAAATACAATGGGTTGAAGCCATCTTTCGCACCGGACGAAGCATGGTGAAGTTTGTGAAGAAGAGGCCAAAAGTCTTGAGCATGTATCGGGCCTACAGCACTCTTGAGCTATTGCAGCCTGCAGCCACCAGATTTGCATACATGTTCATTGTGCTTGACAGACTCCTACGAGTCCGCAGAGAGTTGGTACGCACTGTCTACTCAAATGAATGGCTAGAGTGGGATGAGAGAGAGAGCCCCAAGGCAAGAGCTTTTGTGCGTGATGTCATGAGAGAGGAGTGGTGGGTAGAGGTTGAGGGGTTGATCAAAACTCTCAACCCCATCTACAGAGTGTTACGCATTACAGACATGGAGGGCAGTACTCTAGGCCTTTTATACGAGTACATGGACAAGATTGGGGAGGCTCTCAACAAGCAAGACTACTTGAGAGCAGAGTCATGGCTACCCTTGCTTTACTTCTTATCTTTATTTTACTCTTGAGTCTTTACATTGGTCTCGACTCTTGACTCTTGTTTTTTGTCCTTTTTTATCTTATGGTTTGATCTCTAAAGGGTTGATGAAATCAAGGCTGTGTGGAACCGGCGATGGGATTGGTTTCACAGGCCGATTCATGCAGTAGCACATGTATTGCATCCTTTGTGGCGAGATGAGGAGCAATACGAGAACGAGGAGCTAGAAGAAGGGTTCATGACATACATCAGGAACTTGACATCTGGTAATGTGCACATGCTGAAATGTATAGAGGATGATCTCTTGGCCTTTCGCAACCAGACAGAGAGCTTTGGTCGAGAGACTGCAAAGCTTCAAGAGACTCAGCTACAGCCTGTCTCATGGTGGGAGAAGTATGGAAATTGTGCTCCCACGCTGGTAATTCGCTACCCTTAACTACAGTTTACATAGTACACTGTACAATGTGCATCTTTCTTGTATCCACTTAGTTCTAATTTCTAATTGTATGTGCATTTCAACAACAGAAACGCATCGCCATTCGAGTGCTCTCACAAGATTGCAGTTCGCGTCCATGTGAGAGGAATTGGAGCACTTGGGCCCTTTTCCATACAAAGAAGAGGAATAGGCTGAGTACCACTCAGCTAGAGCAGTTGGTGTTTTGTCATTGCAACCTCCAGCTCCTTGAGAGGAATGCCCGACATCCGGAGCCTTCGCAGGTGAATGTGGATAAGATCGACATAAGGAGGGAGAGGTTCATCCCAGAGATCCCACGGAATGAGCGTGATATGTACACCTTGCTTTATGAGGAGCTGGCAGTGCCGAGCCACAACACCCGCTGCACCACCCATTCTCAGAGGCAAAGGGGGGGATCCATCGCTTCCACTTCAGCAGAGGCAGAGGACCACGATCCTACCATTTCTTCATCTGAGCCTGACTCTCATGAGTCAGAGGATGACTCCTCCATGGATGATCTTGATGAGTGATTTTTGGAGCACTCAGCTCTAGGATTTTGTCATGCCAACAGCTGCTGCCAGCCACATGGATATTTTTTGATCATGTTTTGTATTTACTATAGTCTATACATATGGATTATGGATGATGGATGATGGATGATGGATCTTGTTTTGTATTGACTCTTTTGAGGCTTGAGCCTTGAGCCTACAGTTGTCATTTTTGAATTTTGATCTATCATTTGAGTCTTTGACATTGAACTTGAGCAAAGATGTATTTTTCAAGCTTTTGTAATGTTTTTATTAATTATATATGTATGTATTAAACCCTAAAACCGAAACATATGTATGTATTAAACCCTAAAACCGAAACTCCGTTTCCCCGTTTCTTCCCGAAGGCCGAAACTCCGAAACTCCGTTTCCCGCCGTGCTCCGCACCCCCGTTTCTGAAACTCGTGGAAACTATGCCTCTGACCTGTTGGAAGAGCTGACCCTATCTAGTGTGCTGAGCACTCCACTAGGCACTTGGCATCATCGGGAGCCACTTAAGTGCTTGGTGGTCTGTGGTGACTGTGAAAATGTGTCCATAAGGAACATGTTTCAAATGTTTGAGAACTGATTGTTGTTCTAGCTTGCCCTTAAAAGTCTTGGAAAGACGAGGGAAACTTGCTAGGAGGTTCTACTAACTGTGGGATACTAAGTAGGAGATCATCCTTAAAAATGTTTGAATGAGAAAGGAGATCTGCCAACTGAGGGACTGAAGATGATGATACAACGGTTATCGATGAGATAGAAGCTGTCTGAGCATAAATCAATGCTACTTCTGCTCCCTTGCACATAGCTTGTCGGGCCTGGAGATGAGAAATCATAGGAACGCCAAGAATGCTCCTATCTCTCCGAATCATGACAGGCTCGGAAAAACCTTTAGAGATAATAAAGGTGTCTTGCCCCCAATTGGGAATAGGTTCATACTGACGAAACCATTGGATTCCTAAGATCATGTCACATCCCAAAAGAGGAGAGACAATGAAATCTCGCTAGAATGAGGCCTTTTGAACTTGAAAAGAAAACTGTTGTGCATGTTGAGATATGTGGGTGCGGAGACCAGGTGTAAACCCCTCTACCTCCAAAAGATAGGGCACTAAGGTACAGCTCATGTTGGTCGCCAATTGGGGAGAGATGGCGTCCTCAGAACTGCCCATGTCAAAAAGGATTATGAACTATCGGCCCTTGGCAGAGCCATAAGCTCGGATCAAGCTTCTCTGTGTGGTTGTTGCCTCACCCTCCTGCTTAGCATCAAGTACCACGGATGGCATGGGATGCATAGAAGGTAAGATCTCAACCGCATAGGTGGTAGCAGGCGGGTCTGGAGGAGCGGGTGATACTGCGGCAACTGTGGCAGAAGACTCTTTGGAGGCTTGCTCCACTTGCCTTTTTGGACAATCCTTCTTACCATGCCCAATGGTACGACAGAAAAAACATCAGTTTTCTAACTAATACTGTCTTTGCTCCTCTGGAGGAAGATAGCCTCCAGTGATGCCTGCTTGAGCTTTTTCCTCACGGGTCTTCTTAGGCTTGGATTCCTTACCCCCTAAACTAGAGCTAGGAATAGTGTCTGTCCTAGTGTTTTTAGAAAACGAATTACCCTTCCCCTGTTGGGGTTTGGTACTGGACTGTGATGACTGCTTGGGCTTGCCTCCGTTCATCTTCATTTCTTCATTTTGAGCGAGAATCAAAGCCTGGTCATATGTACTAGGTTCAAAGTTACGAACTGTGAATTGAATGTTAGGATCCAATCCACGAATGAATTGCTCCATCTTGGCCTGCGCAGATAGCCCTAACTGCTATGCTAAAGTAATAACCTTTCCGGAAAACTGAAGCACTGGGGATTCGTTCTATCTGAGTCCATAGAACTCATCTTTCAGACCGGTCATGTACTTGGGCGGGAGAAATCTAGTCTTCAGGTCATGGACAAAGATGTCCAAGTCAAAGCCTGTGACACCTGTGGCCTAGTCTATATGAATACTAGACCAATGCTGCCACCAAGTGACTGCCTCACCAGTGAGATGGGGAGCCGCTAAGTGGACTTTATCTTGTGGGTCTGTGATCCTAGCTAATGGAAAATGAGCATTAGATTGATAAATAAATTGATTAACTGATGAATGATCACACTTACCATCATACTTACTGAAGTTTGGTTGACTGCGAATGATGGTGGTTGATGCTGCTGCGGACTACGAGCTGGTGACACCTATGACTGGGGAGACTGAGGAGAGCTGCTTTATCTTGTGGGTCTGTGATCCTAGCTAATGGAAAATGAGCATTAGACTGATAAATAAATTGATTAACTGATGAATGATCACACTTACCATCATACTTACTAAAGTTTGGTTGACTGCGAATGACGATGGTTGATGCTGTTGCGGACTGCGGGCTTGTGACACCTATGACTAGGGAGACTGAGGAGAGCTGCTGATACCTCAAGCGTATGGCCTCCTTTTCCCGTTGGTGCTCGAGTAACATACGTTCTCGATCAAGCTCACGTTGGTGTTCCCGAGTGGTGAGTTCAGCCTGACGCCGGTCTTCGTCGATCCTGCGTTGGCTTCCTCATAGTCCCGTCTTTCTGCTTTTTCTTCTTCCTTCGAGCCTCATCCTCTCTCCTTTGTTGTTCCATCTGAAAGAAGAGGGAGATGTAGTCGGGTGCTGCTGGAGGCAGAGGAGGACGTGATGCTGCCTCCAAGAGTTGGAGACACTCCATGAGCAACTAGTTCTGAGCTCTAAGAAGAGCTATGGTGTTTGCTGTAGGCGGAAGAATTGGGTATTCTTCGGGGGAGACGTCTTCTGGCTGATGAGTACTCTCTTCTGTAGACATGATGCTCAAGTCGGTGGTCGTGCCGGAACGCAATCTAACCATCCAAGGATGCTCCCACGCTAGGATACGGTGTGTGTGGACAATCTGAATTTGATACCAATGTAACATGCAGCGGAAGTCTTCATATTGGAGGATCCTGTCACACAAATGCTCACACCGTCTTCTGTATCGTGAGTTTTGTGAGTTTAGCAATCCACTTTAATACTTCAAACTCTAAAGAGATGAGAGAGAGAGAGAGATATGAGAACTGTACACCAGATTGGGTCCCAAATTACCCACGATATAGTATTTGCTTTATTACTTTAGAGAGAATGACTGTGGACTGTAGATAAGCCAAACGCAAGATCTCGGAGGATCGAAAGCCTGGCTGAATTGTACACGGCTGTAGAAACACCTCAATGAACTAATCTTGAGCCTATGCACTCTTCCCAAGGGCATGAGGAAGGGCTACACACCTAAGGCTGAGAAAGGACTGCGGTGGACTGTTCTAAGCTATGTAACTATGCTGTAAATGCTTATGAATGATATGTTACCTTTCACCAGATGACTGTTGCATGTATGGATGATGCACAGAAGGCAAAATACTGTTGTAGAACTGATGCTGGACTGAAAACGCAGGTAGGACTGCTGTAGAACTAGCGCGCATTGCATCAATCTTATCCTCTAGCCGACGGCCTCCCTTAGGACTATGCTTTGTACTTTTGTTTGTAACTTGTTTTTAATGGAATTTTGGCTTGTAACAAGCTCTGAGCTCTCTATCCTTTCAAATTGATAAGCTATAAATTTATAAGTGCTTTTTTTTAAAAAACCATACTTTACCGTATCGTATTCCAAAATTTCATTAGGTACGGTAAATTCCCCTATGATATCATACCGTATCATATCATACGACCGTATGCCAATAACTATGACATGGGTTGTGTAACGGTCCCACAGAGAGCACCCTCTATGCTAGGAAGACAAAAGAGGATCTGTTTGTTCGTCATCGTTTCATACGTTGATGACGTGCTACTCACAAGCCCCGAAGTTGAGAAAGTTTCAGCCTTGAAGACTGAATTATAGGCTTCTTTTGAGATGTCAACTTTGGGCCCATTGCATTACTATATGGGCATTCAATTCTCACGGCGTGATGATGGGATTGTCTTGATAAAGTCAAAGTATATACACTCCTCAAAAGGTTTACTCTTGATGATTGTAAGCCTGTGGCTACACGAGTTGAGACAAGTGCCAAGCTTAACATTCAAGATTCTAATGAGCCTTTTGATCAGACACTATACGATGCTTGATCCACTTATGCAACACGAGACCAGACATTCAATATAGGGTCTCACATTAGTGTAGATTCATGCGTAGCCCAAGAAACAAGCATTGGCAGGTTGTCAAGTGGTTATTGCGCTATTTGCAGGGTACTCAGCACGTTGGATTGTTCTATCTCGAGGGGATGAGTCACAGTTGCATGCCTTCAGTGATCCAGACTCGGCACGATGTTACAACACGCGAGTGTCCACTAGCGACTTCTGCTTTCGTCTTGGTGATTTATGTATATCATGGCTCAACAAGAAGCAGCCAACAATGGCCACTTCAAGCTGTGAAGCTGAGTATGGGACAACTTTTGTAGCAACAGTTGAGTATATATGGCTTAGATGCCTTTTGGCTGATTTAAGTGTTGGACAGCCATCCTCCACTTGCATCTTTACCGACAATCAGAGCGCATTGGCACTGCTCTGTCATCTCCGATCGAGGCCGCCGCCCCTTGCATCTTCTCCCAAGCAGACCTTCAACTCCTAGCTTCAACATCAGCCTCCCTCGAGATCTCTACAGTGGTTTGCAAGATTGTGGGTAGTAGCCGCCCGACGCGCAGCTAGCTTCATGACTTGCTCCGCGCCAGCCTCCTTGGTGAGCCGGGCAATTTCATAGGCATCCATACCCTCGGGCGTGGCTACTATACCAAGTGGAGTTTGACACCCCAATGGCTTCCGACCGTGTGCTTTAGCTGAGCCCCATAGTGTTACGCACTGCCCAAGTGTTCTTCACACGTTGCAAACACGATTTTGATCTCCGACCCTCTTGCTGGAGTATCAGGGTTCCTATCACGTTCTATTTTCCATGTCTCAGGAAGGAGTTACCTTCAGCTTCTCCCTGTCATTGGGAGAACGATGGGGCAAGTGTTGGAATCCCCAACGATAGCCGCCTTGATGCTAGCGCAGGTGACTGGGATTCCTTTACTCCGCATCAGCATTTCCTCTCCGAAGACAGTACCACATGTACTCTCTCTTCGATGACCCCAGGGGGATCCCATTCTTTAGTGGGTGGAGAACTCAGGCTTTCCAAGCCAATGCTTCATTCGTCGTCCGATGGGTCACCTCCCCAAAGCTTGCCCTCGTTCACAAGGCTAGACAAGCTCCACACGTCCGTCTAGCCCCTTCCCCCCCGCATAGT
The DNA here is from genome assembly GCF_041138505.1 of Cibotium barometz. Classification (NCBI taxonomy): domain Eukaryota; kingdom Viridiplantae; phylum Streptophyta; class Polypodiopsida; order Cyatheales; family Cibotiaceae; genus Cibotium; species Cibotium barometz. The sequence continues at coordinate 371,094 of NC_141047.1, read as the reverse complement.
GGTGTGGTGACAGCAAACCAAGTGCCTCAACGCCCCCTCCAGCGAGACAAAGCCCTAGCACCCTACCCCCAAAACGATGAGAATCGGGGTAGGTGGCAGATGCCTGGGCCGAGCAACGTAGATGCCCTGCCAGTGCAGCACGCCACCACCACGCAAAATAGCCCAAAGGTGGCGAGGCTGAAACGACTGTGTCAGGGAACCCTTACAAGCATTTATCGCAGAAGCATCCGTCTGCAGCAAAGGGCCCCCCGTTCCCCCAAAGGGTCCCAGTGTCAGGCACCGCCTGGAGACAGGTCCCACGGAGTGAGTGGTTCAGTATCATTCTTCCCGCTTTTTTGGAGAAACCCACCCCCCCATGAGGATATGATTCCTCAGCACAACAAGTGTCCTTTCAGGGATAGGAGCAGGTACCGTCCTCTCCCTCCTCCTCCCCTCCCACCTTCTTCCTCAGTCCCCTCAGCCTCTACTCCATCCTCCCCTCCATCCCTCCCCCCAACCCCCTACGGCCTCTCTTGACACTCCTGCCGACCACCAACAACCCCTGACACTAGGCGGAACCGCCAGTCAGGCTCCGTGCGTCCACAAACTGATTCATCACTTCTCGAAGCCCATAGCCATGATTAGTCAGCCTCCCCGGTGAGAAACCTCCTCCCCGTGAGGATATGATTCCTCAGCAGCACAAATGTCCTTTCAGGGATAGGAGCAGGTACCGTCCTCTCCCTCCTCCTCCCCTCCCACCTTCTTCCTCAGTCCCCCCCACCCCCTCAGCCTCTACTCCATCCTCCCCTCCATCCCTCCCCCCGACCCCCTACGGCCTCTCTTGACACTCCTGCCAACCACCAACAACCCCTGACACTAGGCGGAACCGCCAGTCAGGCTCCGTCCACAAACTGATTCATCACTTCTCGAAGCCCATAGCCATGATAGTCAGCCTCCCCGGTGAGAAACCTCCTCCCAGAGTCCCCAAGTCCCCCCACCTCCCCCTCCCCATCCCCCTCTTGTAAAGCCCCAGGGCTAGTAGAACCTCGACCTTTCCCTCGAGGAAAATGGGGAGCTGACGCTAGCCAGTGACCTGCAAAGATGTTGACAGCCAGGCCAATGGAATTATCCCCCATCAGCAGGCTGGAAATCATTATGCACAGATGTTGACAGCTAAGTGTAGGAGATTTGGATTCCCTGAAATAAAGTGTCCTGATTTAGTGGCTGAGATTTCCTTCCCACGACCCATGACCATGATGGATGGGAGATGACAAAGGTGAAATCACACCCGTAACAATCAGCCTGCTCTTCTGCACGAGAAAATGAGCAAGATTCGTGCACGTCAGGGGCTGCAGAAATAATTCTGTTGGAGCTGAGTTGGGCTGTAAAACAGCAAGCTAACAACCAGATGTTTTCTGACAATGCTGATGTGCTTGAAGTTGTTTGGTCAGATTCTCTGGCTCCTCCCATCCTTTGATGGCCGAGAAAGGAAAAAGGGAATCCTTTCCCTGAAGGAGAGGAGGGCGATCAGCTCCAGGGAAAGGATGGGCTTGAAGTTGATTGGTCTGACAACACTGATGTGCTTGAAGTTGATTGGTCTGAATCTCTGCCTCCCCTCCGGCGATCGGCTCCAGGGAAAGGATTCCCTCTTTCCTTTCCCTAATCCATATGGCACGGTGAGATTGACCGGACTCTGGATCGCTGTCCTTCTTTTCTTTTCTTTTATTTAGTTAAATTATATAAATTTCCACTCTATGGTTTGAAGTGTGCACACTTATAAGCGTCACCCATGGGAAAAGTCAAGGACAGGATCAAACTCAGGTCTTTTTTTGTGGAAACCCTCCACTCTAACCAGTTTGACTATTTGCCTCAATAGCACTGCTTGATCCATCCAGCATCGTCGTCATTAACCCACCATCATGAAACAAGCACAGTTAACTCATTGAGCACAAGCTGGCACCATTAGTACATGTCAGTTCACAGCTGTTCACAGCTTCAGATAAGGGGGTGCATCCACCAAGATGACATTTCAGGACGAAAAGACTCATACTGTAAGACGAGTTTTAAAAACACCTGTGGTAACAAAAACTGGGTGTTTTTATCTTTGAACGTGGGCACCCAAGGGATCGTAACATAAGCAACTTGTACTAGTGTTGCAAACTTCTACTTCTATTTCTATTTATATATGGTAATGCTTACCGATAGTCCCGACGGCAACCTGCCATGTGACTGCAGGCGACTGTTCCGCAACGCTTTTTAAGTCCGAGAAAGCACGGACACGCTCTCTCCTGCGTGCTGATAGTGCGCGCGCAAGCGGCAGTGCGAGAGTGGAAGGCTCGCCTCTCGACCTGTGATGGTGGGAGAAGGTGCTCGGAGAACTCACCAATTCAAGGGGTGCCATTTCTGTTGTGCCTCGCTTCACAAGTGATGTCGAATCCCGGACCGTTGCTGACGTGGAGAAATGAGAGCACAATCAGTAATTCATTAAGGCGGCAAAATTCAATCATCCGATATCGGGCTGACGTGGAGTCCCTACCGTTGGCACGAAATTTCCCATCTCTCGCAAAAAAGAAAAAGAATAAGCTTATCCATACCGCTTGGCAAGCGGATGTTTTTATTAAATGCATAGTATTTTTTGGCCCTATTGTTCAAAGAGATCCTTATTATTGCAGGAGGGTTCAAGTCTCATTTTGCCCCTTATGAGGTTTTCCGCCTGCCGCCTGGTAGTCCCATACAATTTTTTTTGCCATGAGTTAGCAAAAATGATGGCCCTATACTTAGTTGTCCAGGGAATTGGTTGGACAAGGTCCTTTAGCAAGTCTCCTTATGCTAAGTGGAGTTGAGGTTATTTAGTGGGTTTAACTCTGAATTTAATTCTTTAATCTTCTAATGAAAGAGAATAGTCCAAAATGGATATTAATTAATATTAAAAGCAACTAAGCATCTCAAGTTGTGATTAAAAAAGTGTTCATATTGGAGAAGTTACGCTTTACAAAATTAGAGGAACACACGATCAAAACACTATAACATCTCTCTCTCTCTCTCTCTCTCTCTCTCTCTCTCTCTCTCTCTCTGCCATCTTTACAACTACCATGTAGAAGATATGTGTCATGTACAACAGAGTAGATTTGATGTCATAGACTTGGGAGAAGTCATATGTGTACCATTGTTGATATGAGATGGAGTCGGGTAAGATCAAGTATGCCAAAACTATATTTTTGTAATTGGGCTCCTTGGCTTATGGTTAAGGTTGCTGCAAGTTGGTGTGATTACCCTGCCAAGAGAGGGATGGGTGTTGTGGCCCCACTACTGGCCTACTAAAGTAGACATGGGAGAGGTGCACAACACTACAAGGCCAACAAGTGCCATTTATGATGTAGATAGGCATTGAATTTGGCAACATTGGGCAAAAGTTATGCTAGACTTATTGACGTCAAGGACAAGGGGAAAGAGATCAAGTAAATGATTTTTCCTTTGGATTTTTCTCTTTCCATTCAAACTAGTTTGATTGAAATTACAGCAGCAACCAGGAATTTAGGTAGAAAAATGAGCCATTAATTTTCTTTTAGAAAAAAATCTTCCAATTTGCTTCTCTTGATTTTGGTTGTAGATGTGTGTGTGTGTCTGTCTCACTTACGTACAACATAAAAAACCTTTCTCTTCCTCGCTTTATGGAAGCTCTTCCTTAGCCTCTCTTCATATGGCTATATAAATGTGTACATGTGTGCGTGCGTGCGTGTGATGTGCAAGGGGAATTTCTAGAGGGTGCCATTTTATGATGTGGATGGACATTAAATTTGGCAACATTGGGCAAAAGTTATTATACAGGGAAGTTGATGATGTTAAAAGGAGCCTAGTAAGAGATAAAGGAGTTTAAAACCATATGATTTTTAATCTTTACATTTAAATAATTTGTTTAAAATTAGAACCCAATAATTTAGGTGGAAAAAGTAGCTTTCCTTGAGTAGCCAAGAATTTAGGTGAAAAAAGGAATCATCGAGAGCCAATTAATTCTCTTTTAGCCAAAAAAAAAAACTTCCAATTTGCTTCTCTTGATTTTGATGGGCAGATGTGCCTCTCTCTCTCTCTCTCTCTCTCTCTCTCTCTCTCTCTCTCTCTCTCTCTCTCTCTCTCTCTCTCTCTCTCTCTCTTCCTGAGGTTACGAAAGCTCTTGCTTGGACTCTCTTGATTATGGCTATATACATGTGTGTGTGTGTGTGTGCATGCTTATTGGTTATCTGAGGATATGTTGTTTGGGGATATAAGATGTCAGGAAAGCGGAGAAGGTAGTAGCATTGGGTTTTTGAGCATGCAATTGGGTTGCAAGTATGGAGAGGGTGTAGGGTCTAAGGTCACCCGGCTGATTAATACCACTTATATTTTTTTAGTGAATAGGTACCACACTTGTACTTGGTTTCAATAAACAAAAACGTGGAAGGGTGGGTTGAAGGTTTACACATTTTTATGGTTCTTAAAAAAAAAAAAGCAACTTTGTAGAGTTTCAAGTCTTCTTTGTTGCATGCCATACATGCATACATTCCACGTTTTTATGGTTCTTAACCCCAAAAAAAAAAATTCAACTTCATAGAGTTTCAAGTCTTCTTTTTTATATGTCATACATGCATACATTCCATTGTTCCAACCCTCTTCCCACGTACATAGAGCATCTCTCTCTCTCTCTCTCTCTCTCTCTCTCTCTCTCTCACAAATAGCAAGGCATAGAGTATGAGGGTCTCTGCAAAGAGCAAGTAATCACTCCATAAGCCAAAGTGAGAGCAAAGAAACACTTGCATAAGCCCATGTATGAAATGTAGCTTGGGTAGTAAGGAAGTCACCATTAGTACATTACCAATCAGACATGTTTATAATTGGTGAACATATTTAGAAATTGTGAGAAAGTGAACGCATGTGTAGCTCCATGAAGATAATAAAAAATGTATGCAAATCTAGTTAGGCATGGCAATTTCCACACATGAGCTTTACGAGTAGGTAGTGGGCTTACATTGCATTAAAAATGCTTACAATGAAATCCACACCTTAAATTTTTTCCAAAGGTGATAATGATTTGATCTATGTAAAATAAAAAAAGAACCCCATTTCTATACCTAAAAAGGAATTCAATATGAGCATGTGTGAGATGTGTTGAAGTGGAGATCAATGTAGCAGCACACACGTAGATGCAGCAAGCAAGGAGAGATAGATGGAAGCATAACACTCAAAGTAGATTAATAGTATAAATGAAGTGACATGATAAGGTCACTTACACACACTCATAAGAGTGCGTAGATATGCTCGGGGAACAAAACCTCCTAAAGAGGGAAAAAATACCCTAGTTCATTATTAGCCTACATCCACACATCATTAAATGGCTACAAATCCCCCCTGTAGTGATGATATCATCATGTGGCTGATCAATCTCCAAATGACAATAAGCCCAAAGCTTTGCGAAAAGCTTTGAACTTCTCTCATTATCATATAAATGACAATAAGCCCAAAGCTTTGCGAAAAGCTTTGAACTTCTCTCATGTAAATGGCTACAAATCCCCCTGGTTATGATGTTATCGTGTGGCTGATCAATGCCCAAATGGCAATAAACCCAAAGCTTTTCGAAAATCTTTAAACTTCTCTTATGAGAGATCTTTCGTGAACATATATATCACATTGTTATGTGTAGAGACATAAGCCAAGCTAACCTCTCCTTCAAATGAACCTCCCCTTAACAGAATGATAATGCATCCGAATGTGCTTTATGTGAATGAAAAACTCTCACAAATGGCTAATACACTCTGGTTCTTAGTGGAGATGGAGATGGGAACTGCTATCCAACACCAAGATCTGCCAAAAGGTGTCTGAGCAATACACACTCCACAATCGTTTGTAAAAGCTACCCTGTACTTAGTTTTACAACTTAAAGTGGCTATTATCGGGATGCTTCTTGTTAAGCCATGTTATACATGAATCACCAAAGTGAACACAAAAACCACTAGTGAAACTTATGTATCATAACATCCAGCCCAATTAGAATCACTGAAAGAATGTAGCTGAATATCACCGGTGCCCTTCGCATAGAATAGGCCAAGGGACTAAGTGACCTCTAACATCCAGCCCAATTAGAATCACTGAAAGAATGCAGTTGAATATCACCGGTGCCCTTCGCATAGAATAGGCCAAGGGACTAAGTGCCCTCTAACATCCAGCCCAATCAGAATCACTGAAAGTATGTAGTTGAATATCACCCCCCTTAGCATAGAATAGGCCAAGGGATTAAGTGCCCTCTAAGTATCTGAGTACTCGCTTGGCAGTCTATCAATGCTTACTTCCGAGATTGTGCATAAATCTACTCATGTAGGAGATCCTAAACTGAATGTCTAGCCTTGTATTGCATAGATAGATGAGTGCCGATAAAGCAATGCATCAAATGGTTCACCTACATCCTAGAGACTAAGCCTAGCACTTGTCTTTGTCTCTACTAGTGTAACATGCTTATATTCTTGAGACCAAACCGTGTAAGAAGCCTCTGTATGTACTTTGACTGCAACATCACAATACCATCATCATGTTTTGTACACTGTATGCTCAAATAATAATGCAATGAGCCCAAATCCATCATCTCAAATGACATATGTAATTCAACCTTAAAAGCTGAAATCTTCTCCTCATTAGGGCCTGTGAGAACATATAAAACGATAACAAAAAACAATCTTTACTCCTCTTTACATAGAGGGTACTCTTAGTTAGATTGTTGTAAAAATCACTTACAACCAAGTATGGGTTTATCTTCTCACACCATGCTCTGGGAGCCTGCTTAAGGCCATATAAAGTTTTTCTTAACCTATATACTTTAGACTCATGTCCAATCTCAACAAAACCATAAGGCCAAGATACATATACCTCGTCATGCAAATGACCATTCAAAAATGAAGTCTTGATATTTGACATACATTACAACCATCATGCACTGCCAATGCAATAATACGCCTAATCATAGTCATACGAGACATGGGTGCAAAGATTTCATCATAATCTATGTTGCCATATATATAGGCAGTGATGTGTGTGAACACACTTAGGACCGCCGGGGCATTTTTCCCTCTTTAGGAGGTTTTTTTCCCCGGCTTGTATATACGCCCATCATTCGAGGGCTAACTAATCTTTTGTACATTGACACAATCTAATACACTTTGTGTTGTGTGCATTCTTGCTTCTTCTTCTCCAAGCTTTGTGTGCTTTCCTGCAACCCTAATTCCAACAATTGGTATCAGAGCAGGCATCGGCTCTTAAGGCTACGCTGCCAGCACCCTCCGACTCACGTTCTCCGATTAAGGTGAGCTTTCACGAGCGCTTGCAGGTCCCTATACTCTGTATTCTCAGAATTTGCATCTGAGGTCGTTTCGGGCTCCTTTTTTGCATTTCAAGTTCTGCACAGGTGTTTTTGTCATTTTCTGCAGAAATTTCGACAGTGCAGTTTTCTGCATAACAGGCATACGTACTCTATTGTGGACCATGCCACATAGCACGAGTTGTTTTCTGTTCAGTCTTTGCTTCATTACAGGTAGCTTTTGCATCAGTTTCAGTCAGTGGCCATTGCTGATAACAGCAATGATGTATTTCGCATGTTATCTGCTGATGATAAATTGCTGATAACAGCAATGATGTATTTCGCATGTTATCATTGCTGATAACAGCAATGATGTATTTCGCATGTTATCTGCTGATGACAAATTGGATGGAGACAGCAACTATCCACTTTGGGCATACATGATGCAGCATGTTTTGGTTGCAAAAGGAGTGTGGAACATTGTGCAAGGTATGGATGTACGTCCAGGTTCTGTGGATGTAGGATCTGTTGAGGATGTTGCAGGTTCTAGCAACTCTACTGTTGCTGCTGTTTTACCCACTGTTGAACAAGCTCGTTGGGATGGTAAAGATGCGCAGGCTCATGCCTTGATTGCACTTTCTGTCAAACATAACATCACCCCACATATTCGTTCAGCTAAAACAGCAAAACATGCTTGGGATATTCTAGCTGGTTTGTATGCAGGTCGTAACGAGGCAAAAATCGCTTACCTGCGTAAAGAGCTAGAATTGAAGATTATGCAAGAAGATGATGACATGAATGTTTTTCTTGCTGAGATTAAAGATCTCAGAGAACAGTTGATTTCTACAGGTGAGATTATTCCTGATCATTCTCTTGTGCAGACTGTTTTTTATGCTTTACCAGAGACATATCAAACTTTTGCTTCCACGTGGAGACTTCTTGCTGAGGACAGACCTGATGCTGTCAAGTATGATACTTTAGTCAACAAGCTCTTGCAAGAAGCGCAGTTCAGGCAAAACAGGGCCAGGCAGCGTGCAGTTGATCAAGCATTTATTGCTGCCCAGCAGCAGAGAAGAAGTGGTAAGGCAGCCCCTTCCACTGTTTCTTCTCCTATTAGTAGGTCTGCAACTTCTTCTCCTTCCATAGGTAGCAACAATAAGTCTGAGAAGGCTCTTGATAAAGGCAAGAAAAAGACCAGGTGCAACTATTGTAAGGCAAATGATCACGTCATTAAGAATTGCCCTAAGCTAAAGGCTAAAGAGACAAAGAAGAAAGAGTCAAATGCAGCCACAATAGCGGATGCTTCTACAAATGCAGATTCTGCAAATGTTGTGCAGGATACAGAATGGGCGTTTAGCGTGTATTGCCAGTATGACCCATTTATACATGATGCAGATTCTGCAAATGTTGTGCAGGATACAGAATGGGTGTTTAGCGTGTATTGCCAATATGACCCATCTATACATGATGCATGTTTGGCAGTTTCTGTTGACTCTCATGTATAGTATTTTGACAGTGGTGCTACAAAGCACATTACCTCGCATCGTGATATGTTCACTTCTCTTGAGGCTGTCCCTAATGGGAATACTGTCACATGTGCCAATAATGCTTCTTACCCAGTGAAGGGCATTGGTAAAATTATGCTTACTGCTGCAAATGGCAGCGCTTTCACACTTTCAGATGCTTTGTATGTGCCAGGGATAAAGAAGAATCTATTGTCTGTCTCTGCGCTTGCTAGACTTGGACTTGTAGTCAAATTTGTGGATGACAGATGTACTGTTCATGATTTGACTTCTGGTGATACGATTATTGTATCTGGCACCTTGTTTCGTGGGCTGTATAGGCTCAATTCTTATGACAAGTGTGGAAGATTCAGCAAATGCAGTTTCTGATGAAAAGGCAGTTTCAGATGCAAAACTATGGCATGCTCGTTTTGGTCAACTGAACTTTGCTAGTTTGCTGCGTTTAGAGAAATTTGATATGGTTGCTTCATTGCCCCCTCTTGAGGCACCATTGAAACATGTTTGTGAAGGCTGTATTTTGAGCAAAATGCAGCGTTCTGCGTTTCCAAAGGATGGTTCTGTGCGGGCCACTCGCAAATTGCAGCTTGTACATAGTGATGTATGTGGGCCTATGCAAACTCCGTCATTTGGTAAACACTTGTACTTCGTGACTTTCATTGATGATTACTCAAGGCATGCATGGGTATATCCACTGAAGGCAAAGTCTGAAGTGTTTTTGTGCTTCAAACAGTTTATGCTTATGGTTGAAAATGTATCCAATTGTATTGTGGGCACCCTCCGTTCTGATCGAGGGGGGGAGTACATGTCTAAAGAGTTTGATGCATTTCTGGCTAGTCATGGGATAAAACACCAATATACAGTGTCGTATACCCCTCAGCAAAATGGTGTTGCTGAGAGGAAGAACAGGTCACTTATGGAGATGGCACGATGTATGGTCAAGAGCCAAGCTTTGCCACATGTGTTTTGGCTTGAGGCTGTCATGTGTGCTGCATATATACTCAACAGGTGTCCCACTAAGGCCTTGCAGTCTATTACTCCATACGAAGCTTGGCATGGCAGGAAGCCTTCTATTGGTCACTTGCGTGTCTTTGGTTGCTTGGCCTATACTTTAGTGCCTGTGAACAACGCAGAAAATTGGATGATAAGGCTGTCAAATGCATTTTTGTTGGTTACAGTGCTGAAAGCAAGGGTTACAGATTGTATCATCCGCACTCAAAGCATATCTTGATTAGTCGAGATGTTGTTTTTGTGGAAGATGCTGTGCAGCCCTTGTTATCATGTACCAAAGAGACAGGTGTGAGCTCACGGGATGTATTTGATACGTTGTTGCCTCTCTTTACAAGTGGGAATTCAAATGTACGTCCTAATGAGGCAAATATTCAGCCTATGCAGATTTCAAACGACATCATAGATCAGCCTATTTCTGATGCAGATTTACAGGATGTAATTCATGAGGATAGGGCTGAAAATGAGCAGGCTAGAGGTAATGCCTAAATGGCTGGTGCAAACCTTGCGTGATAGTAAGATTGATGCACCTCTGGCTAGTCGTACTCGTTCAGGTTTTCAGCATGCCTTTTATACATTAGATTGTTATATTTTGGCTGTGTCTAGTATGTGTGAAGAGGAAGAACCTCTTTCATTTGATGAGGCACAAAATTCAGAAAATTGGTTAGCTGCAATACAAAGTGAATATGATGCTATAATGAAGAATGGTACATGGTCTTTGTGTGATTTGCCTATTGGTAAAAAGGCCATTGGATGTAAGTGGGTTTTTAAGTTGAAACGAAAGCTAGATGGCAGTGTTGATCGCTATAAGGCTAGACTTGTTGCAAAGGGTTATGCTCAAGAAAAGGGCATTGATTTTGATGAGACCTTTGCTCCCACTTGTCATATGACTACCATTCGTAGCATTTGTGCATTGGCAGCTCATCATGGTTGGAATGTACATCAATTGGACATAAAGACTGCATTCTTGAATGGAGATTTGCATGAGGAGGTGTATGTATCGCAGCCTCGTGGTTTTGTTCAAAGAGGGCAGGAAAACAAAGTGTGCAGGTTGAAAAAGGCTTTATATGGTTTAAAGCAAGCTCCACGAGCTTGGTATGAAAAGATACATGCATATTTGACTGCACATGGTTTTCAGAATAGTCCAACAGAAAGCACTTTGTATGTTAAACATGTGGATGATGTACATCTAATCATTGCTCTCTATGTCGATGACATGCTGCTCACAGGACCAAATGAGAGTCATATTGCTGATTTTAAGGCTGATTTGAATGCCTCTTTTGAGATGTCAGATTTGGGGCATTTGCATCATTATTTGGGAATACAGTTTAAGCAGTGTGATGGAGGTATTGCTTTGTGTCAAACAAAGTATATTGAGACATTGTTGCGGAGATTTGGCCTTGAAGACTGCAAGCCTATTGCTACTCCAGTGGGTTTGAAGTTGAGTCTTCATGATGCTGGAGATTACTTTGATGTCACGCTCTATCAGACAGCTGTTGGCTGCCTCATCTATGTATGCATTACAAGGCCGGACATTCAGTTTGCAGTCTCACAGGTGAGCAGGTTTATGCATAGCCCAGGGTCTTAGCAGGTGAGCAGTCTCACAGGTGAACAGGTTTATGCATAGCCCAGGGTCTCAGCATTGGAAGGCAGTTAAATGCATCTTTTGCTACTTGAGTGGCACCATACATCTTGGGTTGTTTTATCCCAAGGGGGGATCGTTGCCGCCAGATTTGCATGCTTTTTCGGACTCAGATTGGGCTGGTTGCTATGACACAAGAGTGTCCACAAGTGGTTTTTGTTTTATGCTCGGTAGCTCATGCATATCTTGGTTGAGCAAGAAGCAACCTACTATGGCCACTTTGAGTTGTGAAGCTGAGTATAGGGCAGCTTTCAAAGCTACAGTTGAGTGTGTGGCTCAGACGGCTTATGGCTGACTTGGGTGTTGGACAGGAGTCTGCCACCTCTATCTTCACTGACAGTCAGAGCGCATTGGCAGTTGCGAGAAACCCAGTTTTTCATGCTCGCACAAAGCACATTGAGGTGCATTATCACTATGTCAGGGAGAGACTCTCAGCAGGAGAGATCAGCTTGGCCTATGTGCCAACACAGGACAACCTCGCCGATCTTTTCACAAAGGCGCTTCCTCGTGAGAAGTTCGAAGCTTTCCGCAAAGCTTTGGGCTTGCTCCCCTTTGTGGATTGATCTACTTCGGGCATGGCACTCCCCTATACATGAGTGCCAGCTCTCGTTCACACCATCACTCCCAGGGGGGATTTGTTGCCATATATATAGGTAGTGATGTGTGTGAACACACTTAGGACCACCGGGGCACTTTTTCCCTCTTTAGGAGGTTTTTTCCCCCGGCTTGTATATACGCCCATCATTTTAGGGCTAACTAATCTTTTGTACATTGACACAATCTAATACACTTTGTGTTGTGTGCATTCTTGCTTCTTCTTCTCCAAGCTTTGTGTGCTTTCCTGCAATCCTAATTCCAACAATCTATGCCTTTCTCTTGAGCATAACCCTTTTTAACAAGCCTTGCCTTGTAGCGATCAATGTTACTTTCAACTTTACGCTTAAGCTTAAAACCCATTTTGTACCAATGGTCTTTTTACCATAAGCTAAATCTTCTAAGTACCAAGTGTTATTTTTGAGGATTGGGTCGTGCTCATCCTGCATGCATCCAATGATTGTTTTCCTATACTTCCTCAAAGGAAGTTGTTAATGGTTTAACATGCTACCTCACAAACACAAGAGAAAAGAAGAAGAGAGTGTTTGCAAGGGTCGAATCCGGTGATTTGCACTTGGCTAACCCTATGAGGGTTAACTCGGTAATGTGAGGCCGCTAGGGGCTCACTTTACATGCTCTTTATGTCACCCAGAGAGAGATCAAAGTAAGCTAGGTATAGGAGTAAGAGGGAAGGAGCTATGGAGAGCTCTACCTCTATCTCATGCCAATCGTATGCAGACAAGACAAGGTGGAGAGCAATGAGAAGGGAGAGAAGGAGAGAAGGGAGAGCAACACCGTTCCTATTCACATACACCAATAATCACAAGCGAACTACCATACACAACACCGTTCCTATTCACACACACCAATAATCACAAGCATGCAAGCATCATAAGCAAGGGAACTACCATACGCTCAAGAGAGAGTGAGAGGGAGAGAAGGCTCTCAATTGAGACAAATGGGGTTGTCCCTTTTTATATTCCATAAAATGTCTTATATACATGAGCTCACTTTTTACAACCGACTACCCAATTACAAATAGGGGCCTAAAACCAGTCTTCCTAGTTTAACTAGCTCTATGTACATCAATTCCTTATGACCGGCATTACGCAAGTCGTAAGCTCGGTCATCCCTTGTCTCATTTACAATTGGCGCAATGTTAGTGGTTTAACATGCTACCTCACAAACACAAGAAAGAAGAATAAGAGAGTGCTTACAAGGGTCGTATATCTGGTTATTTGCATGTGGCCAACCCTATGAGGGTTAACTCCTCAATGTGAGGCCGCTTGTTGGGGCTCACTCTACACTCTCTTTGCGTCACCCAAAGATAGATCCAAGTAAGCTAGGTAGGAGCAAGAGGGGAGGAGCTATGGAGAGCTCTACCTCTACCTCATGCCAATCATATGCAAACAAGACAAGGTGGAGAGCAATGGGAAGGGAGAGAAGGAGAGAAGGGAGAGCAACATCATTCCTATTCACATACACCAACAATCACAAGCATGCAAGCATCACAAGCAAGCAAACTACCATAAGCTCAAGAGCGTGAGAGGGAGAGAATGCAAGACTCAATTGAGACAAATGGGATTGTCCCTTTTCATATTCCATCACAAACTACCGTAAGCTCAAGAGAGAGTGAGAGGGAGAGAATGCAAGACTCAATTGAGACAAATGGGATTGTCCCTTTTCATATTCCATAAAATGTCTTATATACATGAGCTCACTTTTTACAATGGCCGGCCGCCCAATTACATGGGGGCCCAAAACTAGTCTTCCTAGTTTAACTAGCGCTATGTACATCAATTCCTTATGACTGGCATTATATAAGTCGTAAGCTCGGTCATCCCTTGTCTCATTTACAATTGGCGCTTAGCGCGCGGTTACAAAAAAGATGGATTACAAGGGTAATGTGGCCACGTGAAAGGTCATGTTAACCAGAGTGGTTAACATAAGTGGATTTCTCTTCATTATCTTTGACATATACTCCCCCCTTCGATCTATACAAAGGGTGCCAACTTTACATGCACACATGTTTCAGCCATACAAACAAAGTGTTTAATGCATGTAAAAACCCTTGACTTTGCCTTACAGATACACCCAGGTGTGCTTGGAGTAGTCATCAATAAAAATCACAAAGTAGAGATATCTCCCGATTGATGGTATCCTCATAGGACCATATACATCACTTTTTATAAGCTATAATTTTAGGGCAACCCTTACTACTCCATCTTTCAGGAATGATTCTCATTGCATTTTACCCAAAATGCATCCCACATGCATGTTTGGTAAGGGCCTCAAGCTTTGGCAACCCTGAAACCATCTCTTACCTTTTAAGTAGCAACAAACTACCAAAATTCAAGTGTCAAAGCGGGCATACATGTGATTGTGCCTCCTTTAGGAGCAGACTCAAGGGATGAAAATAAATCACATTGAGAAATAATGTGCTTGCTATCACCACTAGCAAACTACTACGTATGTTGATTTGTCACTAACATGTATACATCATGGACATAACTATAGTGTACCCAATCGTCCTGTGCATAGTTCATTGACATCTTCTTTTTAGCACTTGGTTAAACTATAACTTCTCGCACAAGTAAGCCACTTGTGTCTCATTATGCACTTGGTAACGTGTAGCAAGCGCATCCCAATCATGTTTTACAGTTTTACATGAATGAATATGAGGAATAATGCTCCTTTTTATTGAAAGTGCTACTAATGCATGTGCATGTGCACATCCCCGCCATCCCACATGGCTTGTTCTACTATGGGAGGTGCGGAGGCAGATACCACAATTATCTTTAAACTAGTGTCACCATCCAAAGTACCTAACTATCCTGGTGTGGGTGAGATAAGGCATGCCTCAATGTTAATGATGATATTCCAAAGCTCTTTGGCAACTAATACATGATGCATTGTATATGACCACAAAGGGTAGTTAGTCCTGTCAAGCTTATCCTCAGTAGCGGAAAGAATCCCAAATACATCATTCCCTACCATTTCACAGCTTGTAAATAATTAATCTTTAACACAGAATGCAAATATTCCAATTACCCATTGAATGCAACCAATATGGTTATGCTACTAAATCACTAATAATGAAGGAAACCTATAAAGTGTATGAAAAATTATAGTGTAGAGTGTGGAAATGATACTGAGACACAACATGCATGGGACGAATGGTTGCATTTGGCAGAGTTTGCCTACAATAGCACATACCATGTGAGTATTGGAATGTCACCTTTTGAGGCTATGTATGGTTACAAGGTGTAATTGTGGCATTCAAGAATGATGATGTGAATCCCAATGCAAAGGATGAGGTGGAAAGAATGCAAGTTCTTTTGCAAACATGCAAGGAGAACATCAAGAAGTCTCAAGAGAAGATGAAGCACTTTGAAGATGCACATCGAAGACCATTGGAGTTCAAAGAAGGGGATTATGTCTTCAATCATGATACTTTTTCACTTTGGCTTGGGCATGGGCATGGGCATGGACACATATTAATGTAGTGTGAACCCAATGTCTACTATATAAGCCAATATTGGCATTCACTAATCATTCCATAATCATGATACTTTTTCACTAATACAATTACAAGCTTCCATAGCTTTTCTTGGTGCAATCCACCCTTGCCGTGCTTCAGGTAAACAAGCAGACATCTATTCTCCCTCCTTGCCTCTTGCAACCAAAACCTATCCTATCTATCATCCACAACCAAATAAAGCCCCGCATGAAGCAACCTGGTGGAGGTTGCTTGCCAGCTCCTGCCATGACAAGGTTGACACGTGAAATGTTAAGATTCGCCATGGAAATAGGGAGGGGCTAGTCGTCGGCATCAATCCCCCTGCACCTGCTAGGAATGAATCAAACCAGCAAACATCTCTAAGTTGATCACAAAGTTTGATGGTATAGGTGACCCCATTAATCACCTGGAGATGTTTAATTAGATTTGTGATGCATTTGGCCACATAGATAATCGGACTAAGATAAGTGCTTTTGGCCTTACCTTGGATAGCAAAGCTGGCCAATGGTTCAGATCTTTGAAGTCGGAAGATAAAGATTACTTTGAAGCCTTAAAAGAAGCTTTCAAAGTGGGGTATTCTCATCAAGGTACCTGATGGAGCCTCGTCGAACAGCTGAATAATGTCAAACAAAATGAGGGTGAAACCATCAGGGATTACATTAATAGAGTCATATATCTCCACTCACGCTGCAGTGTTGGAGATAAGTTCTCTGATGAGAGATTAATTAGGAGATTTTTGGAGGGACTCGATGATATTCCCATGCATAACTCCTTGTTTGCCTTAGACCATACCTCCTTTGAACGATGCTACAAGAGTGCTTTGAAGTTTGAGGACAACTTCAAGGGAACACATTCCCGACAACTCCATGAAGGTGCATCAAAAGCCTCCTTCAAGACCACCAGCACAAGGCCTAATGAAAAGGGTAAAGAGTTTACGTCTGGACAAAGTGTAGAGAAATTGGCGGCTACCTTAATCCAACATATGACCCAACAATGGAGGATCAACCAAGGCTAGGATCAAGGGGGCCATCCACATCTTTATCCTAGAAGGGAACTCGTATGGTGCCCGACCTATCGAGAAAACCATACTGGCATCGAGTGTCCTCATCTGAGGCCCTCTCCAAGCCTCTATTGTAAACATTGTGTAAAGTGAGGAAATCACAAAATCTCCAACTGCTATCATTACAAGGTTGCTCTAGCTCGAGCTTTGCCTCAAGCACCGCCCACCAACCCTAGGCAACCACTGGCCTTTTACAAGGTTGCTCTAGCTCGAGCTTTGCCTCAAGCACCGCCCACCAACCCTAGGCAACCACTGGCCTTGCCAGCTTCAGCGCATCATAACGCACCTTAACCTAGCCAAGAAGTGGCCCCAAAGAGGAATCATTAGGGTACTAGAAATGCCCTTGCCACCCCTAATTCTTTCACCTCAGCTCCCATTACCCAGAGTCACACTAGTTTGTTAGATAACCCTAATGGAACTCTTTGAGGATGGGACCACTTATGAAACCCAAGAGCCAACAAGCCTGCCCTCACAAATCCTAAGTCACTATGTCATGGAGGGTGATCAAATGTACCCTTTGTACTTAGAAACCCTAATACCGTGGGCTAGGGACACGAATCGGACAATTAAAAGACCACCCATACAGTGGTACGATTGTGGACCTCACCGAGTTGCTGAGTGTCCTAGCAGGAAGGGTATGGTGAGTGCCTCTGTAGGTGCTCTTGCCCCAGCTCCATTGTGTGTAGGGTGCGGTATCGATCTCCTTTATAGAGACTGTCCGTTGAGACCAAGATCAACTGGAAAGGCTCATGAAGCTAATCCCAGCACCAACCTTAACTTGCTGAGTGTTAGCGATGGTTTCATTCGAGCAGTCTCTCTCAATGCGCTATGACTAGGCTACAAAACAAGCAAAGGGCCACCGCACATGGCAGCGGCATCAACCTCACAAAATCAGGGTCAAGCAAGAGCCCTTGAACAAGCATGAGTAACTTGGCGCTCATGAAAGAAACCTGGTAGGCCTTGGTGAAGACTCAAGGCCCATACTTATTGCAGAAGAGCTTTTAAAACAAGAAGAGACTGAGCATAATTCCAAGACTGCTTTTCTTGGAAGTACATGGATATGAAGGGTATATGTCCAGAAGTGGTCCAGCACACCATTCTAATGGTTGATGAAGCCAGGTCGGTCAAACAATGAGCTTATCCTATGAACCCTAAGTACTCCAAGATGTTCTATGAAGAGATTGAAAGAATTATCGATGTTGGATTCATCTATGAAATTTAACGTACGCAGTGGATATCATCGATTGTGATAGTGTCCAAAAAGAACGGTAAAGGCAGAGTGTGCGTTGACCTCAAAAAGGTCAATGCCGCCACCATTAGGGACCACTATCCCCTACCATTCACCGAACATGTGCTAGAAAGAGTAGCGAGAAAGGAAGCTTATAGCTTCCTTGAAGGATTTTCAGTATACAACCAGATGCTGAGATTGATCCCAAGGACCAGGACAAAACGGCCTTTGCCATTGAGTGGGGTTGACCAATGCCCCTGGGACCTCCAACGCCTCGTGTACGGCTTCCAAGGAATATCTTCGAAAATTCCTTGAGGTCTTCATGGATGGCCGTTGTGTCAATGCCTCTTGGAAGGAGCACCTAGCATGTTTGCACAAAGTGTTAGAAAGGTGCAGGCTATATCGCATCTCGTTGAACCCTCTCAAATGTCAATTTTGGGTTTGATGTGATCTTTGGACACATTGTCTCCAGGCAGGGAATTTCAACTGATGATGATAGAAAAGTGCAGCTCCTGCCCCTAACCACAAACTTCAAAGGTGTCCAGCGCTTCATGGGACATGTAGGCTATTATCGACAATTCATTTTCATGTATGCTGATATTGCTCGACCCCTCCACGGACTCCTTATTGTTTTTGAGTGGACTAAAGAATGTCAACAGGCTTACACCACACTCAAAAAAGCCTTGGCAAGCGCTCCAATCCTCACATCCCCCAACTAGGATCTCATCTTCCATGTCCACATTGATGCCTAAGCATTTGCTATAGGATGCATGTTGGCCCAACCAGGCGAACACAAGATGGACTTCCCCATCAGTTTTTCCAGCTTCCAACCCAACAAAGCTGAGAGGAATTACACCACAATTGAGAGAGAGGGATTAGCGATGGTTTACACGGTTAAGAAGTTTCACCATTATCTTTTGGCGACCAAGTTTGTTTTCTTCGTAGACCATCAAGCCCTTTTGTACCTGGTAAATAAGCCCTATATGAAGTTTCACCATTATCTTTCGGCGACCAAGTTTGTTTTCTTCGTAGACCATCAAGCCCTTTTGTACCTGGTAAATAAGCCCTACTTGTAGACCACATGTCAAGGAGCCCCAACGGTGAACAGCCAGTGGGAGTAGACGACGATTTACTAGATGTCGCCCTATTCTAACTTTGCTTGATTCCTGAATGGGGTGAAGAAGTGGCTCACTTTTTAGCCAATGGCTTACCGACTGATTCTCTTCTCAACAAGGACTGCACTCGTCGCTTAATCAAAAAAGTCGTCCCTTATTACCACCTTATCGTGGGCTAACTTTACAAGTAGGGCAAAGACAAAATCCTACGACGTGTTCAGGAAGATGAGTATGTCTTCCTCCTTGAACAGGCTCACTCTACCTGTGTTAGGGGTCACTTTGCAGATATCATTGCTCACAAGGTCCTTTTACAACAAC
Organism: Cibotium barometz; assembly: GCF_041138505.1. Classification (NCBI taxonomy): domain Eukaryota; kingdom Viridiplantae; phylum Streptophyta; class Polypodiopsida; order Cyatheales; family Cibotiaceae; genus Cibotium; species Cibotium barometz. Next base: position 351,792 of record NC_141047.1, on the reverse strand, counting down.
TAGGTTATGGTAGCCCACTCTAATGGCTGACACTGCTAAGTATGTTAAACGATGTGATGAATGCCATTGTACAACAATTCCTCATTTCAAGGATCATATGCCCCTGAACCCCATCTTGCCTTTACAACCATTTGAGAAATGGGGCATAGATTTCGTTGGACCTATCAGTCCAGCAACCAAATACACTCAAGCCTGATATATAATTGATGCCATGGATTAGTGCACCAAGTTGGTAGAAGCTCAAGCAACCCCGCAAGACTGATGCTCAATCAACCTAAATTTCTCTATGAGTCAGTGTGATCACACGCTTTGGTTGCCCTTTCGAGCTTGTTCGACAATGGAACACACTTCATTAAAACGAGGTAATCAAATTCCTCTTCTTACAAGAGTTCCTTCCCACCCACAAAAAGTCCTCCCCATATTACCCACAAGCGAATGGCCAACAAGCCAAAAGCACAAACAAAACCCTGTGTGCCATTCTTACCAAAACCGAGGAGGCCATCCACAATGATTGGGAATAGAAGTTGCCAGCTGTGCTTTGGGCTTGTTGAACTTCATACAAGGTAGCAACCAACACTACCCCTTTCAGTTTAATCCACGGTACTGAAGCGGTCATACCCATGGAGTTCTTAGTCCCTAGTTTACGTGTCGCAGTACACAAAAAACTCGCCAAAAATGCTATGAGTTATCACCTATTCAAGCTTGAAAAACTCGACAAAACACACCTTTTTGCAATATACAACATGATTGTAGAGAAGATAAGGCACAAACAATGGTTTGACATCCAGGTCAAGGATAAAGAGATGAATAAGGTCCTCTTATTTAGTACCAAAACACACAAGAAAATGCTCAAGCTCAGAGGCTTAGGACCTTTTCTAGTCTTCGAGATAACACCACACGGCGCAGTGCACATTGAAACACTTGATGGTATTGAGATGGCTGGTTACTTCAATGGTAGCAAACTTAAACACTACTACGGACCTCTCACAGAGGCCTTCTTAAAAGCCATCCATGATAAAAAACAATGAAAGAAGGACCATGAGGATATGAAACAAATTTTCCAAGAAGAGGCCAAAGCAAGGCAAGCCACGCTTAGGCAAAGACATATCTCATGGTCATCAGCATAGCCCAAGTGGTTGACTTGAAGAAGATTTGGAGGTGAAGCCAGCTCGGTTATGGTTAGGAATGACCATCCCGACAAGATTTTTCCAAAAATTAGCTCTTGTTGATACAGGGGCTAATTACAATTTGATGTCATATGAAACAAGGCGTTCCCTTGGGGAACCCACACTAAAAGAAACCCCTGCCTATCACAACAATTACCTCACAGCATGTTCATTGCATAGGCACAATCACACTCTTATTCCACATTGGAAATAATCCCTTGGAAGGGAAGTTTTATGTGATGCCTGCAGAAACAATGTGTGAAGAGGACACAAAGCTCCGCAACGTTAGCCACCCATTCACCAACCTCAAGCCTATAGGGTACAAGACCAACGCAAACCCAAGTGCTCTCCAAGGAACTCCAAGGCTTGATGGAATCCTCAACCCGCAAAATCAACCCTGTGGTGGATCCCAAAACCTCTTCTCCGTGTCTAACATTTCTATAAAGGCAATCCTAACATCTGGATCCCCAAACCTCCCCAACCTAAACCTCCACCTTGTGTCACTCTGCAGTCTCCTACACTTCAATGGGTACCCAAAACAACATCTGTAGTAAAGACTGCTCAAGACAAAGGAAAATAGAAAGTCCATGGTAACACCATAACCTCCATGCTACCACTAACAAAGTTCCTTTATAGATATAGCTTCGATGTCAGCAACCCCCCCACCGCTTCAAAAGTACTACAAAGCTACCAGCCACTCCTTTAGCCTCAGGTACTTCCTTACCACCCCCGCTTCGGAATCCCTTAAGGAAGTCACCCCTACCACCTCACTGTCACCCAACTGGAATAGATTCCTCACCTTGGCAAACTGGGCATGCGGTAAGTGTACAAAACCCATAATGGGGTGATGGCAGCATAGCCTCTATGTACAAACCACCTGCTTCAGGGTGCACGCCAAAAAGAAAAGAAAAAAAGAAAAGAAAAGAAAAGAAGCCACGAGCATTCCACATTTGCCACACCCGTTCAAAGTTTGCCGGGGCGGCCGTTCCTTTCTCAGCTTCTGAAATGCCACACCAAGTTTGCCTAAGTGCCATGCCCGTTCGAAGTTTACCGTGGCCATTCCTTTCTTAGCTTTTGAAATTCCTTGACCATGCCAATTTTGCCCCACCCATTCCAAGTTTCCACGGACGTTCCTTCTTGATTCCAAGAGCAAATGCTCCTTCGCTTACCCAGTTCGAAGACATGCCCATTTTCTCATGTTCCTGCTCCTGTTTGCTCTGCCTTTCCGGATGCTGTACCATTCGTCTGACTTGCCACAGTCGTTTCTTGCCAGTGCCACGTCCATTCCCTGGACTTGCCACGACCGTGGCCTTCTCCTAGTGCTATAAATATGCCCCTCCTCTCTCTATTTTCTCACTTTTACCTCTCACCTTAGCCGAACTCTTGTAACTTTTTCTCTCGAGCTCTTACATTCACCAGCTAGCCCACAAAATGTTAGAAGCTTCTGACTCCCCTCCTAGGAAGTTCTCCGTCACACTTCTCTGGGGGTGGCCGCTTCAAAGAATATGCGAAGCACCCAACCCAGGTCTCCCACTTAGGTGAGGCCTTGATGAAGTAGGTCAATGGACATACCATCCATTCCTCCCTTATGAAAAACAATCATAAGGTGGAGAATAAGCTCCTTTACTACACAGGCCTGTGCTACAGAGCTATTGCTACAGACCCCGCGATGGTGCAAAAGCTGGAAAAACTAGGTCTGGGTAGGTTTCCAACCTTGGAGCCCTGGGGGCCAGACCTCCACAATGTCGTATACTTCACATAGACCTACAACGCCAATTAACACACTGGCAGAGAGTAATAGATATCGAGGACCAAATATACCAAGTGCAGCTTAGTGTGGAGCTCATTAGGGATGCCTTGTCATTACCACCTATGGATCATCCATACGTCTGCCTCAACAATGCATCAAAGCTTACCAGAGGTCTGTACAAGGGCAGCCCTAACAAGGATGGAGTTGAGTGGGGGAATATAGCACACGATGACTTGGTTATGCCCACACGGGCCTTACAGTTTCTACTTACCACCAAGTGGATAGACCGATTTAGCCACCTGCAGTTTGTCTACTTTAGCTTGGGTCCACCAAGGACAAATGGTTAACTGGGCAAATTACCTTTTCAAAGAACTGCATGCAGTTTATTCGAACTCCCAAGGAAAGCTAGCAGTCGCTACCTTGCTCACTAGAGTACTCTACTATGCAGTTGGATGGGAGGAGTTGCCCCGGGAAATCTAGCCAAGCAGGCAAGATGTTACAGTGACCTTATTACTCTCTCCATCCACTTCTCCTAATACACCAATAGCAAAGAGGCCACACCACGAGCCGAATTTACAGAACAGGCTCTACTGCCTCCCAACATAGGACCAACTTAAGAAGAGTTTACAGCAGCTGCAGAAGCCACCAAGAAGGCCATAGGGGAAGAGGAAGAGAAGCAAAAACATGATGTTTTCAACAGGAGTCTCTTCGAAACACTCCCTCCCAAATGCTTCAACTAAATGCCATCATATTCATAGAGGCTAGCCCTTCTTCCCTAGTGATACACAAAATAAAGTCAATACTCTCCATTGGGCATGCTTGGGTAGTTTAAGTTCTAGCTAGGCTTATGTCGAGAGTATACACGCGCGGCCCATGGCGATGTTCCAAATTTTGCCCTTGGCTTCTTACATATGGCATGCGATCTCATCACCCAGATGACCGATTGTATCTGCACATTGCAAGAGCAGCTCTCCGAGATGTTGAAGCCCGGGTAGCCGAGCCTCCATCCACTCCCTTAGCTCCCTCCTCTAGCACATTAGAGCAGAAGGTGGACGCCTTAATGGACATAGCAAATGAGCTTCCCATTTTGGCTTTTCCCGCGTCGCAAACCCCATACCAGCTAGTCGATCTTTAGTTCCGCAGTGTCAGGCTCAACCTTTTGCAACATAATCTCTACGTTGACGAGCAATACACCTATGCCCTCACCAAACTCCCTATTAAGACTCTTACCCTTATTCCACACTTTTTATTCCAAGGCCTCCTTTCATTTTCAGCACCCACATGATTTTTTGAGCTCCCCATGCACCCTCCCCAAGCCATCCTGATAGGTTGGAGCCTCCTCCTCCGCTATGGTTTTCCCTTCGACACCGCCCCCCAAACTGCCAACCTACTTGATTTAGCTATGCTAACAGTGTTTACCCTTACATCTGTACCCCTCTCATATCTCCCAAAGGGTGCTAGAGTACTTCCGCACCATTGGATGGCATGTGGTAAATGATGCTTACATTTCTCTTCAACATGATCCTTTACCACCATACTCCGCGGATGGATTTCTCATCCTGTAGTACGTAGATGTTTCATGTGTAGATTGAAGTTATGGCAGCCACTGGCATTTGCTAATTTGATGATACGCACGTAGCCTTTCCCTGGGAGTACACTGAAGCTGCTGAGGCTGTCGCTGTTGGTGTCCATTTTTTCCATGATCACGGCCTTGTCTCGCTGTTGGTGTCCATTTTTTCCATGATCACGGCCCTCAGGCTGTTGCTGAAGCTAACCCTACCCTGGACGACAATGACGACAACAATGATGGGCAGGACAGCTTGCCACCTCCACCCCCAGGAGCTTCCTCACCCCCATCTCCACCTCCACCACCCAATTCATCATCCACACCTCCCCATAACCCACCCCCACCCTCGCCACCCCCCTCAAGCACATCAACCCTCCCTCTTTTTCATGCACACTCTTCTTCACCCCCCCTTCATTTTCCCACTCCACCCCCATCACCCACACCCCCCTCACCCCCTTTATTATCCCTTCACTTAGGAATGTACATCGCATTCCATGATATACCCTCCACCATCGCCAAACCACCACCACTGCTCGATGCCGGCCTTGCCACATGACCCTCATCATTAGCAACCCCTCCACCCAACCACTTGAAGAAGGGGAGATCCCGCCTCCACCCCCATCTAAGTGCAAGGAAGTCGACCCTCCACTCAATCCCCTGAACTGGCATGATCCCTTGGACCACACAGAGTTCGAGCAGGCAATAGCCATCTTGTTCGGTTGACAACTCTAGGAGGAGCCACTTAATCGTGTCACCGATTGCCTTGATGTCCACTTCCTTCACCCATACCTCGACGCAAAGCACAAGTGATGGTGGTGTGACCACCCACCCTGAACCCACGTCGGCTACTACTGGCCACCTGCTGCCATTGCTCGCCCCATCAAGTTTGATCTCATGGGCGAGTGGCTGGCTTGGTGACGGCCATTCCTAGCCAAACCCTTCATATGGGAGACATACTGTCACATGCCACATGCAATGAGGAGCACAACACCAGACTATCTCCCCATTTTACTGCTGGTGGGCTTGGAGTACCTTTCACATGGAGAGCACATGAAGAACCCAAAAATCCAGTTCAACTTCCCATGGTTTGCGCCCCCATCTGCATAGCATCCTTGCACCAAAGAGCATATGGTCAGGTGCTGTAACAAATTTATCTGTGTTGTGCTACGACCAGGTTCCCAACCCAGCTATGAGGTTGCCACCATCCAGTTCTTCAACCTTATATCACATTGCTGGAGTTGTTCTCCAATTGGGACCACTACTACAAAGGTGCCCAAGGCCTCGCATTTGACATCAACAAAGGGCCCACACTCAAGCAGCTATTCGAATATAATGAGTGCATCACGTGGATGTCTGCTCGGTGCCTCAAAATTTTGAAGACATGATGAAAATCGCTTTTTAGACTAGTTATCGAGTCTTCCACCATTGAGATAGATCTGACCAGTTTCGAGGACAGACCTGCTTTAGGGAGGGGGGTATGTTAACCACTCCGGTTAACATGACCTTTCGTGCACGGCTACTATGCCACTTTTGTAACATATTCTTTTGTAACTGCGCAATAATGCGCTAATTGTAAATGAGACATGGAATGGCCGATCTTATGGCATGTGTAATGCCGATCATGAGGATTTGATGTACATAGAGCTAGTAAAACTAGGAAGACTAGTTTTGGGCCCCCACTAGTTATTGGGTGACCGGACATTGTAAATATGAGCTCATGTATATAAGACATTTAATGAAATATGAAAAGGGACAATCCCCATTTATCTCACTTGAGTTTGTCTTCTCTCTTTCTTTTTTCTCATTTGAGTTTATGGTAGCTTACTTGTGTTGTTGCTTGCTTGCTTTGATTGTTGGTGTATGTCAGTAGGAATGGTAGTGCTCTCCCTTCTCTTTTCTTCTACCTTCTCATTGCTATCTACCATGTCCCATTTGCATACGATTGGCATGAGGGAGAGGTTGAGCTCTTCATAGCTCTTTACCTCTTCATAGCTCTTTACCTCTTTCTCACTACCTAGCATCATTGGATCTCTTCTTGGGTGACACAAGGAGAGTATAGAGTGAGCCCCTAGCGGCTGCACATCAGGAGTTAACCCTCATAGGGTTGGCCACATGCTATTCATCGGATTCAGCCCTTGCATGCATCTTTCTCTTCTCTTTTCTTTTGTGTATGCAAGGTATTATGTTATTCCTTAACAAGGTATTATGTTATTCCTTAACAAGGTCACTTACACATACTCATAAGAGTGCGTACATATGCTGGGAGAGAAAAAACCCTTTTAAAGAGAGAAAAAGTATCCCTATCCATTATTAGCTTACGTCCACACATCACTATCCTATAAATGGCTACAAATCCCCCCTGTGGTGATGTGAACATGTACATGAATCATGTGGCTGATCAATCCCCAAATGGTAGTAAGTCCAAAGCTTTATGAAAAGCTTCTCTTGTGAGAGAGCCTTCGTGAACATATATACCACATTGTCATATGTAGAGATATATGCTAGGCTAATCTCTCCTTCAATGAGCCTCTCCCTCACATAATGATAATGCACCTCATTGTGCTTTATGTAAGCATGAACACTGAGTTTCTTGCAAACAATTAATGTAGTCTAGTTGTTAGTGAAGATGGAGGTGGGGGACTATTGTCTAACACCAAGATCTGCCAAAAGACATATGAGCCATACATGCTCCATAGTCACTATATAAGGTACCCTATACTCATCTTCATAGCTTAAAGTGGCCATTGTCTTCTTGTTGTGAGCCATGATACCAAGGTGAATGTAAAACCCACTAGTGTGGACACTCGCGTGTCATAACATGTAGCCTATTTGGAATCACTAAAAGCATGCAGCTAAACATTACCCCCCTTAGCATAGAATAAGCTAAGGTACTAAGTCCCTTGTAAGTATTTGAATACTCGCTTGGCAGCCTCCCAATTTTTACTTTCGGGACTGTGCATAAACTTTCTCAACTTGGAGATCCCAAATTGAATGTCTAGCTTCGTATTACATAGATAGATGAGGTACCCAATAGCGTGCTGATAAATTGTTGCATATCAAATGGTTCACCTGTATCTTGGAGAGACTAAGCCTAGCACCTATCTCTACTGGTGTAAGAACATGATTACAATCTTCAAGACCAAACCATGTAAGCATCCTCTGTATGTACTTTAATTGCAACATCACAATACCATCATCATGCTGCATAAATTACATACCTACATAATAATGCAACGAGTCCAAGCCTGTTATCTCAAATAACACATGTAATTAAGTCTTAAAGTTTAAAATCTTATCCTCATTAAGACATGTGAGCAGCATGTCATCAATGTATTAAATGATGACTAAAATATAATCTTTACTTCTCTTTACATAGAGCGTACTCTCAATTGGACTATTACAAAAAACTTTTGTAAACTTTTACATTTATCTTCTAATACCATGCTCTGAGAGCTTGCTTAAGGCCATATAAAGCTTTTCTTAACTTGCATAATTTAGATTCCTACCCCTTATTAACAAAACCATGAGACTGAGTTACATAAACCTCCTCATGCAAGTCACCATTTAAGAAGGCAGTTTTGATATATACATTCCAACCATGATGTGTTGGTAATGCAATAATACACCTTTTCATAGTCATATGAGACATGGGTGCAAAGGTTTCATCATAATCTATGCCTTTTTCTTGCATATAACCCTTTACAAGAAGCCTTGCCTTATAGGGGTCAACACTACCATCAGTTTTATGCTTAAGCTTATAAACCCACTTTGTACGAATGACCTTTTTACCACAAGGTAATATGCTAAATACCAAGTGTTATTTTTAAGGATTGAGTAGTACTCATCCTACATGGCATCCAATGTTCATTTTCATGTGCTTCCTCAAAGGAAATAGGTTTCTCTTCATTGCATATACTAACACAATGAGAGCATGATCCATTAAAGAATAAGATACATGATGAGAACTTGCATGTGTCCTGCTAGGTGTATGGAAGTAGCCAATTTATTGTCCCATAATGCCTACACCAACCATTTTGGCATACTCCTGGATGCCTGCATGGTTGTCCTTTCCTCATCCACAACTACATCATCCACAATTACCTCACTGATGATAGGCTGATCTGTGGGCTGAAATTCAAGCTGATTTTCTCATCCACCACAATTACCTTGTCAATAGGTTGTCCTTTCTTCATCCACAAAACCTCATCAATAGGCTAATCTGTGGGGTTGAAATTCAAGCTCATTTTCAAGGTGTGTCGATGTGCATGGAGTAGTCATCGAGAAAGTCACAAAGTAAAGATATATCCTTTGATTGATGGGACCACGTATATCACTATGTAAAATGCGCTCCTCATATACATATTTTATAGGGGCCTCAAGCTTTGGCAAATCTGACACCATCTCTTACCTTTTAAGGTGCAAAAACTATCAAAATTCAAGTGATCAAAATGGGCATGCCATAGCATCACTCATAGCATGTGTGGCAATAACTGAACAAAGAATTATGTGCCAATCTCTCATACATTAACAACCTCTAAAGCCCATGGCTTAGAGTATCAGGTATAAGTGTTATCTCTTCATCACTAGGATCATGAAAATTGTACACATCATCAACAAATCTGACCACTATGCTTGCTCTATTGGCTGGCATAAACAAGACTTCTAAGAGAGTGATTGTCCCACCATTTGTAGCAATGAGAACAAAAGTTACTAACTCCTTTTATTGGATATGATGAGTTGTTTGGACATGTAACAGTGCCTCCTTGTTGAGGAGAGGAGACTCAAGTGAGGAAAATAAATCACATTGAGAAGTAATGTGCTTACTAGCACCAGTATCAAATTACGAGACATGATGATCTGTCACTCGCATGCATACATCATGGACATAAGGATCATAATTGTAGTGCATAATGAATGCCATTGCATAGTTTGCTGGCTCCTTCTTTTTAGCACTTGGTGCTGATGCATCAACCACATCTATGTCTGACTCTTTCTTCTTCTCCTTCTCTAGCCTTTTTCTTAATTCATTGATATATAATGGCTTGGCTTCTAACAGTATTTGCATTTTCCTTTCTTTTTAGGCTTATCACCCCCCTTCTTGGCATCCTTTCCAGAAGACTGGGCTGATTTTCCCTTTGGCTTATAACCACTCAAAGAAAAGGCTTTGCCTTTATCTTTTTGACTAGTAATAAATGCTCGATCTCCCACACGTATACTAGTTTGGTTTTGCCAAGATTCTTCTTCTTACAAAAGCACTGTAACCAATGCATCAAAAGTAAGGTCATTGGGTTACCCTTAATCATGGGCTAAAATGTAGATGCAAAACCTTGATATGAATCTGATAAAGCTGTGAAAATAATAGAGACCATTGTCCGGATGGGCCTCATTAATATATGCCAATTGCTCCCTTGGATATTTAATCCTTATTTGAGAAACTCATCCATTAAATCAAACTCAATTATATGCTCGGACTATAATTTCTTGCGTAAGTAGGAAATCCTTGTCTTGTTACGCACCTACTAAAGCACAACAAGTGCATCCCAAGCATGCTTTGTAGTTTTACATGAGAATATGAGGAATAATGTTCATTTTCACTAAAAGTGCCACTAATGCATATGTATGTGCATTAGTGGCATATGCATATCACTAAAAGTGTTACTATTGCATATGCATATGCATGTGCATGTGCATGTGCATGTGCATCCATGCCATCCCACCTGGCTTGTTCCATTGTGGGAGGTGTAGAGGTGGATGCCACAGTTATATTAGAACTCGTATCACCATCCAAAATACTTGTAATATGTTGTTGTGTTGGCACAAGATAGGGAATGCCTCATGCCAATAACAACATTCCAAGGACCTTTAACAAATAAATGGCGAATCCTATAAGACCACAACACGTAGTTGGTCCCACCAAGCTTGTCCTTAGTGGAAAGCACATTTTGACTAATTAAATCATACTTCTTGGAGCTCCAAGCTTCTATGGCTATGGTGGTAATCCCTTGAGTGCATGTGGTACTCCATCATGAGTTCATGTAGTACTCCATTATAAGTGCATTCTCTTTCTTTCTCTCCCCATCATTACAATGGTATCAGAGCTTTGTCTTTGATTTAATTTTTTGAAAATTTTTAAATTTTTTTATATTTTCTTGATTTTCTTGGAAATTTTCTTAATTTTCTTGATTTCTTGATTAAGAAATGGAGCATGATGATTGTGGGATGCTAGAAATTTCCTTGAATTTTGATTTGATCTAAGTTTTGGGGACTATGGGTCACTGTGGACCAAAATTTGGGGTAGACGTTCCAAAATTTGAAGGGCATGACCAAAATTGGGGGAAATTTGTTACTAATCATGATTAATTTTCTTAATCAAAACATTTTACTTCCTCTTCTCTTTTCTTGCTTGATCTTGAGGGGAAATAGTTCATCATTCACTAATGGATCTGTAGCATTGATTTAGGGCTTTGAGAGGAATCATCTTGACCTTCACAAAGAACACTTCTATGTTCATTTTGATGGCCATTTGATGGGAGAAATTTTTTGGTCGCCTTTCTCTAATCTTTGTTTAGTTTTGGATTCCAAACTAGAGAGATGTGCTGCCCATTGAGAAGGAACTTGGAGATGGTGGCCAACGATGACCCTCTGCCCGTAACTGTTTGCTGCTGCTCTGCCGACCCTCCCATAGCCCTAGTCCTGCTTGCGGGCGGCGATGTTCACAGGTAGAAGTGAAGCTGTAGAGCAACGGCCCTCACCATGTATAGTTTTGGATTCCAAACTAGAGAGATGTGCTGCCCATTGAGAAGGAACTTGTTGGTGATGGTGGCCAACGATGACCCTCTGCCCCCGCCACTACTGTTTGCTGTTGCTGCTGCCGATGCTCCCATAGCCCTGGTCTTGCTTGCGGGTGGCGATGTTCACAGGTAGAAGTGAAGCTGTAGAGCAACGGCCCTCACCATGTATCAGAGAAGTGCAGCACAAATGAAGGATCTGCGCGTTGTTGCCGGACAAGTTATGTTGCTGGTTGTGACGAGCTGTGCATAAATCTTGGATGATTTGGAACCTAATCAGAGGTGAGCTTGGCGACCATGATTACAGCCCACAAATCTATGGAAGGCTCTTCAAATGGAGACATTAGGCTTGGCACTTCAAAGTATGGTAATGGCTGAAATTTACAGCATTTTAATGCTTATTCTACCTTCTCTATTACATGCTTATCAAACCTTTGAGGCTGCATTTTGGATTTAACAAGGGGAGGCTTAATCAATGCATTCTAGCTTCTTGAATGCCATTACTTACCTTCTTGAATTCCACATACCATGATGGTATGCATTACCTTGAGTTGGAGGCTTTTGTATGGTTAATTTGTCCACCATTGAAGTGATTTGGGGATGCATGTATATGGTACAACTAAGGCTACAATTTCTTGGCCTTCTCATGAGAGCTTTTGCTTAGCATTAAGCAAGCATCACACCTTATGTGGTCATTGAGCCATTGAAGCTTCTAGTTGACATTTGGATGATAGTTTGCTCATTGATGATGACTATGAAGTAAAAGTAAGGGGCTGAAGTGATATACATGAAAATAGTGAGATGTGGCTTCATATTATTGCTAAATCTTAGCCTAAGCAAGCCCATGCATGTGCCTACATGAAACAATGATTGCATTGATCTTGGGAGTTCTTACTTGAAGCTAATTCTTGCAAGTCATATGCCTTATGATTCGCATGGTGTTGGATGCTATTTGGATGTTGTTTTGTTGTGATTTGGTGTATCGGCACTATTGATAGAGAAGGTGAGTAAGGTAGAGCTCTCATCAGCGCCATGGATGGCCAAAGGCACGTCGTGTCTAGCAAACACTCCCAACAATATATGGGGAGAGGGTCCAGGATCAGGGCCGGCCACTTTAGGGGATGGAAGAGTCAATGTCATGGCTAAGTCTGTTCTTACCTCGTATTTTACTCCTCTCTTGTGAGTTTATTGATGGCAAAGTTGTCATTCATTGTGACAACATGAGCAGTATACAGTTGGCCAAGAATCCAGTGTTTCATGCGAGGACCAAACACATAGAGGTCCATTATCACTTTGTCAGAGAGAAAGTGCTGGATGGTACAGTTGATCTACAGTATGTGAAGACTGACGAGCAGGTGGCTGACATCTTTACAAAGCCACTTAGCATGGAGAAGTTTGAGTACTTTCGTACTATGTTGGGAGTACGTGGGATGAGCTTGAGAGGGAGTGTTGAGAGCTTTGATAGTCCAAGCTCATCTACATCTTCATCTATGGCAGTACATCATGAGCTTGAGAGGGGCTGTTGAGATTCAAGCTCGATGTCAGTGTGTGTCAGCTATGCTATGTGCTGGCATGTTAGGTAGCAGCATGTGTGAGATATAAATGACCGCGTCCAGCTGGTCATAGCGTGTGGACATTAGCTAGGGTTAGATGTGTGTGGACACAACTCATAGTGTGTTGTGTGTATTATGGATTATGGCTTTATGCATTGTATGAGAAGGAGCTTTGATAGTCCAAGCTCATCTACATCTTCATCTATGACAGTACATCATGAGCTTGAGAGGAGTTGTTGAGATTCAAGCTCGATGTCAGTGTGTGCCAGCTATGCTATGTGCTGGCATATTAAGTAGCAGCATGTGTGAGACATAAATGACCGCGTCCAGCTGGTCATCGTATGTGGATATTAGCTAGGGTTAGATGTGTGTGGACACAACTCATAGTGTGTTGTGTGTATTATGGATTATGGCTTTATGCATTGTGTGAGAAGGGAGATGGCTTCCCTCTATGCTTAAGGTTTGCAATATACATTAGGGTTTACTCCTGTGTGTGTGTCTCGTCTCTTTCTATCTATTTTTCAACACCAATAAGATTAATCCAAATGTAAGGATGAGATAAATTGAAGAATAAAAGAAAATCTCTCAAAAATGAGTAAATACTCACATAAGATGAGGAGTTGACTAAGGACAAGGTTTATTAGTTAAAAAAGAAGAGATATTTAGAGAAAATTATGCAAGGAGTAAGAGATATTTTTTGAATTTGGGCATAGATTTGGTTGATTGACTTTACTAGTCCTCCTCAATAGATGAGTCTATGGCTCTTTTATATGGATCCATTGGTTGATCTTGTTGATCTTCAACGGAGATCCCATTTTTGATATGTGAATATATTACCGGTTACTATGAGTTAGGAACTATCAAAAAGGTCCCTGAGTGGATGGGTGGTGAGCGTTCTGGTTGCCAATGATGTCATAGGTACACGGATGAAGGAATGATTGGAAATAAGGGTTCAATCGAAGATTTTGAGGATTATGATCAGTGACACAATGGTTTCATTAAAAGATTGTTTTTTAAAGATAGCTGATGCTGTGCAAAATATAATTTTATATTGGGTGTGTAAGTGGTATGACTAGTTTTAAGTTTGTATGAATATCCGGCTAGGGAGTCTGGGAACTCTTTTCCCTCGTCCCGCAACAAAATCTAACCAAATTCTTAATTGGATTTCATCACTATAGTGGTTGGGCGGTTGGCTAACCCACGGGATTGGTGGATGGGGTTAGGCTAGACTGATGGATTCCTAAATTGAGACTCAATTATGTTATGGTACGATAGATGAAGTAAATCCCAGACAAAAATTATTTTATGGAAAAGAATCAACGGCTGTGCCTCTCAATAAGGAAAAAAGCATTGGTCTCTGATCCAAGTGTAATCTTTTTTCTGATCTGACGAGTTCGATCAGATCAGTTCAGTTAGTTAAGGCTTTTGACTACGTTAGAGAAAAATTTATCTTGGAGGAATCGCACGTGCTTTCGGACAAGGGAAGTTTTTCGGGTTAGGTTTTGGAAGAACCGATGGATTAGTCTCTTGTCCGGATATTCGTGGTGGGCGAGGCCCCGAGTGTGGGACCTTGCCCCGTGCAAGAAGTAATACTTTCGTTACTAGCATCCTGAATTTGTTGCACGATGGAGACAGGGATTTTACAGCTAGTATGAGAGAGCGAATTGACTAATGAGGATCAACCGAGAAGCTAAAAATGTTGAAAATCTATGAAGAAGCAGTAAAAGATTGTAATTGCGTGATAAAATTCATACAAATTGTTATTCAGACTGAAATTCATAAATTAGTAATTGGGTCTTCAAAAGGAAGTACCACAATTGCATGGAATTCCTCACTTGCTTGAGGTTTAGACATGATGGTATTTACCTTATAATTCTAAGGATCATGACTATCTGTATATACTGAGGGTATAACTGCAGCTCTTTACTGGCAATATATACGAGTACATCTAAGACTTGAAGTTATAAGCATAAATGCTATCCAGATGATGAATTCGAATATGGTTAATATGATTTTTAAATTCTGGTTGAGAACTGATGAGGTGATTTGGATTCTGATTGAAAAATAATGATTCTTGAATTTTGATTGCAATGTAATAAGCTGAGCAAAACCATAATAAGGATGAATGGGACGAGTCCCTATGATGATGTTCATAACAAGAATGACGTTAATGATTTCAGCAAATCACTATGAAATCAGTGGATTGTGCTGATAGATTGCAGCTTTGTTATCTAATGATGAGTTCTATATAAGGGATCTTTATCCCAAGATTCTGTTGGGTTCACCAGACTATAAGAAATCCCAAAATTAGTTGGATCTTATGGAAAAGAGTTATTCTCTAATTTTACGAGATGAGGACATCTCGCATTTTTTAAGTTGGGAAGGGTGTAAGATTCCTCCCTTCAGCTTTTGAGGTGTATAGGTGTAAGAACCTCCCCTTTTGATCTTATAATTATTCCCCTCTATGAAATAAAAGAAAGACCAAGTTTTATCCTGTTTTGGCCTACCTATTTTCAATTAATTCCAATTGCACATTTGGAAAGTTCTTTTTGAATTTTTATTTCAGGGATCCTGAGGGTCCAGATTTTTTAAAAATTTTGGATTAAGGTTTCTATGGACCAATAAGATTAATCCAAATGTAGAGATAAATTGAAGAATAAAAGAAAATCTCCCAAAAATGAGTAAATACTCACATAAGATGAAGAGTTGACTAAGGACAAGATTTATTAGTTAAAAAAGAAGAGATATTTAATGAAAATAATGCTTTTTTGACACCTCAGTGTGTGTGGAAAATTCACCTCATGAAGGAGGCACCTATTTCACATGTATGGATGAGTTTTAAACTCATAAATAATGAGATATTTTCATCTCTCCTCTCTCCCGTTTCAACTAGATCCAAAAAGTAAGCTAAACTGACCTAAAAATGGTCAAAAAGTGACCAAACTGATCTAGAAAATTCTAGAATCAGTTTGCTTGGTTAGAGGCTCACTTTTTCTGCCATTTAATATTGAATTTCTTGATAATTCAATTGTTTTTTGGCCTAATCCTCTCCAAGTGAATTTGGTGGCCACTCTTGTTACAAACAAGAGTAGAACCCTCAATCCCTCAAGCCAAAGGAAAGCTTACAAGCTCCATATAAGCTTAATTCTTACTTATTGTGAATTTTTAAATCTATGGTTTTCTCAAATTTTATGCTTTGTAAATGTTGAATTAAAATCTGATGCTATGCCTTGATGGAAAGGCCACCCCCTTCTCTTCTTTACAATTCAGCCCTTCTCAATCCTAGAAAGTTTAATTAAAAGATTGATTGAACTCTTTTCATTGTTTACTCTCTTGATTTTTACAAAATGGAGTAGATTAGAGATATTAGAATTCAAATTAGATTAATTTAAGTCATAAATTGAATGATAAAATTGAGAAATGGTTAGCCATACAAAGGAGGTTATAGCAAAATTTTCTTATATTTTGTGAAACTAAAGTTTATCATTAGGTTATTCTAAATTTTGTGGAACTAAAGTTTATCATTAGGTTATTCTAAAAGTGCATTCTAAAAGATTTATTTTTATTTCAAAAGTGTCATTCTCATTAAAATTGAATTTATGCATAGGAAGATGCATAAAAGATTTATTTTTATTTCAAAAGTGTCATTCTCATTAAAATTGCATTTATGCATACGAAGATGCATTAAAGATTTATTTTTATTTCAAAAGTGTCATTCTCATTAAAATTGAATTTATGTATAGGAAGATGTATAAAAGATTTTTTTTTAATTTCAAAAGTGTCATTCTCATTAAAATTGAATTTATGTATAGGAAGATGCATAAATGATTTATTTTTATTTCAAAAGTGTTATTTTCACTAGACTGGTGGGGCAGTTAGCTAACCCACAGGCTAGACTGATGGATCTCTAAATTGAGACTCAATTCTTTTATGGTACGATAGATGAAGTAAATCCCGGACAAAAATTGTTTTATGGAAAAGCGGCTATGCCTCTCAATGAGGAAAAAAGCGTTGGTCTCTATCATCCAAGTGCAATCTTTTTCTTGATCTGACTATGGGACTTACGGGTTCGGTCAGATCAGTTCAGTTAGTTAAGGCTTTTGACTACGTTAGAGAAAAATTTATCCTGGAGGAATCGCACGTGCTTTCCAGGCAAGGGAAGTTTTTTCAAGTTCGGTTTTGGAAGAACCGATGGATTAGTCTCTTATCCGGATATCCGTGGTGGTGGATGAGGCCCCGAGTGTGGGACCTTGCTCTTGTCCGGATATCCGTGGTGGTGGATGAGGCCCCGAGTGTGGGACCCTGCTCCGTGCTGCAAGAATTGCTACTTTCGCCTGCTAGCACCCTGAATTCATTGCGCGGTGGAGACAGGGATTTAATAGCTGGTATCAGAGCGAATTGACTAATGAGGAGATCAACCGAGAAGCCAAAAATGTCAAAAATTTATGAAGAAGCAGTAAAAGATTGTAATTGCGTGATAAAATTCATACAAATTGTTATTCAGACTGAAATTCATAAATTAGTAATTGGGTCTTCAAATGGAAGTACCGCAATTGCATGGAATCCCTGACTTGCTTGAGGCCTAGACATGATGGTATTTACCTTATAATTCCAAGAATCGTGACTACCTGTATATACCGAGGATATAACTGCAGCTCTTTACTGGCAGTATATACGAGTAAATCTAAGACTTGAAATTATAAGCATAAATGCTATCCAGATGATGAATTCGAATGTGGTTGATATGGTTTTTAAATTCTGGTTGAGAACTGATGAGGTGATTTGAATTCTGATTGAAAAATAATGATTCTTGAATTTTGATTGAAATGTAATAAGCTGAGCAAAACCATAATGAGGATGAATGGAACGAGTCCCTGTGATGATGTTCATAACTGGAATGACGTTAATGATTTCAGCAAATCACTATGAGATTAGTGGATTGTACTGATGATAGATTGCTGCTGTTAACACTTGACCTAGTAGATCAAGTTAAGGGATGTCAAATTAAAAATCTATATAACTGAAAAATTTCATGGAGGACTGTTGAGATATAAAGTTCGGTCTAATGGACCATTATTGTGATATGTTATATTTTGAGTGAATTGTTATCTAATAATGAGTTCTATATAAGGGATCTTTATCCCAGGATTCTGTTAGGTTCACCAGATTATAAGGAACCCCAGAATTAGTTGGATCTTAAGGACAATAGTTATCCTCTAATTTTGCGAGATGAGGACATCTCACATTTTTTAAGTGGGGTAGGATGTAAGATTCCTCCCTCCAGCTTTTGAGGTGTACAGGTGTAAGAACCTCCCCTTTTGATGTTATAATTATTTCCCTCTCTGAAATAAAAGAAAGATCCAATTTTACCTTGTCTAGAGGGAGATAATTCAAAATTGAGATATTTTTAGATATAAAAATCCTCCTAGTGTTTAAAATGATTTCCCCTGAAACAAAAATTCAAAAAAACTTTTCAATGTGCAATTGGAATTAATTGAAAATAGGTAAAAAGGACCTTATCCTGAGGGTCCAGATTTTTTAAAAATTTTGGATTAAGGTTTCTATGGACCAATAAGATTAATCCAAATGTAGGGATGAGATAAATTAAAGAATAAAAGAATTTTTTTTAAAAATGATTAAATACTCACATAAGATGAATAGTTGACCAAGGACAAGGTTTATTAGTTAAAAAAGAAGAGATATTTAGAGGAAATGATGCATTTTGACACCTTAGTGTGGGGAATTTTCCTCATGAAGGAGGCACCTATTTCACATGTGTGGATGAGTTTTAAACTCACAAATAATGAGATAATTTCATCTCTCCTTTCTCCTGTTTCAAATAGATCCAAAAAGTAAGCTAAATTGACCTAAAATGGTCAAAAAGTGACCAAACTGATTTGGAAAATTCTAGAATCAGTTTGCTTGATTAGAGGGTCACTTTTTCATTTAAATAGAAGCCTCCCCCTTTGTAAAAGCTTAATGGTGTTTATGCAGTGTTACTCAGCTTCTTCTGTCCTGAGTCATTTAACATTGAATTTCTTGATAATTCAATTGTTTTTTGGCCTAATCCTCTCCAAGTGAATTTGGTGGCCACTCTTGTTACAAACAAGAGTAGAACCCTCAATCCCTCAAGCCAAAGGAAAGCTTACAAGCTCCATATAAGCTTAATTCTTACTTATTGTGAATTTTTAAATCTATGGTTTTCTCAAATTTTATGCTTTGTAAATGTTGAATTAAAATCTGATGCTATGCCTTGATGGAAAGGCCACCCCCTTCTCTTCTTTACAATTCAGCCCTTCTCAATCCTAGAAAGTTTAATTAAAAGATTGATTGAACTCTTTTCATTGTTTACTCTCTTGATTTTTACAAAATGGAGTAGATTAGAGATATTAGAATTCAAATTAGATTAATTTAAGTCATAAATTGAATGATAAAATTGAGAAATGGTTAGCCATACAAAGGAGGTTATAGCAAAATTTTCTTATATTTTGTGAAACTAAAGTTTATCATTAGGTTATTCTAAATTTTGTGGAACTAAAGTTTATCATTAGGTTATTCTAAAAGTGCATTCTAAAAGATTTATTTTTATTTCAAAAGTGTCATTCTCATTAAAATTGAATTTATGCATAGGAAGATGCATAAAAGATTTATTTTTATTTCAAAAGTGTCATTCTCATTAAAATTGCATTTATGCATAAGAAAATGCATTAAAGATTTATTTTTATTTCAAAAGTGTCATTCTCATTAAAATTGAATTTATGTATAGGAAGATGTATAAAAGATTTTTTTTAATTTCAAAAGTGTCATTCTCATTAAAATTGAATTTATGCATAGGAAGATGCATAAATGATTTATTTTTATTTCAAAAGTGTTATTTTTCTTAAAATTAAATTTTGCATAAATAGATGCATAAAGAATCTTTATATAAAAAATTAGAATCCTCTTAAATTCTATGTTTAAATTCTGTGAATAGAAGTGATGAGAATATGAGGTAAATAGATGTGATGAGATAAGATGTGAATCAGATAGATGATTGGATGGATGGGTGTGATGTGAATAGAGGTGATGAGATGTGAGGCGAATAGATGTGATGAGATAAGATGTGAATCAGATAGATGATTAGATGGATGGGTGTGATGTGAATAGAGGTGATGAGATGTGAGGTGAACAGATGTGATGAGATAAGATGTGAATCAGATAGATGATTGGATAGATGTGATGTGAATAGAAGTGATGAGAATATGAGGTGAATAGATGTGATGAGATAAGATGTGAATTAGATAGATGATGATTGGATGGATGGATGTGATGTGAATCAGATAGATATGAATGGTGACCATACGGTGTTCGGGCTCTGGGGGGTCGTCGATGATACCCACACGTGCATCGTGGAAGATATTGGAACAAGGAGTAAGAGTTGTTTTCTGAATTCGGGCCTGGATCTAGTTGATTGACCTTGCTGGTCCCTCATCGGATGAGTCCATGGCTCTTTTATATGGATCCATTGGTTGATCTTTCCGATCTTCAACAACAGAGATTCGATTTTTGATATGTGAATATATTGTCGGTTACTATGAGCTAGGAACTATCGAAAAGGTCCCTGAGTGGATAGGTGGTGAGCGTTCTGGTTGCCAATGATACCATAGGTACACCGATGAAGAAATGATTGGAAATAAGGATTCAACTGGAGATTTTGAGGATTATGATGAATGACACAATGGTTTTATTAAAAGATTATTTTTTAAAGATACATGATTCTGTGAAAAAGGCAATTTCATATTGGATGTGTAAGTGGTGTGACTAGTTTTAGGTTTGCATGAATATCCGGCTAGGGGGCCTGGGAACTCTTTTCCCTGGTACTCGAGAAGGACAAAACATAACCAAATTCTTAATTTTGGATCCCATCACTAGAGTGGTTGGGATGTTGGCTAACCCACAGGCTGGACTGATGGATCCCTAAATTGAGACTCAATTCTGTTATGGTACGATAGATGAAGTAAATCCCGGACAAAAATTATTTTATAGAAAAGAATCAATGGCTGTGCCTCTCAATGAGGAAAAAAGCATTGGTCTCTGTAATCCAAGTGCAATCTTTTTTCTGATCTGACTATGGGACTTACGGGTTCAGTCAGATCAGTTTAGTTAGTTAAGGCTTTTGACTACGTTAGAGAAAAATTTATCCTGGAGGAATCGCACGTGCTTTCCGGGCAAGGAAAGTTTTTCCGGGTTCGGTTTTGGAAGAACCGATGGATTAGTCTCTTGTCCGGATATCCGTGGGGCGAGGCCGAGTGTGGCACCCTGCTCCGCACAAGAATTGCTACTTCCACTGCTAGCACCCTGAATTCGTTGCGCGGTGGGGATAGGGATTTTACAGTTGGTATCAGAGAAAATTGACTAATGAGGATCAACCGAGAAGCCAAAAATGTCAAAAATTTATGAAGAAGCAGTAAAAGATTGAAATTGCATGATAAAATTCATACAAATTGTTATTCAGACTGAAATTCATAAATTAGTAATTGGGTCTTCAAATGGAAGTACCACAATTGCATGGAATCCCTGACTTGCTTGGGGCCTAGACATGATGGTATTTACCTTATAATTCTAAGGATTGTGACTACCCCTATATACTGAGGGTATAACTGCAGCTCTTTACTAGCAGTATATTCGAGTAAATCTAAGACTTGAAATTATAAGCATAAATGCTATCCATCCAGATGATGAATTTGAATGTGGTTGATATGAATTTTAAATTATGGTGGAGAACTGATGAGTTGATTTGGATTCTGATTGAAAAATAATGATTCTTGAGTTTTGATTGAAATGGAATGAGCTGAGCAAAACCATAATGAGGATGAATGGGACGAGTCCCTGTGATGATGTTCATGATGTTAATGACTTTAGTAAATCACTATGAGATTAGTGGATTGTGCTGACAAATTGCTGTTGTTAACACTTGACTCAGTAGATCAAGTTAAGGGATGTCAAATTAAAAATCTGTATAATTGAAAAATTCTATGAAGGACTGTTCAGATAGAAAGTTTGATCTAATGGACCATTACTATAATAAGGATTTGAATATTATATTTTGAGTGAATTGTTATCTAATGATGAGTTCTATATAAGAGATCTTTATCCCAGGATTCTATTGGGTTCATCAGACTATAAGGAACCCCAAATTCAGTTGGATCTTACGGAAAAGAGTTATCCTCTAATTTTGCAAGATGAGAACATCTCGCATTTTTTAAGTTGGAAAGGGTGTAAGATTCCTCCCTCCAGCTTTTGAGGTATACAGGTGTAAGAACCTCCCCTTTTGATCTTATAATTATTCTCCTCTGTGAAATAAAAGAAAGATCCAGTTTTACCCTGTTTTGGCCTAGAGAGAGAAAATGTCTAGAGAGAGGTAATTCAAAATTGAGATATTTTTGGATATAAAAATCCTAGTGCTTAAAATGATTTCTCCTGAAACAAAAATTCAAAAAGAACTTTCCAATGTGCAATTGGAATTAATTGAATATAGGTAAAAAGGACCTTATCCTGAGGGTCCAGATTTTCTGAAAATTTTGGATTAGGGTTCCTATGGACCAATAAGATTAATCGAAATGTAGGGATGAGATAAATTGAAGAATAAAATAAAATCTTCCAAAAATGAGTAAATACTCACATAAGATGAAGAGTTGACTAAGGACAAGGTTTATTAGTTAAAAAAGAAGAGATATTTAGAGAAAATGATGTATTTTTGAAACCTCAATGGTGTGGGGAATTCACCTCATGAAGAAGGCACCTATTTCACATGTGTGGATGAGTTTCAAACTCACAAATAATGAGATATTTTCATCTCTCCTCTCTCCTATTTCAACTAGATCCAAAAAGTAAGCTAAACTGACCTAAAAATGGTCAAAAAGTGACCAAACTGATCTGGAAAATACCTCTTAAATTCTATGTTTAAATTTTGTGAATAGAAGTGATGAGAATATGAGACAAATAGATGTGGTGAGATAAGATGTGAATTAGATAGATGATTGGATGGATGGGTGTGATGTGAATAGAGGTGATGAGATGTGAGGCGAATAGATGTGATGAGATAAGATGTGAACTAGATAGATGATTGGATAGATGGGTGTGATGTGAATAGAGGTGATGAGATGTGAGGTGAATAGATGTGATGAGATAAGATGTGAATCAAATAGATGATTGAATAGATGTGATGTGAATAGAAGTGATGAAAATATGAGGTGAATAGATGTGATGAGATAAGATGTGAATTAGATAGATGATGATTGGACGGATGGATGTGATGTGAATTAGATAGATGCGAATGGATGGATGTGATGTGATGTGAATTAGATAGATGCGAATGGATGGATGGATGTGATGTGAATAGACGGGATGAGAATATGAGGTGAATATATGTGATGATATGTGATGGAAATTAGATAGATGAGAAGAATGGATGGATGGATGTGGTGTGAATAGAGGTGATGAGAATATGAGGTGAATAGATGTGATGAGATAAGATGTGAATCAGATAGATGATGATTGGATGGATGGATGTGATGTGAATTAGATAGATGTGAATGGATGGATGGATGTGATGTGAATAGAAGTGATGAGATGTGAGGTACAAATAGATGTGAGATGTGATGTGAAACAAATAGATGGGAATGAATGAATGGATGGATGTGATGTGAATAGAGATGATGAGAATGTGAGGTGAATTGATGTGATGAGATGTGATGTGAATCAGATAGATGGAAATGAATGGATGGATGGATGTGATGTGAATAGAGATGATGAGATGTGAGGTGAATAGATGTGATGAGATGTGATGTGAATCAGATAAATATGAATGAATGGATGAGATGTGATGTAATGTGAATCAGAATGTAAATGAATGATATGAGATGTGAGTGAATGTGTATGTGAAGAATGGATGTGAATGAGTATGTGAAAGAATGGATAAGGATGTGTATGTGAAGAATTGATGTGAATGTAGATGAGAAGAAAGGATGTGAATGAGTATGTGAAAGAATGGATGTGGATATATGTGAAAGAATAAATATAAATGTGTATGTGAAAGAATGTGATGTGATATAAAGAGATGAGATGTGACATGAATATATGTGGATGTGAAGTGATAGATATGAATGTATGGATAGATGCGAGAAGTCGTATATGTGAACGATTGGATGGATGTGGATGAATGAGATGAGATGTGTATGAATGAGATATGTGAATGAGATATGTTGTGGATAGAAGTGATGTGATATAATGGTGATGAGATATGATGTGGATAGAAGTGATGTGATATAATGGTGATGAGAATGAATGTGATGGATATGAATGAAAGTGATGGATATGAATGAAAGTGAATGTGATGGATATGAATGAATGTGATGTGATGGGATGTGAATTGGGATAGATGTGAATGAATGAGATGTGAGGTAAAATAAAATGTCAAAAATTTATGAAGAAGTAGTAAAAGATTGTAATTGCGAGATAAAATTCATACAAATTGTTATTCATACTGAAATTCATAAACTAGTAATTGGGTCTTCGAATAGAAGTATCGTAATTGCATGGAGTCCCTGACTTGCTTGAGGCCTAGACATGATGGTATTTACCTTATAATTCCAAGGATCATGACTACCCGTATATACCAAGGGTATAACTGCAGCTCTTTACTGACAGTATATAAACGAGTAAATCTAAGACTTGAAATTATAAGCATAAATGCTATCCAGATGATGAATTCGAATGTGGTTGATATGAATTTTAAATTCTAGTTGAGAACTGATGAGTTGATTTGGATTCTGATTGAAAAAAAATGATTCCTAAATTTTGATTGAAATGTAATAAGCTGAGCAAAACCATAATGAGGATGAATGGGACGAGTCCCTATGATGATGTTCATAATTGGAATGACGTTAATGACTTCAGAAAATCACTATGACATTAGTGGATTGCACTCACAGATTGCTGCTATTAACACTTGACCCAGTAGATCAAGTTAAGGGATGTTAAATTAAAAATCTGTATAATTAAAAAATTCCATGGAGGACTGTTCAGATAGAAAGTTCGGTCTAATGGACCATTATTGTGAATAAGGATTTGAATGTTATATTTTGAGTGAATTGTTATCTAATGATGAGTCCTATATAAGGGATCTTTATACTAGAATTCTGTTGGGTTCACCAGACTATAAGGAACCCCAGAATCAGTTGGATCTTAAGGAAGAGAGTTATCCTCTAATTTTGCGAGATGAGGACATCTCGCATTTTTTAAGTGGGGTAGGATGTAAGATTCCTCCCTCCAGCTTTTGAGGTATACAGGTGTAAGAACCTCCCCTTTTGATCTTATAATTATTTCCCTCTTTGAAATAAAAGAAAGATCTAGTTTTACCCTGTTTTGGCCTAGCGAGAGAAAATGTCTAGAGGGAGGTAATTCAAAATTGAGATATTTTTGGATATAAAAATCCTCCTAGTGTTTAAAATGATTTCCCCTGAAACAAAAATTCAAAAAGAACTTTTTAATGTGCAATTGGAATTAATTGAAAATAGGTAAAAAGGACCTTATCCTGAGGGTCCAGATTTTTTGAAAATTTTGGATTAAGATTCCTATGGACCATTAAGATTAATCCAAATGTAGGGATGAGATAACAAGGTTTATTAGTTAAAAAAGAAGAGATATTTAGAGAAAATGATGCTTTTGAATTCCCCTCATGAAGGAGGCACCTATTTCACATGTGTGGATGAGTTTTAAACTCACAAATAATGAGATATTTTTATCTCTCCTCTCTCCTGTTTCAATAAGATCCACTAAAAAGTAAGCTAAACTGTCCTAAAAATGGTCAAAAAGTGACCAAACTGATCTGGAAAATTCTAGAATCAGTTTGCTTGGTTAGAGGGTCACTTTTTCATTTAAATAGAAGCCTCCCCCTTTGTAAAATCTTAATGGTGTTTATGCAATGTTACTCTGCTTCTTCTGCCCTGAGCCATTTAACATTGAATTTCTTGATAATTCAATTGTTTTTTGGCCTAATCTTCTCCAAGTGAATTTGGTGGCCACTCTTGTTGCAAACAAGAGTAGAACCCTCAATCCCTCAAGCCAAAGGAAAGCTTACAAGCTCCATGTAAGCTTAATTCTTACTTATTGTGAATTCTTAAATCTATGGTTTTCTCAAATTTCATGCTTTGTAAATGTTGAATTAAAATCTGATGCTATGCCTTGATGGAAAGGCCACCCCCTTCTCTTCTTTACAATTCAGCCCTTCTCAATCCTAGAAAGTTTAATTAAAAGATTGATTAAACTCTTTTCATTATTTACTCTCTTGATTTTTAGAAAATGGAGTAGATTAGAGATATTAGAATTCAAATTGGATTATTTCAAGTCATAAATTGAATGGTAAAATTGAGAAATGGTCAGCCATACAAAGGAGGTTATGGAAAAAAAAATTAAATTTTGTGGAACTAAAGTTTATCATTAGGTTATTCTAAAAGAGTAATTTTCCATTCTAAAAGATTTATTTTTATTTCAAAAGTGTCATTCTCATTAAAATTGAATTTATGCATAGGAAGATTCATAAAAGATTTACTTTTATTTCAAAAGTGTCATCCTCATTAAAATTGAATTTATGCATGGGAAGATGCATAAAAGATTTATTTTTATTTCAAAAGTGTCATTCTCATTAAAATTGAATTTATGCATAGGAAGATGCATAAAGGATTTATTTTTATTTCAAAAGTGTTATTTTTCTTAAAATTGAATTATGCATAAATAGATGCATAAAGAATCTTTATATCAAAAATTAGAATTCTCTTAAATTCTATGTTTAAATTCTGTGAATAGAAGTGATGAGAATATGAGGCAAATAGATGTGATGAGATAAGATGTGAATCAGATGGATGATCAGATGGATGGGTGTGATGTGAGTAGAGGTGATGAGATGTGAGGCGAATAGATGTGATGAGATAAGATGTGAATCAGATAGATGATTGGATGGATAGGTGTGATGTGAATAGAGGTGATGAGATGTGAGGTGAATAGATGTGATGAGATAAGATGTGAATCAGATAGATGATTGGATAGTTGTGATGTGAATAGAAGTGATGAGAATATGAGGTGAATAGATGTGATGAGATAAGATGTGAATTACATAGATGATGATTGGATGGATGGATGTAATATGAATTAGATAGATGCGAATGGATGGATGGATGTGATGTGAATTAGATAGATGCAAATGGATGGATGAATGTGATGTGAATAGAAGTGATGAGAATATGAGGTGAATAGATGTGATGAGATGTGATGAAAATTAGATAGATGAGAAGAATGGATGGATGGATGTGGTGTAAATAGAGGTGATGAGAATATGATGTGAATAGAGGTGATGAGAATATGATGTGAATAGATGTGATGAGATAAGATGTGAATCAGATAGATGATGATTGGATGGATGGATGTGATGTGAATGGATGGATGGATGTGATGTGAATAGAGGTGATAAGATGTGAGGTGAATATATGTGAGATGTGATGTGAATCAGATAGATGGGAATGAATGAATGGATGGATGTGGTGTGAATAGAGATGATGAGAATGTGAGGTGAATAGATGTGATGAGATGTGATGTGAATCAGATAGATCGGAATGAATGGATGGATGGATGTGATGTGAATAGAGGTGATGAGATATGAGGTGAATAGATGTGATGAGATGTGATGTGAATCAGATAAATGTGAATGAATGGATGAGATGTGATGTCATGTGAATTAGAATGTAAATGAATGATATGAGATGTGAGTGAATGTGTATGTGAAAGATGGATGTGAATGAGTATGTGAAAGAATGGATAAGGATGTGTATGTGAAGAATGGATGTGAATGTGTATGAGAAGAATGGATGTGAATGAGTATGTGAAAGAATGGATGTGGATGTATGTGAAAGAATGGATATAGATGTGTATGTGAAAGAATGTGATGTGATGTAAAGAGATGAGATGTGACATGAATCTATGTGGATGTGAAAGGATAGATATAAATGTACGGATAGATGTGAGTAGTCGTACATGTGAACGATTGGATGGATGTGGATGAATGAGATGAGATGTGTATGAATGAGATATGGTGTGGATAGAAGTGATGTGATATAATGGTGATGAGAATGAATGTGATAGATATGAATGAAAGTGAATGTGATGGATATGAATGAAAGTGAATGTGATGTGATAGATGAGAATGAGAATGAATGTGATAGATATGAATGAAAGTGAATGTGATGGATATGAATGAAAGTGAATGTGATGTGATGGGATGTGAATGATTGAGATGTGATGTGACTGATGTTAAAATTACAGCAATGTGATGAGCTATGGTATATCAAATGCTAGAATCAACATCATTAACAAAGTGATTAGACGATAACTAATTAAGACGTGATTAGTGAGTAATTAACTAATAGCTTAATGTAGGTATGGATAATCAAAAATCAGCAAGTTCTCATTAGGCCAATGCCTCAATTTATAGAGTTTATATCCAAGCATCTAATCCCATTGATTTCTCCTTGATTCACTCCACCTCTTTTACTTGATTCTCTCCACCTCTCCCAGAATATCTCCACACTTTCTAAATCTTCTCATGCTACCCTTTATTCTCTCCCAGTAGATTCTTCTCACCTTTTCATAGGTTCTCTCACATTTATAGATTCTCTTTTACAGCCTCTAACCAAGGGCTTGTTCTTGCACACACCCTATTCACTTGTATATTTCAACACCTCCCCTCAAGTGAATACTCCTAGCACACCTGGACCCTATACCAAGTTTCCCTCTTACTTGATAGTCCGCGACTAGTGCCTAGCACACCTCCTCTCAAGTTAACTTAGCACACCTGGACCCTGTCCCAAGTTTCTCTCTTACTTGATAGCCCACGACCAGTGCCTCAAGTCCCTAAACTCCTAGTCCTTGACACTCTCTCTCTCTATGTGTCCAAGGCTTACTACAAGTGCCCGCCGTGACCTTGACTAAAGTGCTCACACATACATCTATCTACCACATGGCCTACATCATCGGTGGCTCAGAGGTGGTTTTACTTTTTTGGGGCAGGTTACATTGGGTTGTGGGGTCTCTCTCTCTCTCTCTCTCTCAGAAAAGATGATCCGACTCCACTTCCTTAGGAGCCTCCATGAAGTTTGCCGATGTTGGGTTTGCTGTAGCAGTCTCTTGCCATGTGTCCTGGATTTCCACAATTGTGGCAAGTGAAGGTCTTTCCTCCTACTCTGCCTCTTCCTCCTACTCGTCCTCGAGAGAATCCTCCTCAGGTGAAGAATGCTTTTTCTTCTCCTGCTGTTGAGTCAAGCCATTTCTTCTCTTTGCCTCTACTCTCTTGCTCTAGTCGAGCTCCTTCTATCTCGTGTAGCTTCAATTTAGGTACATTCTTTAGTGTTGCTACAATATTTTCATATTCACCTTGTTCACACTCTTCAGAAGCACATCTAGTGCCTCATCATCTTCTACCTTTTTGTCAATAGCTGCCAGTTGTTGCTTAATGCTTTTATATATGTTCAAGTGTGTCATTAAAGGTTCACTTTCCTTCATATCCAATTTGTAGAATTGCATTAACAAATTTATCTTTGAATTTTTTTTGCTTGTGTGCCAAATAACTTATTGAGTTCATCCCATGCATCTTTTGCCCATTGTATCCCTGTGATGTGATGAATGATTTCATCATTTAAACTGAGTGCAATAAGTCACAATGCTTTTTCATTCCTGCTCTTCCACTCATTTTCCCCTCTCACCTCTGGGCATTCATCTCTTCCCTCAACTAGCCCCCACAGATTTTTCCTCATTAACAAATACATGATTTTTGTCTGCCATGTGTAAAATTGCTCCCCATTAAATTTGGCTATTTCTTGTGCTGTACTCATGATGATGTGAAGGGGGTCTTACCTCTTGATCCAATTTCAAGATTCAAGGGTAGTGTCTACACTTCTACAACTCAATCTGGTATTTAAGAGATGATTACAACAAATTTATCAGCATAAAATCACCAGAAATTATATTAAATCAAGGGTAACTAATTTGTACGGAATGGTTGGAGTATCAAACCATCTCCGAATTGCAATTTGAAGTTATAGGGATCTGTATCAGATACCTAATGGTTAATTTGAACCCTCAATTGCACCAAAATATAGTGATTAGCATTGATTAATCATTGATTAACAAATTAATCCTCTGTTTTGTGTGCAAAAAACAGAGTATGGGGGAGCCTAGATCTGGGGCCTTAGACTTCAAATGAGCTCAAATCCTTTCAAGGCCATCAATAGCAATTAGTCTAGTAGAGGATTAAGCCAAGAAACACAAGATTTGACCAAACTTTGAATGCTTAGTCTATGTTTTACCAAAGTCACCTGTTGTGCAGATTTGATGAAGAGCTTAGATCTCACTATAGACTTGATCAAATCAAATTCTGACTTCACCAGCTTGTAGAGCATGCTTGAAAACACTTGGGCTAAAAGGAATTAGACCCATTTGATTTGATGAAGTGGAAATCACTGATTTGTTGCTACAAAAAAACGGTGCTTGATAAAAATACGATTTCTCCTCATTTCGCCGGCGGTTTGCGCTTCTGATTCGACTGGCTAGAGCACCTATGGGTTGGCTATGTATGGCTAGAAGCAATGGGGCTAATTTTGAGTGTGCAAAAAGGAGAGGGAGCTCCTCCACTGGCTGGGGGTGCAGAGAATAGTTGAGAAAGAGGGAAAAATATTAATTTTCTACTAATCCTAATTAGCAAAGTGATTAGCAAGATAATGGGCTCACAAATTGATGGATTCTAGGCTAGGCTCTGATACCATGTTAAAATTATAGCAATGTGATGAGCTATGGTGGATCAAATGCTAGAATCAACATCATTAATAAAGTGATTAGATGATAATTCAGATGTGATTAGAGTAATTACCTAATAGCTTAATTTAGGCATGGATAATAAAAAACGAGCAAGTTCTCATTAGGCCAATGCCTCAATTTATAGAGTTTATATCCAAGCATCTAATTCCACTGATTTCTCCTTGATTCACTCCACCTCTTTTGCTTGATTCACTCCACCTCTCCCAGAATATCTCCACCTCTCCTAGAATATCTCCACACTTCCTAAATCATCTCATGCTACCCTTTATTCTCTCCAAGTAGATTCTTCTCACCTTTTCATAGGTTCTCTCACATTTACAGATTCTCTTTTATAGCCTCTAACCAAGGGCTTGTTCCCACACACACACTATTCACTTGTATATTTCAACAATTAAATGTGATGTGATGTAAAGAGATGAGATGTGACATGAATATATATGGATGTGAAGTGATAGATATGAATGTATGGATAGATGCGAGTAGTCGTACATGTGAACGATTGGATGGATGTGGATGAGATGTGTATGTAATGCAGTCGTACATGTGAACGATTGGATGGATGAATGAGATGAGATGTGTATGTAATGCAGTGGCCAGCTGTTTGACTTGCTGTCCTGAGGTGGACTCCTTACCTTTCCTATCAGATCTTGTGTTGGTCATCTTGAAGGTGCCCTCATGTAGGTCCGAGAATGTGTTCCCTTGAAATTATCCTCGAAGTCCATAGCTGTAAGGTCCCTCCCAAGCCATGTATGTATGTGTCTCTTTTAATATAGATTTCAATAAGGAAAGAGAGTGTACTTAGAGAAGAGTGAGACAATAAGGCTAGAAACATTAGGAAAGTGTTAGAATAAAAATATTAGCTCCAAAAATCCTAAAAGAAATAAGAAGACAAGAATAGTTCTATTAAGAGATAAGTATCTCCAAAAATAGAAATTCGAATTTAGGTGATAAGAGGTCATATTTTGTTAGATCTCCGTAGTGCCACTATGGGTGCTACTACAGGAGGGGACGAGGCTCACCACCCAGCTGCTGCAGAGGAAGAATAAGGATTGCCCCTCATCCCCCAGGCTATATAGTGTGTGGCCTACCGTCCACACTAGCCTGGCTGCCCACACTAGCCTAGCCGCCCATGACTCTGCATGGGCGTCCTCTCCCACCGAACCCCGGCGGATGGCCACGTCCTTGGCCATCGGGTCTGCCATTGGTCACAGGCGTTACAGCCTACGTGACATTACTCCCCTCTTAAGAAGAGTTTTTGTCCTCGAAAACAAATTGGGAAAACCTCTTGGAAATTGCATTATGGCGTTCCCAAGTAGCTGCCTCCTCATCCCTGTCTGTCCATTTAACAAGTACCTCCTGGTACACTTTATGTCGGGTTTGTCTATCACGATACCCTAGAATCTTTTTAGGTTCGTGGTGTCTTTTGGTGGCTCTATCAAGTCCACCAAAATCTCTAGAGAAATTGCGTTCTCTAACCCGTGAATTGATTTCTTCAGTTTACTGACATGGAAGACAGGATGGACTTGAGAACTCTTCGGTAACTCAAGTTTATATGCTACGTCCCCAATCTTCTTAAGGATTTTAAAAGGACCACAATATCTCGGAGAAAGTTTATCACACTTTCCTGTTTTCATGGTTTCTGACTATGCAGGAACCTTGAGGAATACAAAGTCACCTTTCTACGTCCTTTATCCGCATAAGTTTTAGCGCGATCCTGAGCGCTACGAATGCTCTCACGTGCGGCTCTAAGCATATCATTCATATCTTCAAGAAAATCCTTGACAGATTGAATTTTCTCCTTTTCTAGGGCTACAGCCCATTGGAGATCTCGGCTAGAATCCATACATTAACATGAATGGTTTAAATCCAGTCGCGTCGCTGAGTGTTTGGAGCTGTTATAGGCAAACTCTAATAAGGGCAAGTACTCTTCCCAATTAGATTGCTTCTTACTAACATAAGAACGCAACGTGTAGAATTTGGTTAACTCTTTCAGTTTGACCATCAGACTCCGGATGATATGTCGTACTCATACTCAGAGTAGTATCCAACTTTTTGAAGACTTCCCTCCAAAAATGATTGTTGAACTTTCTAGCTCTATCCGACACTATATCTGCGGGCAGGCCATATAGCTTGTAGAGATGTTCAATAAAGAGTTTTGCCAACTCTGGCATTTTAATAGTTTTCTTTGTGGCGATAAACTTTGCCATTTTAGTTAACCTGTCCACTACCACCCACACCGAGTCATTCCCTCGACTCATCTTGGGTAAACCGGTAATGAAATCCATGGAAATGCTTTCTCGTCTCCCCCCTGAGGAATCTCCAGCGGGGCGGATGGAGTAGTCCTCCAACCTTAAGATGTTCGTGTTTATTGACCTGGCACTTATTGGACGTCCTTAAACAAACTAGGCCAATAAAACTATCTTTTTACTAGTGCATAGGTCTTCTGAATCCCGAGATGACCCGCACTTGGACTATCATGACTTTCTTTAAGAATTTGGGCCCGAAAGTCACCAATAGAGTTGGTACACATACAATACCGAAAGTCTTGTCCCAGCCTCTCAGGATGTCCAGTATCTTCCCTTGCAATCATTTTCCTCTTCAGAAATATAAGAGATCTTGTTTCTACCTGTTTTGGCCTAGAGAGAGAAAATATTCTAGGGAGATAATATTCAGATTTTAAATATTTTTGGATAGAAAAATACCTCATCTTATTAAAATAAGTTCCCCTCAAATAGAAGTTCAAAAAGATTTTCAGAAGGTGCATTAGATATTAAGTATAATCTGTTCAAGAGGCATTATCCTGGAGGTGAAGATTTTTTTGAAATTTTAAATTAAGGTTCCTATGGACCAATAAGATTCATCCAAATGTAGAGAGGAGATAAATGAAGAAATAAAAGGAAAATCCCCCAAAAATGAGTAAATACTCACATAAGATGAAGAGTTGACTATGGACAAGATTAATAGTTAAAAAAGAGAGATATTTAGGTGAAATGATGCATTTTTGACACCTCTGCATGGGGGAATTTCCCTCATGAAGAGGGAGCCTATTTCACATGCTTGAATGAGTTTTAAACTCCCAAATAATGAGATATTTTTATTTCTCCTCTCTCCTATTTCAACTAGATCCAAAAAGTGAGCAAAACTGATCTAAAATTGTACCAAATTGATCTGGAAAATCAGTTTGCTTGGTTAGAGGCTCACTTTTTCCTATAAATAGAAGCCCTCCCCTTTGTTGAAACTTAATAGTGTTTTATGCACTGTTACTCTGCTCCTCCCAAGCCAAGAACTGTGAATTTATTAATAATTCACTAGTTTTTGACATTTCCCTCTTCCAAAGATTGGTGGCCACTCTTGTTACAAACAAGAGTTGAACCCTCAAACCATCAAGCCAAAGGAAAGCTCCAAGAAATTATGTAAGTAGAGATTCTTGTATTTTTCTTATTGATTTTATGTTTTTCTAATGTTTATGATTGTTTGAAGTGATAAATGGATGTTATGCCTTAATCGAAAGGCTTTTGCTCTCTCTCTTCTTAGAATCAACCCTTCTTTATCCTAGTTAAGTGAAGATTGTTGGAATTAAACTTTTTATAATGTTTTCTCTTTTATAAGTGAATTTTGATTAGTATAGATTACTTTAAATCAATTAGAGTTAATTTTTAAGACAAAATTAAGTAGAGAAATTAAAAAAATGGTCAGCCATACAAAGGAGGTTATGGCGAAATTTTTAGAAATAAGAATTATCTTTTATTATGCTAAAAGAGTAATTCCTATCAATTCTATACTCTAAAAGTGTCATTTTCATGCATAGAAGATGCATATTGATTATTATTATTTTTATGCATAAAGGAATAATTTTCTTTTATTATGAAAGTGTTACTTTCATCAAAATAGATTTTTATGCATAAAGGAATAATTTTCTTTTATTATGAAAGTGTTACTTTCATCAAAATAGATTTTTATGCATAAAGGAATAATTTTCTTATGAAAGTGTTACTTTCATCAAAATGGATTTTTAGGCATAAAAGATTATTATTTTATTGTAAAAGTGTTACTTTTATCATATTTGAATTTCATGCATAGAGGTATGCATAAAAGATTATTATTTTATTATAAAAGTGTTACTTTTATCATATTTGAATTTCATGCATAGAGATATGCATAAAAGATTATTATTTTATTATAAAAGTGTTACTTTAATCATAATTAAATTTCATGCATAGAGGTATGCATAAAAGATTATTATTTTATTGTAAAAGTGTTACTTTTATCATATTTGAATTTCATGCATAGAGGTATGCATAAAAGATTATTATTTTATTGTAAAAGTATTACTTTTATCATATTTGATTTTCATGCATAGAAGTATGCATAAAAGATTATTTTTATTATTATAAAAGTGTTACTTTTATCATATTTGATTTTCATCTAAACGATTATATGCATAATTGTATGCATAAAAGATATTTTTATATTAAAAGAGTGATTTTCATCATAAATGATTATATGCATAAACATATGCATAAATGATATTTTTTATATATATTAAAAGTGTGATTTTCATCAAAGTGATTTTATGCATAAATAGGATGCATAAGAAAAATTCTTTTATTCTAAAAGTGTAATTCCTACTAAATTGGATTTATGTATGGAAAGATGCATAAAGAATTTATTTTAATCTAAAAGTGTTATTCTCATCAATCTTGATTTTATGCATAGAAAGATGCATAAAGAAATCTATTTTTAATTCAAAATAGTTATTTACATCAATTTTAATTTTATGCATAGAAAGATGCATAAAGAAATCTATTTTTAGTTCAAAAGAGTTATTCTCATCAATTTTGATTTTATGCATAGGAAGATGCATAAAAGATTGATTTTTAATTCAAAAGTGTCATTTTTCATTTAAAATGAATTTATGCATAAGAAGATGCATAAAAGATTGATTTTTATTTCAAAAGTGTTATTCTCCTTAAAATGGAATTTATGCATAAATAGACGTGAAAAGAAATCTTATATCAAAAATAAGAATTCTCTTGTATTCTATAAATAGATATGAGGATGTAAAATGAATCAGATAGATGAAAATGAACGAGGAATAGATGGAGATGTATGTATGGTGAAAGAATGGATGTAAGAATGTAGATGTATGTGAATGTTGGATGTGAGAATGTGGCTATGGATGTAAGAATGTGGATGTATGTGAATGTGAATGTGAATGTGGATGTGTAAATGTGGAAATGGATGTGGATATGGATGTAAGGATGTGGATGTATGTGAATGTGAATGTGGATGTGTGAATGTGGATATGGATGTATGGAGGATGTGGATGTATGAATGTGAACGCGGTTGTGAATGTATGATATAGATATATGGATGTGAATATGTATGTGAATGTGGATGTATGAATGTAGATGTGGACATATGAATGTGGATGTGGAAATGGACGTATGGATGTGGATGTGAATGTGGATGTATGAATGTGGATGTGGAAATGGATGAATGTATGTGTATGTATGATGTAGATGTGGATGTGGATGTATGGATTCAATTCAATCTAGTCTCCAAGTTTTTTACCATAGTAAAAAATTTGATTTGAGGAGCAAGTATGCCTTAATTTAGTCCTTCACTGGTTTGCAATTTACTCAATTCAGGCCTTGATGCCTTCCATGGTTACTTGGAATAAGTGATTAATTAGGATTATTGTTAAGGATAACATGCTACCTTGCACACAAGAGAGAAAGAAGAGAAGAAAGATGCATGCAAGAGTCGAGTCCGGAGAGTTGCACTTGGCCAACCCTATGAGGGTTAACTCCTCGATGTGAAGCCGCTAGGGGCTCACTCCACCTCTTCCTGTGTCACCCAAGAAGAGATCAAAATGCTAGGTAGAGAGAACAAGAAGAAGGGAGCTATGGAGAGCTCAGCCTCTACATTTAAAAGGGACATGGTATATAGCAAAGAGAAGGGAGAGAAGAAGATAAAGGAGAGCATTACCATCCCTACTTACATACACCAACAATCTAACATGAAAGCAAGCAACAACACAAGCTAACATGCAACCACAATCTTAAATGAGAAAGAGATAGAGAAGGCAAATTCAAGTGAGACAACTTTTCATATTCCATAAAATGGTTTATATACATGAGCTCATAATTACAATGTCCGACTGCCCATTTACAATTGGGGGTCCAAAACTAGTCTTCCTAGTTTCTCTAGCTCTATGTACATCTATTCCTCATGACCGGGGTTACACACGCCATAAACTCGGTCATCCCATGTCTATTTTACAATCAGCGCTTTGCACGGTTACAAAAAGATAAATTACAAAGGTGTAGCCATGCACAAGGTAATGTTAACAAGAGTGGTTAACATACCCTCCTCTGTTAAAACCCTAAGATCTCTCTAGATAATTGTTATGCATAAACATGCATAAATCAAGCATAAACTCATCCACCCGACCACCCCGAGCCCAAGGGATGCACACATGAAATATAAATGAAATACATCATATCTTTACCTTGATGTCCCATACCATTAAGAGGTATAACTCCAATTCAATAGCATGTAGCTATAGTGTGAAATGGTAGGTGAGTAGATATGATCCTCTACACAAGAGACCATAGCCTAAGCCTCCAAGCCTCCAAGCCTTAAGCCCCCTTGAGTGTGCTGAGTGTGCCCCATGCCCCTATTATATAGGAGGGTCCTCAAGTGACTCTTGACTCTCCATTTCCCATGTGTGACCCTTGGATGCCTGACCCTAACCTTAACCCTTAAGGTTAGTCCTAACCCATGCTCCACTAGAGCTTGTTCCCATGCTCCCATGCTCATTACAAGCCTAATGTGGGTTAGTCTCCTGGTATATGCACACATAATGTGCATATAACATACTTCCCTTCTCTCAAAACATTGCACTCAAAGGAGAATTGCGTTGAACAATCTCAACCAACTCCCAAGTTAAATCCTCTATTTCCCTATCTTTCCACCTAATTTTAACCTCAGGGATTAGTCAACTAGAAAGTTTCCTTTCCCTGAATTCAAGTACCTTATCAGGTTCATGTGGAACATAGGAATATTCTTCAACTTCAATGAGTTCTTGAGGAGTAACTGTGTTATCCTCACCTCCCAGTTTCCCTTTCGATATGAAAGACTGGATGAACTCTAACAATTGGAGGTATTTTTAGTTTATACGCAAAAATCGTTCCAATCTGATGTATAAATCGAAATAGACCACAATATCTAGGAGATAAATTCGAGCCTTTTCCTATTGACAAAGTCTGATAATCTTTAGGAACATTAAAATAAACCAATGCTCTTGGTTCAAAAGACCGAGATGAGCATCCCCTATCAGCATAAAATCGTGCCCTATTCTCCTGAGCACTCCTGATACAATCCCAAGCTTCGGTCAGCATTTCTTGCATATCACGCAAGAAATCCCTCGATGCATCAAGCTCAATGTCCTTAAGACCGACATCAATAGGTACCCTCGGTTGATACCCATACATAAGTATGAATGAACTAAAACCAATAGCCATATTAAAAACTATTATAGGCAAATTACATTATTGGAAGATATTTTTTCCAATTTGATGCTTTTCTAGAGACATAAGCACGAAGCATATCCTCTACAATCTGATTTATACGCTCTGTTTGCCCATCAGAGTGCGGATAATCACAGGAATTCATACTCAAAGTAGTTTCCTCGTTATAAACCATTCGGAATAAAGTAGGAAAACATGGCATTATAACAGCAAAAATCGGTGCCCGGACGTACCCACATCTGCACATGGAATAATTGATGCCCCGAGTTACCCATATCAACATAGAGAGTCATCAGCGTCTCGATGAGTCACATATGTCCATCCGTAAACCATCAGGTTGACTGTGTAAATCACCTAAAGTACGAAACTAGAGAAAGAAATGCCAACAAAGGAAAAATCCAAATTTCCTTAATCCGAACACAACAAGATAAACTCGTTGTTTGAACACTAAATAAAGAGATTTCAACAAATGAAAATGCTGACTAGATTACACTCATCAATACATGCAGGCTATAGATAAAAGAAGTTATCTAGAGAATGCCCAAACTATAACTTCCAGTGAATTTAGAAACTGAGATTGTCTTTGAATGTTGAGGTCAACATGCTAAGTGATGTCAGCAAGGCAACAATCTTGAGCCCAAATTATCCCATAAGATAATATATATGAGGGATCGCTAGTGTCCCATACCACCATGATACTCCCCATACATACCTTAACAATTTGAAACTCCCTAGCATGCCATCTAGGAAATATGAATATAATCCTGTATAAAAGGAATAAAATGGCCTTATCCTAGACTTTCACATACTAAAACCTGTCTCTATATACTTGAGACTACATCAAAGAATAACTCTTTTCGAGTACATCATTAGAAAATAAATTGAATTATTAGCGCCTTTCTAATAATAACTACCCAATAAACACAATAAAGTTGGGGTAGAAAAATAACTCACCTAGATACATAAACAACTAGGTATCCGAGTTGGAATATGTACAAGAGTACAAGAAATATATTCCAAAATTACGTGCAAAAGACAAAGGCAAATGCTACCTTCAAAGCACATGAAATTATCCAAAAGATCCTTATAAAACCATGGATAAAAGCATAGAAGCTCCTCGAATCCATAAAAACCATGGTTGATCATAAAAATCAATGCATACCATCTGATTAACATTAATCATGCCAAAAGAAGCATTAAAATTGGTGGCTAACTCATCAATCCGGAGAATATGAACGTAGTGTTGTTCAAACAAAACTCCAAAGTAAGCAAGTGAAACACATGTGTGTAGCACTCAATTAAAAAAACCCCTAGACACAAGTGATCTAGGCAGAATCTAACGAGTCCATATAAAACTTGGAAAACATCCAATAAAATCCACCAAAACAAACCGATCACTAACCCATGATATAATTTATCTTAGGCTTAAGAAATTAAGCATAAACCACACTTAAATAAGTGCAAAATAAATTATCATGGAAAAGTGTCAAAGAGGTGAAACACACTGAACAAAAATTCTAGCCATCATTGAAGAAATTAAAAAAATAACTACTAATATGAGGTACAATCGTATTAATAATATGCGAATAACCCACATCTATCTAATGTTAGTATGAGAAAACGTACTTTAACATTAACTCGAAAATATCAAATTCTCAAGAAAAAGAATTATCATGAATTTTTTTTTCTAATTTTCCCTAATTTTATAGGGCCTCAAAATATGATAATTTTGAATTCCACCAAACCTATCTTATGGATTCCAAACCTATATTTTTTTTAAAAAATTTTAGCAAATAATTTTACAAAAATACCATTGATATTTTAAAAATACCAATTTTTAGGATTTTTAAAAATAATTTCTAGAAAATTCATATTTTTTTCGAGAATCCCATTGTTCACAAAATTTTTAATTTCGCTCGATAATTCTCAAATCTAATGAAAATATTTAATTTTAATGGATTTTCAAAAAATTTGGGTCAAAAAATATGTTTTTAAAGGAATTTGAATGGTCACGGGCACCCGAATGGACACACCACATGCTAAACACCAACTCCACATTTTTCAAAAATTTAAAATAACCTGTCTAATTTTCCACTAATTTTCAAGAGTTTTTTGAAATTTTTAATTTACCCCGAACGCATTTAGAATACGAACGGTCAAAAAATTTCAGAATCCCAACGGTTTTCCCGGAATACAGAAAGCCAACAGTTTTGGGAAAATGAAAAGACAAAGAAAATTGGAATGTGAAAGGTCAAAAGATTTTCCAGAATTCAGAAAGCCAAAAGGTTTTCCGGGAATGCGGAAAGCCAAAAGGTTTCCCGGAAGATGAAAAGCCAAAAGATTTCAAGAAAAAATTTTCAGAAAATTCTAGAGTTTTTTTTCTCAATTCTCATATTTTCTCATCTTTTTCAGGTTTTTTTCCAAGCTTTTTTGAATAGATTTCAAAAGCTTCTGAAAAAATACTTTTTTAAAATATATTTTAAAAAGGTTAAAAAAAAGCTTTTATAAGCTTATAAAAAAAATGTATTTGGGGGGGAGGGACACAGGCTGCGCTACAGCCTCCTCCCCACACGTGAGAGGGAGGAGAGTACTCCCTCTCTCCTCTCCTTCTTCTCCATACCATTCACTCTCCACCCCCTCCTTCTCTGTTGTTACAGAGAGGAGAATTAATCTTTGGATTAAAGTTTTTAATTAAACTTTTACTTAATCATAATTAAATATTAATTATGATTAATGTTTAATTAAAAAATCCCTTTTAAGAGGAGTTCACACGGTGAGAAGAAAAAAGAAGGAAAAATCAGAATTGAGAGGTGAAGAGAGTCCCTCGCACATGGGAGAGCATTTCATGCATCAACATGCTACCCCCTACTGCATTTCAGTAGAAAATCTGTAGAAATTTGATCACATACCCGTAGAAAAACCTGCAAAAATGTATTAAAAAATACATTTTTAACCGTAAAAATTCTCAAAAAATTCTTAAAAATTAGAAAAAAATTCGTAATTTTTTTAGAAATTTAGGGAATCCATTCTACCAAAAATATCCACAATAAAATATGTGGTATTTTTGTAAAAATTTCCATTAATGCTTATTTTAAACCATAAAAAATAGGAAAAAATAGCATTAAACTCACGGAATTCCCCTGCAACATCGATTCGTCCATTGAATAGTAGTAACACACATTCCAATTTCCATATTGATGATCCACATGCAAATCATCAACACAAATCAATAAAATAATATTTTTTATTTCGTGACTATTAAAATTTACTCTAAAAAATGCTAAAAAATTACAATAAGAAAGAAAAATTAACAACAATTGACTAGAGATTGCTCTGATACCACTGTTAAAACCCTAAGATCTCTCTAGATAATTGTTATGCATAAACATGCATAAATCAGGCACCCCCGAGCCCAAGGGATGCATACAGGAAATATAAATGAAATACATCATACCTTTACCTTGATGTCCAAGAGGTATAACTCCAATCCAATAGCATGTAGCTATAGTGTGAAATGGTAGGTGAGTAGATATGATCCTCTACACAAGAGACCATAGCCTTAAGCCTCCAAGCCTCTAGCCTTGAGTCCCCTTGAGTGTGACCCATGCCCCTATTATATATAGGAGGGCCCTCAAGTGACTCTTGACTCTCCATTTCCTATGTGTGACCCTTGGATGCCTGACCCTAACCTTAACCCTTAAGGTTAGTTCTAACCCATGCTCCACTAGAGCTTGTTCCCATGCTCCCATGCTCCACTAGAGCTTGTTCCCATGCTCCCATTCTCCACAAGCCTAATGTGGGTTAGCCTCCTAGTATATGCACACATAATGTGCATATAACACTCTCCCTAATGCAGGTCTGTCCTCGGAGCTGGTTGGATCTAGTTGTAGTAGATTTATAGGTTCTAATGAAATCTCGATGCAAGGTTGAAACAGGGGGGCTCGATGGAAGACCTTGTAGCTTGTCCAAAAAGTGGTCTCTATCATATCTTCGAATGTTTGGAGGCGCCAGGCGGGCATCCACATAATGCGCTCGTAGTAGCTGAAGATATGCTTGAGGATAGGCCCTTTGTTGATGTCGAAGGCCAGACCCTGTGCGCTTTCATAGTAATGGTC
The DNA here is from genome assembly GCF_041138505.1 of Cibotium barometz. NCBI lineage: Eukaryota > Viridiplantae > Streptophyta > Polypodiopsida > Cyatheales > Cibotiaceae > Cibotium > Cibotium barometz. Next base: position 309,417 of record NC_141047.1, on the reverse strand, counting down.
CCAGTTAGGTAGCAGTAGCGTAATGATCAAATTGAAGAATCAAATGGTTGCAAGCACTCCTGGGTTAGGGACTTGGTCGTATCGGTGGATGAATTCGTGGAAGTGTCGAACCATGCTTTCTTTAGCGCAGGGGTGCTGTGCTGACGCGGGAGCGAACCAAGGGGGAAGTTGAATTTGAGTTTGGGGTTTGCCTATTGCTCCTCATGGAAGAGACTATTAAGAGACTAAGGTTGATTAGAAGGGTGAGAGAAGGGTGTGAGTGTGAATGGACTTGAGGTCCACTTGTTCACCTATTTAAAGGTGAGCCATGAGGCATTTTGTATGAGAGCAAGGCCTAGTTGTATGTATAAGCAACTTAATAATCAAGATATTATTCTTGTATTTTGTGAGTCTCTCCTCTCCACACACTTGATCTAGCATGAGCACCATGTTTTCTCAACATGGTATCTAGAGCTTAGGTGATTTGAACCACGTGGTGTAGATTAGGTCAAAAATATCCATTTTTTGCTCATCTTTCTTGTGTGGAGCTCAACCCCCAGCTCATCTTTCTTGTGTGGAGCTCAACCCCCAGCCATTGGAGGCCTTCCACAAGCTTGTAGAGGGCATATCTCTCCATGATTTCTTCATGAAAGTTGTAGAGGAGCTACCGGTGCATCTAATCGTACTGCTAATTGGGTGATTAGTCCTGCATTCGACGCGGCATTGCTGTCTGAAGTTGCCGCCCGTTGTTGCACTGGTCGTACAGCCATTGGTTGGCTATAGACCACAATAAGGCAAGTAGTCTTAGGGCTTTGGTAGCCCAATGTATGAGGACTCCACAGCTACAATTTGAGCTCAAAAAGACCATGAAAGCATCGGCAATCAGCAAAAGACCAGGCGGTGGTTCTTCCTTTCCCTCAAGCTCTCCATTAAAGCTTGTTTTTTGGGTTTTTTTGCTCTAATCAACTACTCCCTTCCTCTAATCACTCAAGTGTGAGTGTGAATGAGTATTGCTGATCTGTATCTTGATTTTGAAGGGACTCTCATCCACATGAGGTAGCCATAAGCCTCAGGCCCATCAAGCTTCAACATCAACATCAATTTTTAAGCTTTCAAAGTGATTAAGTGTGCTTCTAAGCACTAATTGTGTTATTTAACACTAATTACTCTATTAATCCAGCAAAGGGAAAGTGTTATTAAACACTAATAGTGTTATTAAACACTAATGGTGAGTTAATCACCAAAATAAGTGTCATTTGACACTAAAAATGTGCTTTTTAGCACTAATTGTGTTTTATACATACTAATTATGTTTTATACACACTAATGGTGATATTAATCATCAACTAAAGTGTTGCTTAACACTAAGGTGGTCTTAACCATCAAAAGAGGAGGTCATTTACATTAAGGAGACTCTTCTTCATTAACATGGAGGCCAGGCACACACCATAAGTGCCACATTCAAGTCTTCATCGTCAAACTGCTTCTTTCAAAAAGAAATGGTGCAACCATGAACCAATTGTCTTCACTTCATAAGCTAAAGAGGTTGAAGAATTCTGGTTTTTTCATCATCAAACTCAGATTTTTGAGTGTTTTTAAACTTGAACACATGTACACTAAGTGTTCATCTTCAATGTTTATGTATATCATCCTTGAGGCCCTTGTTTGTAAGAGGCATAGGCATGCCATAAGCCATATGTTCTCGCTTCACAAGCCCAAGGCATTTCATTCCGCTGCATATTCTGCATTTTCATCGTATAAGATGAGTTGTAAGGTTGAGCATAGAATCCCTAAATGCTCTACCTTGTTGTTTGTCATGATTGTAAGCATCTTTTGGCATTACTTTTGTAAGCATCTTTTGGCATTACTTTTGTAAGAGGCATGTCCTCTCCTTCTTGAGCCAAAGATGATAAACCTTATTTGTTTGAGTATTTACCTCAACCAATTACTCATTAAGCTTGTAACTTCAAACCCTAAAGGGTACATGCATAAAAGCTATTGTAATTGTGGAGTAAACACTGCCCTTGACCAATCCATAAGGCAAGTGGTAAGACCCTCCCTTTCCCTTTCCCATTTAAATCTACCTCATTATCCATGGAGGAGATATATTATTCATGGAAGCATAAAGCATGTTGGAGGACCATCTAAAAGCAAACCACTTAAGCAATGGTGGCAGCCTGCTTATGATCATTGTGTGAGAATGGTCAAGGTGAAAAGCATATGGTGGAAGCAATGGCATGTATCTCTTAAGCATGTCATCTACAAGAAGCCAAGCAAACACAAAGAGTGGGGTGCACCATCATTCAGGTGTACACCTTCATCGATAGACAAATAAAGACTTAGATGGCATCAATGTAATAGCCTCTAAGGCTCTAAGAACACTTTTGTAAATCCTAGATAACCACACCTATATTCAAGCCTTGTACGCCTAATGTTATAAAGGCATCTTATATCCAATACCACCTATTCCATCCTTCCATAGTTGGTATTGAGGGGGGGGGTATTAAGAGACTAAGGTTGAGTAGAAGGGTGAGAGAAGGGTGTGAGTGTGAATGGACTTGAGGTCCACTTGTTCACCTATTTAAAGGTGAGGCCATGAGGCATTTTGTATGAGAGCAAGGCCTAGTTGTATGTATAAGTAACTTAACAAGCAAGATATTATTCTTGTATTTTGTGAGTCTCTCCTCTCCACACACTTGATCTAGCATGAGCACCACGTTTTCTCAACAGAGACTCCATGCCCACCGTTGGTGAATTGGGAGGTAATCGGGGCTGATCGTGAGTGCGCGAGGTGCATTTGCAGTAGGTCTCCTAGATAAAATGTTATGCGAGGAAGGGTCGCCTCTAGGCTGGCTTCTTGCCTATAAGTTCGAACGTGATGGGGCGAGTAGCACTAGGTGGCTGGTGGTATCCGCCTCGTGTCCTTGGGGGGTGGTCGTGCCACCATTGGTCGTGCTTTGCATCGAGGTAAGGTCACAGGACGTAGATGTCCATGCGGTCGGTGAGATGGGTGATTGGCTCTTCTTGGAGTTGTCGACCGGCAGGATGGCGATGGCTTGCTCAAACTCCGTGCTTGAGGGTATTGTGCTAATTGAGTGGGTTGAGCAGAGGGTCAACCTCCTCACGCTCCAATGGTGGAGGTGGCGGGATCTCTCCTTCTTCGAGGATCTAGGTGTGGGAGGTTGTTGAGTTAGTGGACAGGGGTGGAGGGGTTGTTGATGCTGAGGGTCTTGTGGCAAGGCTGGCATCGAGGATGGGTGGGGGTTTAGCAGAAGTGGATGGGAGATCACGGAACACAGTGTGCATTCCTAGCTGAAGTGATAAAGAAGGAGGTGATGGGGGTGGGGTGGGAAAATGGATGGGGGGAGAAGAATCTTGTGCATAAAAAAGTGGGAGGGTTGAGGTGCTAGACGGGGGTGGTGATGGTGGGGATTGGCTGCTAGTAGGGGCGGAAGATGGTGGGGATGGTGGGGATTGGCTACTGGTAGGGGCGGAAGATGAGCTGGAGGAGGTGGGGGAGAAGAGGGTCATGGGTGGTGGGTGGTGGTGGGGGAGGTGGGGGAGAAGAGGGTCATGGGTGGTGGGTGGTGGTGGGGGAGCTGGGGGAGGTGGGGGAGAAGAGGGTCATGGGAGTGGGGGTGGCAGGCTACCTTGGCCATCATCATCTCCATCATTATCATCCAAGGACAGGCTAGCTTCAATAATGGCATCTGCAGGGCTGTGGGCATGAAAGAAAGCCATTGCGGCAACAACTTCATGATGGGTGAAGTTGTGTGGGAAGGCGATCCGTGTCATGAAATTGACAGATGCCAATTGCTACCATCACTTTGAGCTACTCAAAACATCTATGGTACAAAATGAGTAAGCCTTCGACGGAGTAAGGGGGGAGAGTGTCTCTGGGAGAGAGAGAGAGGCATTGTTCACGCGACACGCCACCCGATATGCTGCAAAAAATAATGCAGCACCCTTGTGGACATCTGAGAGGGGTAGGGATAGGGGTATAAGACATTGGGGACAGATAAGTCAATGAACTCGGCTGGGTCGGAAGGAAAGCCAAAGTACAAAATCTAGCACCAGCCAGTCAATGTAGCCTCTTGGAGAGGATGTTGGGGGAGCTTAGAAAAGTCATGGGGGTGGTGGAAAGAGAGAAGGCCCTAGAAAAAGAAATGGGGGATGAGGGTAATGCTCAAGATGGGGAGTTTTTCCTAGAGCTGTATGTACAGTAGGTTGGTTTGGTATAAATCCTCAGACACTTAGCGCTCTTGGGCCTTGGTAGCAGCATCTCTCGCTGAGAAATTTGTGCCACCTCCTGTTGATGGTAGATGCAATCTATCATCTGAGTTATGAGATCTCTTGCCATATGGGAGAATCCAAGTGTGAAATTCGGCACTTCTCCATGGGCCGCATTAAACACTTTCTGCATATGCTTGACTAGAATGGAAACTTCTTGAGCGTGCCCAATGGAGAGTGTTCATTGTGTTCTGTGTTGCACTTGGGGGGACGAAGGGCCTGACTCTATGTTTGAGGGCATGTCTTTTGCGCTCTTCCTCCTCTTCAGTGACCTTCCTGGTTGCTTCTGCAGAGCAATTGCCAAATCTTCTTATGTCAGTGAAGTGGTTTGAAGGTGGGGTTTATAATAAGTTCTCATTTGAAAGAATCCTGCTTTTGCGCTCTTCCTCCTCTTCAGTCACCTTCCTGGTTGCTTCTGCAGAGCAGTTGCCAAATCTTCTTATGTTGGGCCTAGGCTCGGTGGCTCTCAGGGACCTGTTAGCAAGACAACAGGCTCTTGGTGTTGCCTCTTTGTTGGTGGGGAGTTAGGAGAAGTCGATGGAGGGGGGAGAGTGGTGATTGTTGCATCCGGGCCGCTAAGCTGGATCGCGTGGGGCAACTCCTCCCACCCGACTGCATAATAAAGGACTCGGGTCAGCAATGTCGCAGTGGCCAACTTCCATGGGGGGTTAGAGTAATCTGCATGCAGCTCTCTAAAGAGATAATATGCCCAATTGTCCATGTGACCTTGGTGCACCCGAGCTAAGGTGGTCAAGCCGCATCTGTGTTGAAGCGGTCAGTCCACCTGGTGGTGAGTAGAAACTACAATGCTCTGGCCGACATGATAAGATCTTCTTGAGTAATGTTGGCCCATTTAACGCCATCCTTGCTGGGGCTACCCCTGAATAAACCTCTAGTTAGCTTAGGTGCATTGGTAAGTCTGATATACGACTAGTCCAAGTGAGGGAGTACCAAAGCATCTCTGATCAAATCCACACTGAGCTGCACCTTGTGTCTCTCGCCTTTGTTATCCAAGACCTCGCCAGTATGCTGATTGGCATCATAGGCTTCTATGAAGTATAAGGCATTGTAGAGGCTAGGTTCCCATGGCTCTAAAGCTGGAATTCTTCCCATGCCAAGCTGCTCCAGCTTCTACACCACATCGGGGTCTGAGGCTATGGCCCTGTGACATGGCCCGGTGAAATGAAGGAGCTTCTGCTCCACTTTGTGGTTGTTCTTCATGAGGGAATGGACTGTATGGCCATTAACCTGCTGCCTCATGAGAGCCTCACCCAGATGAGAAAGCTGGGTCAGGTGCTTTGCGTACTCCGCAAAGCGACCTGCTCTGCGGGTCGCTTTCTCCGAATAGAGGTGTGATAGAGAAGAGTCAGACATGGTGCTAAACTGGTGGATGGGTGTGAAAGATCAAGGGAAAAATTGGCAATAATTCGGCTAGGGGAAGAGCTAAAAGTGAGGAAATGAGGGGGTGGGGCCTCTATTTATAGGTTTGGTAGAAGGGTACGACCGCTGGAAAATCTAGGGAACGGCCGTGGCACTTGCAAGGAACAGCTGTGGTGGTAGTTGAACAGTGGAAGCGAACGGGCATGGCAAGGCCCGTGAATGGCCGCGGGCTTCATAAAACAATATGGAACGGGCGTTTGCTCAAGTAAATCAAGAAAGAACAGGTGCGGGCTTCCACATTGATGAAGAAGGGAGCTGGCATTTCGCTGAAGAAATGAGAATGGAACGACCGTGGGCTTCAAGTCAGATTTGGATTGGTCGTGGCAAACTTCGAACGCCCGTGGCAAGTCCTAGGTAGGTTGGAACGGCCGAGACAAATCTGGAATGGCCATGGCACATCAAAGCTTGTAAAGGAATGCCCGTGGTATTTAACTTACAATTTTTTTTGGGTGTGGGCACCCTGAAACAGGTTTTGTACCCAAAGGCTATGCTACCAGCACCCCATTGCGGGTTTTGTATTGACCATGTGCCCAATTCACCAAAATAAGGAGTCGAGTCCAATTAGGTGATGGCGAGGTAGTGGGTATCACTTCCTTGAGAGGGATTTTGAGGTGGTTGGTAAGGAAGTACTAGATACTGAAAGAACCTGAGCTGATGATGGTATTGTTGTACTCTGTTGTTGCAGCCTCACAATGATAGGTGGGGGGGTTGCTGACATTGAAGGTATATTAGTAATTAACTTTGACAGTGGCAGCAAGAAGGTTGTAGTGTCACTCTGTGAAGCTTTTGCTTCTCTTTTTCTTGGGCAGTATTTACAGTGGTGGATGTCGCCTTGGGTTTCCATTGAAGGGTAGGGGACTGCTGAGTGACACGAGGTGGAAGTTGAGATTGGGGAGATTTGGGGATTGCCCTCATAGAAGTGTTGAGCTTGTAGGAGAGGTTTGGGGATCCACCGAAGAGTTGGTTTTGGATAGAGTTGAGGGTTTGATTGAGGGTTGGAACTCTGTGGGGAGTGCTTGGGCATGCGTTTGTTTTGTACCTTGCTTGTGGTTGGCAAATGTGTTGGCGACATGGGGGACGAGGAGCTTTGGTTGCCTGTGGACGAGGGGGAGGTTCGATCTTTTAGGGATCCACAACTTAGATTCGCTCATAACTTAGATTCACCCTCATAACAACCTTGTACTACGAGAAGATTTTTAGGTACCCAAAGGCGAGATGGTGAACCTTGTGGAGTTTTGTTAGTTGTTAACCACATATTGGGGTTAACACATTCCTATGACAACTATGTCTGCACACTTACATAATGGTGCCCGTGCTATATTGTAAATCCCATCAATTGATGAGGGAAATTCCATAAATATGATCCCAAGTATTGAGCTTCAAAGGATAGACAAGAGGATCTTGGTTAGTTGGCCAAACCATAGAGAAAAGCCTTGTAACTATGTTTTGGGCACCCCGGGTCACTTACTCCCAGGCGGCCTAGTGGGAAAAGACTTGGAATTGTAAAAGCCAATTTCTCTTGTTTGTAACTCATTCTCCCATTTGTGCAATAGAAGTGGAGTGTTCTCTCTCTCCCTCTCTCTTGCAACTCTAATCTAGCATGTGTGGTGTACTTAGGGTTAAGGTTTGGGAGTGATTAGTATTAATCACTTATTCCCTCTTGCTTCCTCCCTCCCTCCCTCCCTCCCTCCCTCCCTCTCTCTCTCTCTCTCTCTCTCTCTCTTGTTTGAGTGATTAGGCTAACCAACACGATCCTCTTCTGTGGAGATCCAACACAATCTTCGCGAAGAGAGAGCTTGCATCACCTGTTGGATTAGAGCAACCGCCTCGGTGTGACAATGAGTGCGGGAGCATGGCTACGGTGGAGCTCTTGAGCCATGGTCGAGCTCGGTGGATAGGCAACTTTCCATGACATGGTTAGGGTAGGGTTTCCTTAACATCTTTGACGCCATTGCCGGGGAGCGCCATCCGCTACTTGTCTATGCCATCTTTGATTCGAATCCGACAAAGCCCCATAGCTTGGTGCCAGGTAGGCTCTTTGGCATGCGGTTTTTTGATTTTTTTATTGTATTTTGATGTTTTTGTTAAGTTTCATGTATAGCTTGGTGTTTAGAGTAGTATTACTACTTGTTTTAGTAAAAAAACTTGTGATTTAGGTGATTAGAGAGCCTGATCAAGAGGGTTTTTGCTTAAATCTAAACTATTTTTCTTAATTTTTAGCTTAATCTTTTTTCTTTTTCTTAATCCCTTTGCATAGGTACGTTAGCATTACTAGATAGAACACCAATCAAACAAAAGAGCCAAAAAACCATAAACTATCTCTTAATTTTTACTATTTATCACTAATCTATTGGTTAGTGTAATTAGTGGATTTAAAGAGAGCAAAAAATTAAAAAATGAGCTTAATTGCTTGCAATTAGACTAATTGGAGTGGCATTAGTGTTCTTAAACACTTGCCTTAACTTAAATCTATGTTTAGTTCACTCCAATTAGGGCTTAATTAGCACTAATTTGGTCTGTTTTGTCTATTTTTTATCTTTTGAGTGGATTAATTAGTGACCTAATTAGTAAAATTATTTTGGAGTAATCACATGTTTGGATTAGTATAAACATTGCTAAGCCACCTATCAAATCCCGATGCTTAAACTCCTCACCAACAATTAGGAATAACTTGAGGGCAAAGAAGAGGGTTAAGGAGTGATTAACTATGGGATTGAGGAGATCAATCTTTAGTTAACTTACAGTGTCTCTAAATGAGTAGAAATCCACTAATTAGAGGTAGCCTCTAGCTTTAGCCCTGTCCCACCTACATGCATTAGTGTAGGGATCTTAGTTGTCTCCCACCCACTTCCCTCTAATTTGAAATTCAAATCTCAAATTTAAATTTCAAAAGTTGCTGTGGCCATTCCTTCCCAAGTGCCGTGGCCATTCCTTCCCGGTTACCATGGCCGTTCCTTCCCAAGTGATGTGGCCATTCCTTCCCAAAAAGTGCAAGTGCCATAGTCATTCCTTCCCAATTGCCGTGGCTATTCCTTTCTAAGTGCAAGTGCTGTGGCCATTCCTTCCCAAGTGCAAGTCCCGTGGCCGTTCTTTCCCAAGTTCCGTGCCATGGCCGTTTCTTCCCAGTTGCCGTGGCCGTTCCTCCCCAAGTGCAAGTGCCGTGGCCATTCCATCCCAAGTGCAAGCGCCGTGGCCATTCCTTGCCGAGTGTAAGTGTTGTGGCCATTCCTTCCCAAGTGTAAGTGCCATGGTCGTTCCTTCCCAGTTGCCATGGCCGTTCCTTCCCAAGTGCAAGTGCCATGGCCGTTCCTTCCCAGTTGCCGTGGTCGTTCCTTCCCAAGTGCTGTGGCCATTCCTTCCCAAGTGCCGTGCCGTGGCCATTCTTTCCAAAGTGCCGTGGCCGTTCCTTCCTAAGTGCTGTGGTGGTCGTTCTTCCCAAGTGCAAGTGCCATGGCCGTTCCTTCCAAAAAAAAATTTAAAAAAATCAAAAAATAAAAAATTTCCAAATCTTTAGTGATGCTTATGGTCTACACCCTTGACTCACCAGGGTCATTTTTACACGCATAAAACACCTCAAAAGACCACTTAAGGACGCGTTCGCGCAAGGACAAAGTGAGCTAAAACTCCTATTTCGAGCCCACACGCGCATTGTTGAAGCTTTTCTAAGCTTCCCCACACACCATGGATACCTTTAGGTCATGGTCGCATGCTCCCAGTGCCTCCATTCCATTCGGCGGCACCTCAGCCTCAATTGCACATCACATGTGGTCGTCATGCCACACATGCTTGGCCGGGAGGGCGAAACGATCTTTGAAGAGCCCTCATCTAGTGGGGCCCCTCCATACATGCACCTCGGCGGCGCGTGGATAGATGCCCCGAGCACATTCACATACCCTCTTCTCTATCCACCAACGGATCTATTCCCACCCCCCGCCCTTGCACCACCTCCCCTTACGTCACAACTTGACATTCCAACCTTAGCACAAGCTCAAGGAAGGGGAGTGTCACAACACTTGCACAAGATCCCACGTTGGCTAGTCCCTGACCACACATGTTATGAGCACAAGGCTACAATGAAGGCATCACTCGCCTCTGTCTACCCAAGCATGTTGCTTGTGCTTATCCACCACAACAACTCCCCAAGAAGTCGTGACAAAAGGTCCCACAACCACGGGTTTGCCAACCCCAAGCACAATGAAGCCAACATCATTGGGTGCCTACCAATGTGAGCACAAGGCTTCCATGAAGGCTACATACACCCGTGGCTCCCCAAGCCACAATCAAAAGCCTCTTCTCCACGTGTCGACAACCACCTCATAGTTCAAAGCTGCATCGACAAAAACCGAAAGCCTCACCAACTATGGACCTTCATCTTCCAGCACCGTTGGGTGCTCCCCTTCTCCTCCTCCTCGACAAAATCCTACGAAGCTGCCCACACCAAACCCATGGGCACTCCAAAGATCAATTCTCCCAACCCTTTCAACTCACTGAGCCTTGTCCACGAAGCTCCACCCGCCCCTTAACTTCATCACCAAGCCAAGGGGTAGTGCTACACATGGCTGAGCTTATCCAACCACTCAAAGATAAACTCAAAGGTAAGATCACAACTTTAGCCACATGGGCCACTCAGTATAAAACCCTCTTTAAGGGTGCTGACCAATAAACACATGTCAAAAAAAGAGAGAGTCTCTAGGTGATTAGGACCACGGTCACTCCTTTTGCCCTTGCCATGCACAACACCACCTGCAAATCTCACTGGGTTCTTTCCTATGCACACATCGCATAAAGCTTCATCATCGACAGCCATCCAGGTACATCTCTGGATGGGGGGACTATGGTGGGTGCAAGCTTGGTCCATGTGGTACAACCCATTGCCTGGATATTCTTAATCACCCCTACTGCACCTGAATAACTGCACTTCATGTCTAATCAATCCTGCCCACCAAAACTTCTTCTTTAGCTCAACACCTATGGATCCTTGACATCGACTACCAATCCTATCAACACAGGATCCTAGAGTTCCAATGATAGAAGAAGACAATGCACCCAATGATAGAAGAAGACAATGCATCCAAAGAAAAAAGAGAGAACACTGCAACCTGATGACTCAACATCCACCACGGGAGCCAGGAGACCCATCAAGGTGTCTTGAGAAAGATGCTAGAGCTTCATTAACATTGCCATCCACATACACCATCTCGGAGCACAAGAAATCTCCATGCGTGTTGCCTCCTTATCCCTTCGGAATCCCCCCCTCGCAACTTGCTTACTAACCTCATTGTTTTACTAACTCCTCTTTAATCATACCACCCACCACACTGGATACTGGTCATTAAGTATTCCATGCTAGTCTAGTCATTTAAGTACTCTGACTCCTCTAATGAGGATGTCCCACAAAGGTGATTACAAAAAAAAAACACCAAAAATAAAATAAAGAGTAATATTGCGCACATACAAAAAAGTAGACTCATAAGAGCCCATCCGACTAGCTGGATACTTAATCGTCTCATCAATACTCCACAAACTTCTTTCCATCTTACTAACTCCCCATCCCCTCTCATTTTCAGAGAGATAGGAGAACCAACCAAGTGCGATACTTCCCCACGTGCCTCGACAACCCCTCACTGACCATGAGGACATGATCGACTTCGGAAGGGGAGTATGTTAACCACATATTGGTTAACACATTTCTATGACAACTATGTGCGTACGCTTATGTAATGGGCACCCATGCTATATTGTAAAACCCGTCAATTGATGAGGGAAACACCTAAAGATGCTCCCAAGTATTGCACTTCAAAGGATAACCACATATTGGTTAACACATTTCTATGACAACTATGTGCGCACACTTATGTAATGGGCACCCATGCTATATTGTAAAACCAATATGTTAACCACATATTGGTTAACACATTTCTATGAAAACTATGTGCGCACACTTATGTAATGGGCACCCATGCTATATTGTAAAACCCGTCAATTGATGAGGGAAACACCTAAAGATGCTCCCAAGTATTGCGCTTCAAAGGATAGACAACAGGATCTTGGTCAGTTGGCCAAACCATAGAGAAAAGCCTTGTAACTATGGTTTGGTTGCCCCGCGGGTCACTTGCTCTCGGGCAACCTAGTGGGAAAAGGCTTGGAACTATAAAAGCCAATTTCTCTTGTTTGTAATTCATCCTTCCATTTGTGCAATAGAAGTGGAGTGTTCTCTCTCTCCCTCTCTCTTGAAACTCTAATCTAGTATGTAAGGTGTGCTTAGGGTTAGGGTTTGGGAGTGATTAGTACTAATCATGTGTTCCCTCTTGCTTCCTCTCTCTCTCTCTCTCTCTCTCTCTCTCTCTCTCTCTGGATGAGTGATTAGGCTAACCAATGCGATCCTCTTTCGTGGAGATCCCACAGGATCTTCACGAGAGAGCTTGCATCACCCATTGGATTAGAGCAACCACCTCAGTGTGACGAACGAGTGCGGGAGAACGTTAGTGACGAGCAGCTACGGTGGAGCTCTTAAGCCATGCTCGAGCTCGACAGATAGGAAACTTTCTATGACATGGTTAGGGTAGGGTTTCCTTAATATTATTTTGGTTTGGTAGGGTAGCAGCTGGGGAGGTGACAATGTATGAGTGGGCTACTACCAATCGTAGTGGTGGGGAGGGTGTGTGAGGCATTGATGTGGTTGGAATGAGAAATGGCCTCTTTTTTGTGGGGATGGATTTTTAGGGGTGAGGTGATGGAATGATGGTGGTGGGTGGTGAAATGGGAAATTCTTGGCATGGGGAAGCTGTGGGCAGAGGCTCTTCATCCGTCACATGAGGATAGTAACTTGGCCAAAAGCCACCTATAGGGTTGCCGTCCGTGCATCCCAGACGATATTGCACCAGTTATGTCCCATCCAACCCCTTCCAAGGAGTATCTCTTCACGCATGGTTCTTGTAGGCATCACATAGAATTTGCCTTCCAAGGGATTATTTCCAATGTGTAACAAAAGAGTGATTGTGCCTATGCAATGAACATGCTGTGATGCCACAGTTGAAAAGAGAGCTAATGACATACTCCTTTTGCCACATTTCATTGAACTAGTCATGCGCTTCCACAACTCCCACATACTTCAACCAGTGGGTGTCTAAATTGTCTGGGAAGATGTATTGTTCCTAGCCCAGGGAATCCCTCACGCCTGTGCATTCTATGGGAGCATGTACCCCCTTGATGGTTTTGCTCTAATAGCCTGTTCAAGTTCTTGGGTGGAAACATTGGTAGGTAGGTATGGTGAACTGGTATAGCGATGTAATCTCTTGCCCGTGCCATAGCAAACCTTATACCAGTGCGTCTAGGCAAAATGCCCAAGGTAGCAAGGATATGCATCCAATTATTAGAGTCTTCAGGCTTTGGGAGCGGTGCTGCACACCCCTCACTCACCCTTTCATCTTCAACTATCTTATGGCATGTTTGGCACAAATGGACTGCAGTGGATCGTGTCGTTGTGAGACAAAGTCCTTTGCAAATGGTCTTGCAAATGGTCTGCCGCTCATGGGGTGGACCTTCCACGTACATAAATTGATCTTTTCGCTTAATGTATATGTGGTTGGTATCCCAATCATGAATCATTTTTTACTCTCTCATGAATGGTCTGCCAAGGATGCAATCATTAAGAGACTGGTTGACATCCAAAATTCATCACCACAAAGGTGTGGTGGTAAGTAGTTCCCAAGATCTTAATCTTAAGATCCCTCAGTAGACCAATGGGTTTAGATGTGGCTCCATCAGCAAGATTAACAAGCAAAGTGGTGTCATCTAGGGCGGCGGGTGCTCCCCATTTTTCCTAGCATTGTTTTGTAACAATGCTCACTCCTACTCCTCCATCCAAGTTTGCTATAACTTGGAGGCCATCGAAGGTTATTGGTAAGGCTGCATTATGTTGATCATCTTCCAAGTACTATCTGAGCTTATTCACTCAAACCATAGGGGTCCCAATTACCTTATGGGATATACAAAATTCTTCTTTCTCAGATTCATTAGAGATGTCAAGCTCCATGGTTTCGTGCATGCCTACCCTGAGGCATCCTTCCATCTAATCCTTTTCAGATCATTCCATAGGCTTGGGCTACTTTGGAGAAAAGTGTCAATAGGGATTTGGACCTGAGAAGAGAGGAAGGGAGACAGACCTACAATGTATCTTGGAATGGGGGCTGTTTCATGAGGAAGGCTAATTTGGCTTAGTCTCAAGCTCTTTTGAGAGTGTAAGGGATAGGAACATGGATTTATGTGCTTGTTTCCCTAAAATGGTCATCCCCCATGTTTCTAAGATATTCAAACACCCTGTTCCTCTGCTAGGGGGCACCTGCTAAAGTGGGAGCTACTGCTTATGTTAGCCTTTATGGGGGTGGTTGGTCTAGAAGCTCTCCAAGATATACCAAAGCTTCTTTAGCGGGTCTCAGGTTTGAGACTGATGGGCATGGCTCAAGGTAGGCGGTAGGAGGCTCATCTTCTATTTGCACTTGGCATTCTCGGACCAATTCTTAGGCTGCCAAAAGTCTCTCCTTTTCCACAATAGGGTTAGGATATTTAGTGGAGCTTTTTTGGTAGTTGGTGTGTGTCAATAGGTTCCTAGTCTCAGGCGGTAGTACATATAAAATCTTCCTCTTTAGATGAAGAAGTCGATGCGTGAGTTGTAGTGCCATCCTCCCAACAGCTTTTGATAACCACCCGACTTTTGCCCTTGTCGATTTTTGTGGCTTTCTTTCTTGAGCGCCTGGTCACTCGTGCTTATTCAGGGGCTCTTGCTTGGCCTTGGTTTTGCAAGGTTGATATAGTAGGGAGGGACTACTTGGATGAAACCATCTCTAACACACTCAGCAAGTTAAGGTTGGTCTTGGGATTACCTTCATGAGCCTTTACCGTCATTCCCGGTCTTAGCAGCGGCGGACAATATTTATACATGTGATCAATACCACACCCTACACACAATAAGGTCATGGAAGGAGCACCTGCAGAGCTAATTGCCATTCCCTTCCTGTTAGGACAATCAACCACTCGGGTCCCGCACAATCATAACATGTATGGGTGGTTGCTTTGTCATCCAATTCATGTCTCTAGCCTATGGTGTTGGGGCTGCTAAGTACACGAGGTACATTTGATCTCCCTCCATAACATAATGACTGAAGGTTTGTGAGGGTGGTCTTGTAGGATTTTGGTTTTCATAGATAGGGACTTCTCAAATTTCCCCCTCATTCCCATCTTCAAAGATTTTCGTTAGGGTTAGCTGACAAACTGGTGCAACTCTTGGTAGCAGCGGGGGGCGAGGTGGAAGAACCGGGGGTGGTAAGGGCATTTCAAGCACCCTGAGGATTCCTCTATGGGCCACTTCTTGGCCATGTTGAGGAGCGTTATGAATTGGAGGTGTTGGCAAGGCTAGCGGTTGCCTAGGGTTGATGGGAGACGCTGGTAGAGATCTAGCTAAGGCAGCTTTTTGATGATAGCAATTGGAGACGGAAGAGACTCTATGCCCATCGTTGGTGAATTGGGAGGTAATCGAGGTGGATCCTGAGTGTGCGAGGTGCGTTGCAGTAGGTCTCTCAGATAAAAGGTTTGCGCGAGGAAGTGTCAGCCCCATAAATTCGAATGTGATGGGGCGAGCAGCGGGTGGTCGGTGGTATCCGCCTCGTGTCCTTGGTGGGGGATGGTCACACCACCATTGGTAAGGTCGAGGTAAGGTCGCAGGATGTATATGTCC
This sequence comes from Cibotium barometz, assembly GCF_041138505.1. NCBI lineage: Eukaryota > Viridiplantae > Streptophyta > Polypodiopsida > Cyatheales > Cibotiaceae > Cibotium > Cibotium barometz. The sequence continues at coordinate 293,975 of NC_141047.1, read as the reverse complement.
ATGTAGTCAATGAGGTGAGTTGTCGACCGCCGCACGATGGAGATGGCTTGTTTGAACTCCATGTGGTCGAGGGTATCACGCCAATTGAGTGGGCTGAGTGGAGGGTCAACCTCCTCACGCTCCAATGGTGGTGGCGGAGGGATCTCCCCTCCTTCAAGGATCTGGGTGGGGGGTTGTTGAGTTGGTGAGACGGAGGTGGAGGGGTTGTTAATGCTAAGGGTCTTGTGGCGAGGCTGGCATCATCAAGGATGGGTTGGGGTTTAGCGAAAGGGGAGGGGAGATCAAGGAACGCAGTGTGCATTCCTATAGCTGAAGTGATAAAGAAAGAGGTGATGGGGGTGGGGTGGGAAAATGGATGGGGGAAGAAGAAGCTTGTGCATGAAAAAGTGGGATGGTTGAGGTGCCAGACGAGGGTGGTGATGTGGGGGTTGGCTGCTGGTAGGGGATGATGAGCTGGGTGGTGGTGGGGGAGGTGGGGGAGGTGGGGGAGAAGAGAGTTGTGGGGGTGGGGGTGGCAGACTGCCCTGACCATCATCACCTCCATCGCCATCGTCCGAGGGATGAACATGAAGGGGACTTATTTTACAAGTTAATTAGAGCCCTATTGTAGCTCTAAATTTGTGTCCTAGTTCTTCATTGATCTTAATGCCTTATCCATCCCTAGTTGAGAACCTAATCACATCCAATCATCTCATTGATTTGGCATTAACTCAAGAGTAATAGAGAACATCCTAGTGGATTGATAACTATTTACCATGATGAGAGTAGCTCTGCTCATGACATTAGGGGCAGGCGGCCTAATGAAGTCCACATCTTCATGAGATTGTGAATAGCCTCCGTGTCAACCAACTCTCTCACAGCCAAGGCAACTACTTGGTCTTTTTGAAAAAAAACTCTAGCTCAAGGCAAGCAGGTTATTCCGCTATTGTTTTCATTTTAGTAGCTGCATTATGAAGGTCCATGCACAAGTTAAGGACGACCCTCGGTAATTAGTATAGGGTATCCTATCCATCAATGAAGTATCTTTCCACTCTTCAACTGCCAAAAGTAGCCCCCTTTCTTGACAAAGTGGGCCTTGAAGCCTTCCAAACATAACTACATGGGACCAATACAAAGGAGGTAAGGATGCTGTGAACGAATCACAAAGAAGGATCACTCTCAATGAGGATCTAGAGACCCCCACTTCCCAACCATTTCAAATAAATTCCACAGTGGGAAAGGGGCCATGGTTGAAGTTCAACATCTTGTACTACAGAAAAGTTAAAAGACATCATTGTCCTAGAATTGGTTCCCTTGGATAGGGTAGTCACTTTACTATTCTTGAGCTTCTCCCTATTCTTGAGCTTCTCCCTCACCTTAACCACCTCATCACCTGAATCCACGAGCCCTCCATCATCGAACCATTCCATGCGGGCCTTGACCTCAATGAGGCACCTTCACCAACCACACAAGAAGAGGCCACCCACCAGTGAAGATGATGAGAAAGAGGTGTTCTTGTCTATCCTCCACCATGACTAGCAACTTACTTATCCACCTAGTGTGGGGGACATCCTATTCCAAGGCAAGAGAAGAGTGTTGGGTTCTAGGGTTTACTTGATTGAGGAGTCATATATTTGGATGACAAATATTGGGATATTGAAGGGTTTGGGGTATCCTCATCCACCAAATGAATGGTAATATCTCATGTGGGGAAGCTCAAGTGTTGGCAGTTCTTCATCCCAACTATTTACATAATCAGTGGCCCCTTCCTAAGGATGATACACTCTTTCATTGTACTTGCAAGATTAGTCTAAAAAAAACTTACAATATGCATGTTTAGTTCTAATGTAAAACTCTACTTCAAAATAACTAATAGTTATGGAGTGCGAGTTGTTTATGGTGGTCATGATAGCTGCACATGGTGTGAGCATTGGGTGGCCTATGAAGCCCACATCTACCAAGACAAAATGTTGTATTTGGTTGCTTCATGAAGGTCAAGTATATGTATAGATATCTATATACTTGGAGCCAGCCTCTTTATTTTTATGTCGGTAATCACCTCGAGGAATGGCCTTGATTTTTTGTTGTCTGCCTCTCATTTCTCCTCCTTTTTCTTATGGATTTGATAGAGCATGTATTGGGCCCAAAGGTCTATAGTAATGTTTTACCTTGTTACCATTGAAATATCCTTCCATCTCAACTCCATCCATGGTCTCTATCTTCACTCACCTTGAGGAGACATTTTGTGACTTGGTAGGGGTATTGGCCTCTATTCTTGTAGGAGGCACTGGTAATGCTAATGGTTACTTATGTGCATTTTATAGGGCTAGTATTGGATGTCAAAACCATAATTGTCTACCTTTGTATGTTTCTTTGGCTATAACACTGTAATGTTTCATGATTTTTGATCCACAAATAATATAAAGTGGTCATTGTCTCATATTAGGGCATTTCATGTTGGTATGGTTTGTCTAAATTAGGGCATTTCATGCTGGTGTGGTTTGCCTACACATTTTTTATTGGTGTGGTTTGTCACACGTAACTGTTGATGTTGGTGTGGTTTGTCTACACAACACACCAAACCATATCGTGTCATGGGTATTTGTGATGATTCTAGTAGTTCCCTCAATGGATTCACTCACCATTGTTGGCTTAATTAAATCAATAGTGAAGTACTCATCATCATTAGCTCATATTCTAGATCAATGTACCCTCTTTCTTTTGACTAGCCAACTTTGAAAGATGACACTTTTGATATAATTGATGGGTTACCAAATGCCATTTTCTTTTGATATAATTGATGGGTTACCAAATGCCATTTTCTTAGCTTTCCCTTCCATTATGTTATCATCAACCTTGATTACATGTTGTCGACAGCACTCATCCTTGGTCTAAATCAGTAAGTCCCACAAGAAATTATCTAAGCATCTAATCATATGTTTATTGTTGAACTTTTCTTGTAGCTTGCATCTAGAGTTTAAGTACTTCATGATTTGCAATGAAAACCCCTTCTTTTCTTTTTATACTATATAATTGTAGCTACACTCCACTTACAACTAGTGTAAAAACCAATAATGAAAGAAATTGGAAGGGGTTGGATAATAATCTTCTCCTCTCATTTATTGAGAGACTAAATCATTTGCTAGCCTTCCCATTTAGACTTAATTCTAAGGCTTATACATCGGTTACATCATCAATATGCCCAAACACTTCACATATTTATTCAAAAGTTTTGAGGCATGTTGAATTGGATTCGTAAAATTTTGTTAAAAGCTTTGAGATATGAGTGGGTTTAGCTCCATTAGCATTTGGTCTTGCCACTTGCACATGGCCACCCCCCGTTCCCATTGCTTGTCCCATCCATAACATATTAACTATGTAGGTGCTAGGGTCGAAACACTAATTGGACAATATAGTCCAAATCTAGTGCATCAGTGTCTACTTGATCCAAAGTTGGCTTGTCTATTGTTTTAATAAATTCAATGAATATTTTCCATGTACTGGCTATCGTAAAATGAGTATCTCCAACTACTTGGGTCATATCAACGAATATTGTCCATGTAGTGGCTAGTGTAAAATGACTAGCCAACTGCTTGGGTCATATCAAGACAGTCTCTCTGAGTCCACCCCCAAGATCTAAACTCTTTTCTTGGATTATTATAGACATATCCTCACTATTCTTAGACTCCTAATGATAAACTCATAATGACAACTTGTACTCCTTTAAGTACTTGCCGCCGCTGATATAGACCTCTTAATGAAAAAGTACTCTTTTGAGTACTTGCCAATATACAACTCCTAATGAGACGAAGTACTCTTTTGAGTACTTGACAATATACAATATGATGAGACAAATTACTCCTTTAAGTGCCATTGTAATACAGCAAGTACTCCTTTCAGCATTTGTCGATATACAATGCAGTCTTACTAAACCGATATGATGATTGGAGATTGTTTATCACACTTCCTTTATACAATGGGCCTAACAAACTACCCTAAGCGAAGGTGTGGGATTTATGTGAAACAGGCAGAAAATATTACACTTAGTTAAATTTTTATTCCTTGGTCACTTTATTTTTTTTTCCAAATTAATTGATTTCTATGGTTATAGAAATGTAGAAAGTACTCTTTTGAGTACTTGCCACAATATACAATATGATGAGACAAATTACTCCTTTGAGTGCCATTGTAATACGGCAAGTACTTGTTGTCAATATACAATGTAGTCTTACTAAATCGATTTGATGATTGGAGATTGTTTATCACACTTCCTTTGTACAATGGGCCTAACAAACTACCCTAAGTGAGGGTGTGGGATTTATGTGAAACAGGCAGAAAATATTACACTTAGTTAAATTTTTATTCCTTGGTCACTTGCTTCTTCTTTTTTTCCAAATTAATTGATTTCTATGGTTATAGAAATGTAGAAATACTTAATATGATCGTAGAAGTTTTCATATGTAATCTACAATCATAGAAATGATTGCTATGACCCTAAAAGTTCTCTAGTAGAAATGATTACTATGACCCTAGAAGTGTATAAATAATTAATATGATCATTCATAGAAGTCCTCATACTACATAATCTACAATCATAAAAACGATTACTATGACTCTAGAAGTTCTTTAACACAATTTGGTCATACAATCATAGAAATGATTACTACGATCATAGAAGTAAGACTAATTTCTACAATCAAAGAAATGAAATTTTGAATCTTCCATAAAATAGCTTCTTGCACATCAAAAATGATGAATTTCACCTTTGTAAATATTGGGATTTCTAAAAATTAAGAAGTTGTTAAAGTATACAAGCTCATGTTGCATGTGTAGAATATGCAAGCACGAATCCAATGCATTGAGAATGAAGGAAAATGGATTCCTAGAACAAAAGATATGGAGTTTTCGTGTTTGTGTATAGAAAAACAACACTCAATATATTTTTAAATTTATGTTCATTAGGAAAATAAAAGAAATAGCAATAAAAGTAATAGATGCTTTTTGGATTTGTATATAAGGGCATTGAGCCTCAATTCAATTCAAGTCAGGTTTTGGGCTTCATTGTGTTTAACATTGATATATCAGAGGGAGGTTGGTACCATCGGTGGAGATTCTTGTGAAGAGGCACCAAGAGATCGCCAAAGAAAAACGTTGTTAGGAGACACGCACTATCATTGATGCCATTAGTGCGAATGTGCAGGGCCATTTTATTTTTTGGCTATTGTTCAAAATAATACAAAGTTTTTGTACTATTTAAAAAAGAAAAATTAGGTCATCCTACTTGAAAAAACAAGTAAAAGCACAAGTACGGAATTGATATTTTTGGAGCTTCATAAGTCCATTTTCAACATGGTTTTGAACTGATATTTCCATCTATCCTTGTCAAACCTCTCTCATATACCCTATAGACCTTTCACTTCTGAAAATTCCTCTATATTGACACTCTATCCTCATCAACACGGTTGAAATACAAAGAAACACTATTGAAAAGCTTTAAAAGCATAGTTATAAAGCTTGGAGGTTTAAGATCAAGATATTCCTAGAGTCATACGACCTATGGGGTATACTCACTGGAGTAGACGTGATGCTAAACATGCATCTAGAGCTTCTGGAATGTATAAGGAGAGCAGCAAAAGAAAGACATGATCAAGCTCGTGAGACTTAATAGAGTTAATGAAGGTACTGTACATCTGATGTCAAAGCATGGAAATCAAAGGAGAAAAAGGTGATGATGGTAATATTGCTCACATAGTGATAAGTGAAATAATGGTTCCACACATTGAGCATTGTGAATTGTCTACTGATATGCAATCAAGTATTTTTAAATGTGTGTTAAAATATCGTAATAGAGGAGAGTTGCACATAATTGAGGAGAAGAACTTGACAATGTTTGATTATGTTACAAAAATTAGAGATATATGTGATCAATTAGCCATGATTTGCAAGCCAGTTGAAGACAAAGAGATGGTATAGATATGCATTAGAGGTCTTAGAAGAGACTTCAAGATGTTTAGAACATATATCTTGAGATTGGTTATCAAACTTTGAGGAACTTGTTGGAAAGATGATTCTTGAAGAATAGATACTTGGGGGAAGCTCATCAAAAGCACATTATTGGAGTGATGAAAGTGCTCTATATACTGGTGATGGAAAAGCAAGAGGAATATGCCAAGGACAAGGACGTTAGGGCCAAAGTGTTGGTGGCAACTTCGGAAGAGGTGAGGTAAAAATAGCCATGAGGACTCCACAGATAGGGGGAGTCAAAGGAACACGGGCCGAGAGGTCTCAAGATCAAAATCTTGAGAAGTGATAATGGAGGAGAGTATCTGTCATGGGAATTTGACAAATACTTGAAACAACATAGTATCAAAAGGTAGTTCACTCCAAGATACACACCACAAAGAAATGAAGTGGGCAAAAGGAAGAATCGGCACATTGCGGATATGGGAACAAGAGCGGCACATTGCAGATATGGGAACAAGAGCCATACTATATGAGAAAAACATACCACACTACTATTGGGCAGAGGCATGTAATTATGCATTCTTCTTAATTAATCTTGATCTCGTACATCGATTGATCTAAATACAACTTTGAGGATAAGTTCATTAGATGACAAAATCCTAATGTGGCAAACTTGAAGATCTTTGGATGTTTGTGTTATCCACATGTTCCAGATGAGATGCAAACAAATCTTAAGCTAAAATATTTGAGATGTATGTTCATCAGAATTGATTTGCAAAAAGGTGTCTACAATGCTATGACCCCATGAACAAAAAAAAAAGTGAGCAAAGATGTTGACTTTGATATGCGGCATAAAGAAATCCTCATCAAATATGAGCCAAGTGCATCCCAATGACCACATAAAGCGGAAAAGAGGAAACCAATAGAAGATGTTTCCATGGAAAGGAGGACTTTGCACTATCACTACTAAACCAAGCACACATGGTACTCAAGAAGTGATCCCTCAAATCAATTAAGGAAGTGAAGATGTGGAAGAAATTCAACCTCAAAGGTCTACAAGGGTAAATTATCTAGCTCAAAGGTTGACCTATGACTCTTTTATGGTCAAACATTATGCTTACATGATAAAGGTGACAGAATTGGAAGAAACAAAGAGGTTTGAGGATGCAATATAAAGCCATGAGTGAAAGTGTCTATGGATGAAGAGATTAATGATATTCGAGAGAATCAAACATGTGATCTTATTCCACACAAGGATGACATGAAATCCATTGGATACAAATGGATTTACAAGATCAAATACAACTCAGATAGAAGTCTAAATAGGTTTAAGGCAAGACTTGTTGCTAAGGGGTATGCACAAACACATCCAATAGACTATGAAGAAACCTTCTCACCCATTTCAAAGATAGCTACAATAAGAAGCATTATTTCTTTAGGAGAAAATCAAGGATGGGTGTTTCATCCATTTTGTTTCATTAGATGGATGTAAAGAATGCCTTTCTCAAGGATTACTTGAAGAAAGAGGTTTACATGGAATAAGCACAAGGATATGAAGATTTACATTATCCAATATATGTGTGCAAGTTAAAAAATATATTTATACGGATTAAAACAAGCACCTTGAGCATGGTTAGATAGATTCTCAAATTATTTTAGAAACATTGGCTTCAATAACAGTTATGTAGATGGTTCACTCTTTGTGAAGATAGAAGAAAGCAACATTATAGTTTTATTACTTTATGTGGATGATCTTATTTTAGTAGGTAATGATGAAGAAAGGAATACTAAATCAAAAGAACATCTTTGTGAAAAGTTTAATATGAAAGTCTTGGGAGAGATTAGATATTTCCTTGGAGTGGAAATAATCCAAAGTGAGAAAACATATGTTCTTTCACAAAGAAAATATGTCTTGGATATTTTGGAACAATATGTGCTTTCACAAAGAAAACATGAAACAAAGAAAATATGTGCTTTCATATATTTTCTTTGTGAAAGCACATATTTTGAATATGTGTTCGATCTATCTTGGATATGTTGGAACAATATAGTTTAAGAAATTTCAAACCTATAAACACACCTTTAGAGGTAAATGTAAAGCTTGAAGAAGATAAATGATCAATATTTGAAGTTGAAACCGTGTATAGACAACTTGTGGGGAAACTAATTCAACTCACAATTACAAGGCTAGATATTGGTTATGCAGTTGGAGTGGTAAGTTAGGATATGTGAAGCCCAAGAAAGTCTCACATGGATGCCGAGGAGAATTTTGAGATACATCAAAGGCACGGTGAATCATGGACTTCACTATTGGTGTGAAGATGAGTTTAAACCTCATACATATTGTGATGTGCATTGGGCATCATCAAGGAGAAGCACAACATACATGTGTTTCTCAATTGGGAATGGTTTTATTTCTTAGACATCAGAGAAACAACATACTATAGCCTTAAGTACTACAAAAGCATATTATAGAGCTTTAGCACAATTAGCATGTGAAGTTGCATGGGAATTGCGTGCATTGTATGAAACACATTGAGGTACATTATCACTTTATGAGATAAAAAGTGCTACGAGGACAAGTGGATATAAGATTGTTAAAGACTGAAGACAAATTGCAGATATCTTTGTTAAAGCAATGGTAAGAAAGAAGTTTGAAAAGTTTCAAAGACTATTAGGAGGCAAAGACATGAAATTGAGCTTAAGGGAGAGTGTTGAGATACACAAGATCAATCTGGTTGTGTAAAGGATGTAAAATCACAAATCCAACACATAGAGAATGAAGGAAAATGGATACCCAGAACAAAAGATACGGAGTTTTTTGTGGTGTATATAGAAACACATTCTTAGAATATATTATAAATTTATGTTCATCAAGAAAATCATAAAGAAAAAGTGATAAAAGCAATAGATGCTTTTTGGATTTGTATACTTAATTCAAGTTTAGTTTCGGGCTTCATTGTTTTTAACAGAAGTGTCACTTCTATGGTTGTAAAATCACGTAGAAAAGTAAAATAGCTCCTTGGCCTATTTGAAGCAGGCCATGGTGTATCTTGATATCTCCATATGAACATGGGTACTTATATCTGTGTGTCTATTTGAAGTCATCTATTATGGAGCCTTAGACAAATGGAGTAAGACATCTCCTTGGTAATTGCAATTAGAGTCCCTAAGTTATAAGCAAGCCATGGTACATGGCGATATCTCAATATGAACATGGGTACTTATCTTTATGTGTCTATTTGAAGTCATCTATTATGGAGCCTTAGACAAATGCAGTAAAACAACTCTATGGCAATATGTATCAAAACTGGTGCTTTTATCAATCGATCTTTGATCGTATCAAAAGCCTCCTGACAATCTTGTGACCATTCAAAGGGTACATCCTTCCGAAGAAGAGTAGTTAAAGGGTTTACCATCGAAGCAAAATTCAATATGAATTGGCGATAATAATTAGCATGTCCCAAAAACCCTCATAATTGCTTTATGGTTGTAGGAGCAGGCAAATCACGTATCTTATTGATTTTACTATCATCCACAGTAATGCCCTCAGATGAAATCACGTGACCTAACAAGATTCCTTTCTTAATGCCAAAAACACATTTCTCCGAATTCAAGGAAATACCGGTTTGCTGACAACGATCAAAGACCTTAGCCAACTTCTCAGGCATATCCTCCTCATCCCCTTGAACTGAAAAATCGTCCAAAAAGATTTCCATCCACTTTTGTAAAAACTCTTGAAATGAAGCCATCATCACCCGCCGTTGGAAAGTAGATGGAGCATTACATAATCCAAATGGCATCACTTGATAAGCATAAGTTCCCCATTCTATTGTAAAAGTGGTTTTTGGTTGATCATCTGGGTGGATTTGTATTTGATTATAACCACTAAAACCATCTAAGAAGGAATACAATTTATGCCCTGCTACTCGGTCTAGAACTTGATCAGTGAAAGGCAATGGAAAGTGATCCTTCTTAGTCTTATCATTTAGCTTTCGATAATCCACACAAATTCTAATCTTACGATTTTTCTTTGGAACAATTACAATTGGGGAAACCCACTCACTGTATGCCACAGGATAAATGAAACCCGCATCTAACAGCTTTGTTATTTCTGCTTTCACAAGCTCTGCATAGACAGGGTTTGTGCGCCTTTGACGTTGGCATACTGGCCTAGCATTTGGCTCTAAATCGATGTAATGCTGGCATATCTCAGGTTTCACTCCCTGCAAGTCTTTATAGGACCAAGCAAAGACATGTTTGTATGTTTGTAGAACCTCTCTCAATCTAGTTAAGGTTCGTTCTTGAAATTGACTCCCCAATGTAAAGCATTTTCCCTCTTCAACTTCCTAGTGCTGAGGAGTAATTTCTAATGCATCTGAAACAAAGGCTGATCGTCGACGAGATCTAGCTTGTATAGGTGGATGGTCTCTCACTTTGAAACAAACATTTTCTAGAAACTTTTGCTTGGTGTTACACTCCTCCTCCTCTTCGTGCGAAGAATGAGCACTTACAAGACTTTCATGGGTATAAGGTATCACCATTAAAGGGTCTATTTCCTCTTCATCATTGATAGGCTCCTCAATTTGGACCATAAAAGCATCCCTCACTACCTCAATCATCTTGGAATCAGTCCAATCATTGAACTCTCCTCCATCACCTCCTATTGTTTCATTGTATTGTGCTTTCAAGAACTCTCTGGAAAATGACTTATTTTTCCTTCTACTCATCTTTTGCAACGACGAGCCATTCTCACTCTTGTTATCTTTTTGCTTATATCTCTCACATTCTCTGAGCAACTTTCGAGTATACCTCGCATTATATTTGAGTTCTTGTCGACAACGACCAATCTCACGATCTTTTTCTCGAAGTAAGTCTTCCCAAGAAGTTTCTTCTTCAGGACGGCACTCTTCAAGTTGCAAGGTCAAATCTTGCAAATGTTTAATTTTTATCTCAGCTCGTCCCTTATCTTCCTCTAGCAGCTTCACCTTCCTTAATAATGCGTCCATTGACTCACTAGAAAAAACTCGTTCTAGCTCTAACTGCTCTTGCAATTTCTCAATAAGGGCATATAGCTCTTGGTGCCTTGCTTTATCCCCATCGTCTGCTCTCCTCTGCTTGATTGTATCCATGCAATTTCTCAATAAGGGCATATAGCTCTTGGTGCCTTGCTTTATCCCCATCGTCTGCTCTCCTCTGCTTGATTGTATCCATGCAAAAGCAATCCACTACACACTCCTCTGGTGATGACAACCAATCGGTAATGTCATTGTCAAAGTCATTCTCCGAAGAAAAATGCACTCGATATTCTCCCATACCAGCATCCAAAGCAAAGTTAGAGCACTCTCTCTTTTGCATTATAGGCTCATCTGTATCAACCATTTGCATTTGATACCCATTTTGAAGAAAACGAGCATACTTATCTTTATTTAATGCAAAGCGTTCTTGGACTACTTCCTCACCAACGGATGTATCACTTCCATATCCCGTCATTTCTTCGGTTGTAGGTGGTTTAGTGAACTCCCTCAAGAATTCTTTAGACACAACCCTCAATTGAACTCTATCCGTGCGTGGACCTATGGTTATTATCCCTTTATGCCACTTTTGAACACATCGAGCTTGTACTAACCAAGGTCGTCCTACCAAGATTGGAAACGCTGCACCATAGGAATGCGGTCGCACTACTAGATAGGTAATGCAAAACTCCAATCCAGCTATTATAGTCTTTACTCCTTGAAGCAGACCTAATGGTTTCACTCGACGTTGATCTGCTACTCGCAAACATGATATTTGTGGGCTCTGAACCCTTTAGGCCCAACTCTTCCATTGTGTGTTCAGTCATGAGATTCACCGCAGCTCCTCCATCTAGCTGTACCCCCATGACTTGATGATGTCCAATTTCTACCGTAATAGTCGGAGCCTCAAAATCCATAAACATATCAATTACTTGCACTCCTATTTCCAAAGGTTCTTTAGGGGTCACTTCTTTTCTCACCCGCGAACGTCGACGTGCAAGTCGTTGTTTGATACATCTGCTTTCGACATATTAGAGAGATCTCTGCTAATGTATGTAGACTAATAGACACCTCACACCATTCCAATATATCCCATAAATCAAATTGAGGTTTTGGATCAACTTTAGCACCTATCCCGACTTTCTTAGCACGTGGTACTTTTAATCTATCGGGGAAAGGTGTTACACCAAGTTGGAAGTGACGGCCTTTTCCTACGCGTGCTATGGGAGGTTGATCAGATGATTTCTCATCCGTCTCACTGGCTCTTGACACTCTGCAACTTCCTCTAAAGATGCCTCCTTAAGCATGCTTACTTTTCCTCCTTCTAATTGGGTTGATTTCGGCAAGCTTTCTGCAGTCCTTTGCACTTTCCCCTGGGATCTAGTGACAACTCCCACCATTGGATGATTATGAGAAAATGTCACCTTTCTAGAATTTTTGTCTGTCGATTATTTCCTAGCACCTACTATAGGGACTACTTCCACTAAATTTGCTGAAGTACTTGGACCCTCATCTACAATTTGCTTCCCTTTGTCCCCTATTAATTTTGCATTACTTTTAGGGCAATCTTTCTCCTCGTGGCCCTCCTCACTGCATTGCTTGCATGAAGGAACATAATCTTGGTGTGCCCTTGCATTTGGGCAATATGCAGCAATGTGGCCTTCTTGGTGGCAGTTCCAACAAATCACTGTTCCTTGGGTAATTGTATTAGGACTTCCATATCCTTGATAACCCCGGCCAAAATATGGTCGATATGGTGACCCTGGCCTTTGTCCCCTCATTCCACCTTGCCCTCGCCCTCGTGGAAATGGAGGTCGGGCATGTGCGGGTAATCCTTGCTGCAATTGTTGCTTATAGGGCTCTGTGATTCCTCTTTACATGAAAGGTCGAGGTGGAGGTCCAATTTCATAAGTAATATTATTCTTATCCATGCAATTAAAATTAGTGTTCATCCCCTGCGCTTGCCTTCTCTCATGTGCTTGCTTAATGAAGCAATTTTCCTCTGTATGATTGTTTTTCAAGCAATAAGTACAAAACAAGATTCGTGGTTGATCAGGTACGACTCGAGATACAGTAGGACACTCTGTAGCCAAGTGGCCATAGCCATGACATTTCCCACACCATATATTCGATCGGGGTGGACTTTGCGCACTGGCTTGCATAGTAGGCAGCTGTGGCTCTATAGCCATAACGTCCCTTACTGGAGCTCGCACAGCACTTAAGATCTCCTCTTTAAATTTTCCCAACACTTGTCACAATGTCCCCCACCCTTGCCTCGCTCACTAAAGGTGGTGGTGGTGTTCCAGTCTGAAGCATATATGCCGGTGCAGTCATATATGGGTTTGGAGGCATGTATGATGCTGGATTTATATTAACAACCACTTGTGGTTGTGAGGGACCGGCAATTGTTGAGGCCTCCTGGGGTCTCATAGAGCTAACCATAGGTGATGTCCCCATAGGGCCATAAAGTAATTCCCTCCGTCGTTGCTGTCCCAGCTGTACCTCTTCCCAGTTTCTAGCTTCTTGTTTGGCCGCGTTCAAATCAACAGGCCAACGAAGCCCAACATACTTCTGAGCCTTTGGATCCCTTAGACCATCAATCAAACGACGCTTTTGTGTGTCATCATTAGGGGCTGCTACTCCCATCTTCCTCACAATGGTCTCCATGCATTGTATGTAATGGTCAATGCTCTCGTTCACTCCTTGCAACAAGTAGTCTAATTGCTGGGCCAATCTATCTTGAAAACCTTGCCTTCTAAATTTGGCCAAAAAAGATGTTGATAGATTTTGGTACGTGGCCTTGGAGGGTGCATCCAAGTTGCCATACCAACTTGCTGCTTCGTCTTTAAAAGTTGCCGGAAAGATATGCAGCTTTTGATCTTGATCAATTATCTCGTTAGCAACACATGTCACCTCAAACTTTTGTAAATGCACATCAGGATCCTCGTCCCAAAGTCCCGCAAATTGCACAAAGTCGGCTAACCGGATTGTTGCTCTTTGTGCTAGAACAGCCATTTGGAAAAATGGTAATACCTCAAAAGTTGGATCGTCCCAGAAATTTAAATCTCTAGGTCTTACCCTAGGTAATCGCGGATAGCTTCTAAGTCCTCTAGGCACACTACCACTAGTGCCTGCAATAGTCTCTCTTTCTTCTCTTAATGGGCTATCAACTTGTACAGGTCGATTGCTGACTCCTAAATCCCTTATTGTTTGGTCATCACACGAAAGATCTTCCCCGCTTAGACTAGAAGGAACGCTAACCCCGCTATCCAAGAATCTTCCTTGTGTCACGTTCGGTTCTTGCTCTCTCAACAATAGGTTCACTAACTCTAATTGCGCAGCGAGACGGATTTCAGCTCGTTCAGCCCTCCTTTTCCTCCTTTCTTCCCTTGCTTGTCTTGGGTCAATTGTTCGACCCTGAGTAGACTCACTCATACACTTCTTACTTCCTGAGGTTCTTCGTGATTCTCTGGATTATCTAGCTTGATGGACCTTAAAATTGCCTTGATAAACCACTTCCACCAGATTGGTGCATGGAACAAACCAAAGGGCTCTATGGATCTAAGATAATCCTTGCAGTATGTAGCCTTGATCTTACGTATCACATCACTGGGAAACCGTGGGTAATATTCTTGAATGAATATGTCCTCCCAACTCTTGTCGTTCTTCTTCGTACTACAGAACCCAGTTAGCAAAACTCTCCAAAAAATCACATGTGTTTACCACTGCCCCTCTCTCATTTGACTCCTCGCAGCTACTCCTAAGTCCTTCTGATCCTAGGAGTCGTGCCGTTTTTTTTTTGGAACTCCTAAACCCTGGTTCTCACACGCAAAATCCCGTAGCTACTAACTAGCTAGTGATCTCCCGACGAACGCACCAAAAAATGACTGGTCTTCCTACTCTCTAGTCCAACGCACTAAATACCCACTAAAACAATGAATGCGTCCTAAATAACAACCGCACACAGCCTAAATCCTAGAAACACACACCGAAAAGACATCTTTTTGTATGAAATAATTTACAATGTTTTATTTACACACCCACACAGACACACAAATGGAAAAGAACAAACTACTACGACCCAACAGATCATCAAGACACAACTTCACCATTCTAAACTGAATAAAGAAATTTAATGTCAAAATGGTTTTGTGTAAATTGTTTCCAAGAATTTAATGAAAAAGAACCGATATTTCCAACACTTCCACGTTTTAGTCAATCTGCAACAGCATCACTGCATTCAACATTTGGCTAATCTTCACTTCACTCCACTCTTCACTCTCTCTCTTTCACACTTCAAAACTCTTTCTTTCTTTCTTCTCTCTCTCTACTCATTATTCTCGTGAACTCTCTTCTTCTTCTTCTTTCTTTCTCTTTCTCCTCCTCCTCCTCCTCCTCCTCTCCTGTTCTCCACGTTAGCCAGAGAAAGAAGCACTTCCTCTCTCTCTCTTCTATATGCTCTCAAGAGGGTGACCAACGGGTGCTAAAACTACCCACCCTTCCATTTTTTTATTTGAAACTTTTCATTTGTAACCACATTAAGGTCTCTAAACTTGTGTTCCCACCTAACTATCCTCAAAGCTTGAGCTCGAAACTCATCATACTTACCCTCGTTCTCTCCCCCTCGATCTCTCTCTTCTCTCTACCCACTTACATACAACCTCCTCTTTATGTACAAAACAATGTTAATCATCACCATTCCCATGCAATGTGCTTACACCAATGGACAACATCGACAATCATGATGCATGCAAATACCATGACATTCCACACACACATGCTTTCAAATACTATGGAAATACACCTAAAATAACCACAATTGACCCTATTTAAACCCTAAAAATTACTAAAATACACCTAAAATAACCATAATTGACCCTATTTAGACCCTAAAAATTGCTAAAAATGGTTTGGCCCACCACACACACACACACTTGTTTCAATCATCAATAAGGCTTCTTTGAATGTGGGGTTCTCCTCTCACATACTTATAGTGGATTCCTCACTTTGAATGTGGGGTTCTCCTCTTGTAGCCATTTATATGGTATTGGTTTGTGGATGTAGGCTAATAATGGATTGGGGCACTTTTTTCCTCTTTAGGAGGTTTTTTTCCCCGAGCGTTTGTAGGCACTCTTATGAGTGTGTGTAAATGACCTTATCATATTATGTCACTTGTACTTCACTCATTCTCATTGATCTAACTTAAGTGTTATTCTTCCATCTTTCTCTCGTTTCTTGTTGTGCATCTGTGTGTGTCTTTCTACATTTAATTCCACTCCAATAATTGGCATCAGAGTAGGTTCTCTTTGCCCTTAGCCTCTTGTTATCTTCTCCTCAAGCTACTCTTTTAACTGTTTCATATTGAGTTATCTCTCTTAAGTGGAGAAGGTATATCCTATAGTGTGATGTTAACTACGTTAACAACAATTTTTGTACATCTCAAAATATTTTATGCACATTTTGGGGCTCATTTGCAGGCTGTAAGATTTTCACAGGCATCCTGGTGTAGCCATTTAAATGATAGTGAATGTGTGGATATAGGCTTATATTGGGCTGGGCCACTTTTCCCTCTTTAGGAGATTTTTTTTCCTCGAACGGCGTATGTATGCACTCTTATGTGTGTAAGTGACCTTATCATGTCACTGCACTTGTACTTCACTCATTCTCATCAATCTGGTTTGAGTGTCGTGCTTCCATCTATCTCTCCTTTCTTTTTGCATCTATGTGTGTGCTGCTACATTGATCTCTACTCTAACAATTGGTATTAGTGCAGGTTCTCTTAGCTCTCACTCCCTTGTCATCTTCTCCTCGAGTTACTCTTTTGATTATCTCATATTGAGCTATTCTTTTAGGTGGAAAAGCTATACCATATAATAGCATGTTGTTAGCTGTGTTAATAGATTTTTGTTTTCTATTTTTTGGAGCATTTGGGATACATTTTGAGGCTCACTTTGCGGCTTGTTCGCATGTTGTAAGGTTTTTGCAGTCATCTCGAGAGCTATTAGCTCGAACTATTTTGGTTTGATTTTGCCCACTTTGATCACTTGAATTTTGGTAGTTTTTTGCACCTTAAAAGGTAAGATATGGTGTCAAAGTTGCTAAATCTTGAGGCCCCTATCAAATGTGTATATGAGGAGTACCTTTTTAGCAAGATGCAAGAGGCATCATTCACAAAACAATGGATCAATTACGGTTATCTAGAAATTGCAACTTATACATAGTGATGTATGTGGTCCCATCAATCAAAGGATATATCTCTACTTTGTGACTTTTATTGATGTGACTACTCTATGCACATCGGCACACCTGTGTGTATCTGTTGAAGACAAAGTTAGAGGTTTTACCATGTTTTAGGCACTTTGTTTCTATGGCTAAATATGTGTCTACATGTAAATGCAAAGGGACCTTGAGAAGGAGAGAAGAGGAGGGAGAAGAGAAGACTAGACTAGTACCATCCTCTCCATGCATACACCATAATCAAGCAAGCAAGCATTCACAACAAATACAAGCTTACAACCATCATCACAAGAGAGAGAGAGAGAGAGAGAGAGAGAGAGAGAGAGGGAGGGAAGACAAGAATCAATTTTGATAAATGGGATTATGTCTTTTCATATTTCATAAATCACTTATATACATGAGCTCACTTTTTACAATGGCCGGCTGCCCATTTACAATTGGGGGCCCAAAATTAGCTTCCTAGCTCTATGTACATCTAGGCTCATCCTGCGACGACTGGCATTACACAAGTCGTAAGCTCGGTCATCCCATATATATTTTCTCATTAAGCGCTTAGCGTGGTTACATAACAATGGATTACAAGAAGCGTAACCACACTTCTATGAGATGGTGATGCAGTGTTGGTAGCCGATTCACTGTGTTCATCCCTTCTTTGATAGGCCATCATTGATATTTTAATCTTGCTATGAGTAGAGAGTATGTGCTTTTTATAGTTTTTTCAGCTTCATCATCATAGCCTTGGTGATTATCTAAAAACAAAATAAAGAAGCTTCACAGCCTTCTCAAAATGTTGAGCCAACTCAAGTACACAGCCTAGTGCAAAGAAGAGAGAAAAGAGGAAAAAAAGGGGAAAAAAACAAAGGGAAAGAGATTCCATTGCCGCCAGTAGTGTTAAAACAAAAGACAAAGGAGTTTAACGTGATGTTAAAACAAACAAGGAAACAAATGCATTCCAGCATACCCAAAGCATCATGTGGCCTTTCAATGCATCTTGACTCACTTTTGAAGAAATTTTTGCCATAAATTTGTTGCAATTACAAGAGCGGATGCGGATCTCAACCAATGTAAACCTAAACCAATGTAACCAATATGATCAACTATGCATCCTTGCATAACCACATTGTGAACCATTGATTGCCAAGTGTCCTTGAACCCATTTCCACTTGCATGTAAAAATCATTACCACTTGATTGAGGGAAGGAGGTGTCACAAATATGATTGGGATTAGTCAAATTTGGCATATGTTGTTGTGCAACACTTTGTGACCACCCAAGAGCAAAAGTGCTTTAGAGATCGATGCATAGTATTCTCACATGAGGACTCTTTATCTAGCTATATGAAGAGATATTGGTACCTTTCCTTTTTGTTTCCTAACAACAAAGAGAAGGAAATTATAGAGGGTTTTGTGCAAAGATTAGACAAAGACTTCATCCAAGTATCTCAAAGTATTGTGCAAATTGATGAGGACATTAGTCTTGGTGAGATCATGGTGTTGGTGGGACTTTTCCACATGCATACCCAAAGCATCAATCACAAGGGCAAGTTTGTCAAGCTAAGCAAGATAGAAATGAATGAGTTGCTGGTACCTATTCTTGGCTACACTTCACACTTGAGGGGATGTAATGCTTCAACTCACGTTGAAAGATTTGGGTATTAAAAAGGATAAAAGAGGTTACTTGCTCACTTAACCTTTTGATCATATGACTTTTAGAAGCCTTCTATAAGCCAAGGTATGAAATCCATGAGTCTCCAAGAGTCAAGATGACCAATATCAAAAGGTGTCAAAAAGGTATCAAAAGGTACAATAGTAGTCCATGAGCCCCCCTTTTATGCTTAAGCCCATGACCAAGGTCCTAGACCTAATCTAAAGTTGTTGCTTCATTACAATATCTACAACATTGTCATATGTAGAGACATATAATCCAGGCTAATCCCTCTTGCAAAAGAGATTCTCCCTGACATGACAATAATGCACTTTAATTTGCTTTATGCAAGCATGAAACACTGGGTTCCCCAAATGATTAATGCACTATAGTTGTTAGTAAAGATGGAGGTGGGTGACTACTACTATCTAATACCAAGACCTACCAAAATACATATGAGCCATACACACTCCATAGTCACTATAAAAGTTACCCTATACTCAGATTCACAGCTTGAAGTGGCCACTGTTTCCTTATTGAGCCATTATATACATGAATCACCAAGGTGAAAGTAAAAGCCACTAGTGAACACTCACATGTTATAACATCTAGCCTATTTGGGTTTACTGAAAGCATGCAGCTAAACATCATCCCCCTTAGTATAGAATAAGCCAAGGGACTGAGTGCCTTGTAAGTATTTGAATACTTGCTTCATAGCCTACCAATGCTTACTTTTGGGACTGTGCATAAACTTGCTTAATCGGAAGACCCCAAACTAAATGTTAGGCCTCATATTACATAGATAGATGAGGCACCCAATAGCCTATTGATGAAGTGATGAATCAAATGGTTCATATCCATCCTAGAGACTAAGCCTAGCACTTGCCTCTATCAATGTTACAATATGCTTACAATATTTAAGACCAAATCCATCCTAGAGACTAAGCCTAGCACTTGCCTGTATCAATGTTACAATATGCTTACAATATTTAAGACCAAATCATATAAGCAACCTCTATATGTACTTTGACTACAACATCACAATACCATCATCAGCCCAAACCTATCATCTCAAATGATATATGTAATCCAACATTGAAGATTCTCCTCATTAGGACCTATGAGCAACATGTCATCAATGTATAAAACAATGACAAAAAAATAATATTTACTTCTCTTTACATAGAGGCTACTCTCAATTGGACTATTGTAAAAACTATTTGTATAAAACAATGACAAAAAAATAATATTTACTTCTCTTTACATAGAGGCTACTCTCAATTGGACTATTGTAAAAACTATTTGTAACCAAGTATGCATTTATCTTTTAATACCATGCTTTGGGAGCTTGCTTAAGGCCATATAAACTTTTCTTAACTTGTATACTTTAGGTTCCTACACTTTAACAAAACCATAAGGCTAAGATACATAAACCTCCTCATGCAAGTCACCATTTAAGAAGGTAGTTTTGATATATACATTCCAACCATGATGTGTTGCCAATGTAATTATGAGGCCGATCCAAGACTTCAGGATGGGAACCGAGGCCATCAATCCATTGCTCATGAGACCGCGAGCATGATCCACTAAAGAATAAGATACATGATGAGAACTTGCACGTGTCTTGCTAGATAAGGGAGTAGCCAATTTGTTGTCCCATAATGATTACACCAACCATTTTGGCATACTCTTGGATACTTGTATGGTTATCCTTTTCTCATCCACCCACTATATCATCCGCAATTATCTCATCAATACGCTAAAATTCAAGCTAATTTTCAGCTGGTATGGGCTGATTTGTAGCACCTTTTTGAGCATTCATTTGCTCCACATATGGCTACACGGCATTGTACAAAGCTAGGAGTGGCATTGAGTGGAGGTAGAGCTTTCCATATCTCCCTTCATCCTTGCTCTCACTACCTAGCTTATGGATCTCCATTTAAGTGACACAAGTGGAGTTGGAGTGAGACCCTAGTGACCTCACATCGGGGAGTTAACCCTCATTAGGGTTGGCTAAGTGCTAGTCTCCAAATCGACCCTTGCATGGAATCTCTATCTTTTTCTCTCCCTCTCTTGTGCAAGGTAGTATGTTTTTGGTTAACATCTTTGGCGGCACCATTGCCGGGGAATAGCATTTAGCTTAGGGTCCTCCACACATTTTCACTTGCTAGAGCCATCACATAGCCCGATTAGAGTGCAAATCCACCGGTGGTTGCATGTTTGATGTGTTTGTTTGCTTGTTGTTTGATTTTTTAAACTTCTACCATGGAGAACAATGGAGCATAAGGAGCGTCAAAGTCTTCATTGGATGTGGGAGACACAAGTAGGTGCTTAAACCTAGCTCTTGAAATTCATCCAATTTTGGTTTTGTTCAACATTGTTAAGTTTTGCATAATTAGCTCAATCCTCTAATTAATCTTAGGTAATTATGTTTTCTTAGGCATTCTAGGCATCATTGGGTAGCTAGAGACTAGCTCTAGTTTCTTGCAAAAAGAAAAACACAAAAAATTATAAAGGAAGAGCATAAATCATCAGAAATTTGAGGAGGAGGAGAGGTAAAAATTTCATTATGTTTGCTTTTTGAGAGGCATACGCCCGTACCCTTAGTGCCACAGCCGTATCTTCTTTTGCCATGCCCGTGTCATCCGCCACCAGAGCATATCTTCCAGAATCAATTGCATTAAAATAGGTAGAGGGCAATTAAAGGGAATAAATTGAATTAACCAGATGTAAAGGGCATCAAAAAGGGGTACAGACTGGGTACTGAAGGATTGTCAAGGGAATATTAGTTGGTGGATGTCAGCAACTACATAATTAAAAATTTTATTTGACTCGACGAGCAAACGGCCATACCTTTATAAGCATACACCCGTTCCTTCCCTGAAGCCATGCCCGTTCCTTTCACCTAGCCATGGCCGTGTCTTCCTCTTCCTGGAAGCACATGCCTATTTCTTTCCCTCAAGACACGTCCAAGTCCTCATCCTCAAAGCGTACACCCATTCCTTCATTTTCCACAAGCGCACATCCGTACCCTTCTAGTAGCCATGTCCGCGTCTTCCTAGGAGTGTACACCCTCGTGTCTTTGGTCCTGCCACACTCGTTCCATTTCCTTACCTAGAAACGTATGCTCATGCCCTCATCTGAGCTATGCCTGTACCTTCTTAAAAGCATATGACTGTACCTTCCCACCCAAAAAAACAAACAGAAGACTATCCATAGGGGGTCCAGCACTACTATTCCTCACATTCATGCACTTGCACGCTCGAGAAAATTTGTGCAAAACAACCCTCTATTTGTCAATGATATAATCCTCCTGATGCTCCCTCGCTCATAAGACCAGGCCCTTCGGTCAATACAGCGTGGAGACAAATAGTGTTGGTCTTTGACAACACAAGTGAGAGTGAGGAGCATCCAATTGCAGGACATATTACTCTAGACTTAGAGACAAGAGAACTGGTGGCTCACTGCATGGACAAACCACTTGCCTTGGAGCAAGACCCAAAATCTCCTAGCAAAGAAGCCTTTCTTCGAGACTCCAAGACTTTATGGTGGGAAACACATAGTTAAATAACCCACATCCTAGGGATAGAGGCATGGAACACCAACCCCAAAAGAGAGCCCACGCCGCCTCTAGACCAAAGAACAAAAATAGGGCAAAGTGAAAGTAACCTAACCCAAACTTATCCAACCACCGTTCTGGGGGGGTTGTGCTGACCACATGAATGGCTAGCTCTTACCAATAGTATAGGCCAATGCTGAACCTAGGCCAAGAACCCGCTCTCTAGGGGCCCAAGGCATCCTATCAAAGAGAGAGAGCCTACCCGGCCCAATCATATTAACTTGCTGCACCAGTGTACCAACAGTACCTGCTTTGCGGAGCATACCTAGGATATCGTATGGGGCCATATGAAGCACAACTAGGTCCTTCCTTGAGACAAGGACTCCCAATGTTATATTATCCACTCGGCCTAGCTCCCCTACCTATCATACCCTAACCAACGTTCGTTCCAACAATGACAGGGCTAACCCTTGAAATGTTGAGGATAGCCATGGAAATAGGGAGGGGGGTAGCCGCACTAGAATCACATTGCTAACACCAGCTTAGCGTGTACACGAGCCAAGGCAAGAGAGAAATAAACATGTAAGATTCCTCCCAGCTTTTGAGGTGTACAGGTGTAAAAACCTCCCCTTTTGATCTTATAATTATTCCCCTCTCTGAAATAAAAGAAAGATCCTGTTTTACCCTGTTTTGGTCTAGAGAGAGAAAATGTCTAGAGGGAGGTAATTCAAAATTGAGATATTTTTGGATATAAAAATCCTCCTAGTGTTTAAAATGATTTTCCTTGAAAAATTTCAAAAAGAACTTTCCAATGTGTAATTGGAATTAATTGAAAAATTTCAAAAAGAACTTTCCAATGTGCAATTGGAATTAATTGAAAATAGGTAAAAAGGACCTTATCTTGAGGGTTCAGATTTTCTGAAAATTTTGGATTAAGGTTCATATGGACCAATAAGATTAATCCAAATGTAGGGATGAGATAAATTGAAGAATAAAATAAAACCTCCCAAAAATGAGTAAATACTCACATAAGATGAAGAGTTGACTAAGAACATGGTTTATTAGTTAAAAAAGAAGAGATATTCAGAGGAAATGATGCATTTTTGACACCTCGGTGTGGGGAATTCCCCTCATGAAGGAGGCACCTATTTCACATGTGTGGATGCGTTTTAAACTCACAAATAATGAGATATTTTCATCTCTCCTCTCTCCTGTTTCAACTAGATCCAAAAAGTAAGCTAAACTAACCTAAAAATGGTCAAAAAGTGACCAAACTGATCTGGAAAATTCTAGAATCGGTTTGCTTGGTTAGAGGGTCACTTTTTCCTATAAATAGAAGCCTCCCCCTTTGTAAAACCTTAATGGTGTTTATAAACTGTTACTCTGCTTCTGTCTTGAGCCATTTAACATTGAATTTCTTGATAATTCAATTGTTTTTTGGCCTAATCCTCTCCAAGTGAATTTGATGGCCACTCTTGCTGCAAACAAGAGTAGAACCCTCAATCCCTCAAGCCAAAGGAAAGCTTACAAGCTCCATGTAAGCTTACTTCTTACCTATTGTGAATTTTATCTATGGTTTTCTCAAATTTTATGCTTTGTAAATGTTGAATTAAAATATGATGCTATGCCTTGATCGAAAGGCCACCCCCTTCTCTTCTTTACAATTCAGCCCTTCTCAATCCTAGAAAGTTTAATTAAAAGATTGATTAAACTCTTTTCATTGTTTACTCTCTTGATTTTTGGAAAATGAGTAGATTAGAGATATTAGAATTCAAAGTAGATTAATTCAAGTCATAAATTGAATAATAAAATTGAGAAATGGTCAGCCATACAGAGGAGGTTATGGCAAAATTTTCTTGAATTTTGTGGAACTAAAGTTTATCATTAGGTTATTCTAAAAGAGTAATTTCCTCCGTTTGTGCATTCTAAAAGATTTATTTTTATTTCAAAAGTGTCATTCTCATTAAAATTGAATTTGTGCATAGGAAGATGCATAAAGGATTTATTTTTATTTCAAAAGTCTCATTCTCATTAAAATTGAATTTATGCATAGGAAGATGCATAAAGGATTTATTTTTATTTCGAAAGTGTTATTTTTCTTAAAATTAAATTATGCATAAATAGATGCATAAAGAATCTTTATATCAAAAATTAGAATCCTCTTAAGTTCTATGTTTAAATTCTGTGAATAGAAGTGATGAGAATATGAGACAAATAAATGTGATGAGATAAGAGATGTGAATGAGATAGATGATTGGATGGAAGGGTGTGATGTGAATAGAGGTGATGAGATGTGAGGCGAATAGAGGTGATGAGATGTGAGGCGAATAGATGTGATGAGATAAGATGTGAATCAGATAGATAAATAGATGGATAGGTGTGATGTGAATAGAGGTGATGAGATGTGAGGTGAATAGATGTGATGAGATAAGATGTGAATCAGATAGATGATTGGATAGATGTGAGGTGAACAGGTGTGATGTGAATAGATGTGATGAGATAAGATGTGAATCAGATAAATGATTGGATAGATGTGATGTGAATAGAAGTGATGAGAATATGAGGTGAATAGATGTGATGAGATAAGATGTGAATTAGATAGATTATGATTGGATGGATGGATGCAATGTAAATTAGATAGATGCGAATGGATGGATGGATGTGATGTGAATAGAAGGGATGAGAATATGAGGTGAATAGATGTGATGGGAAATAGATAGATGAGGAGAATGGATGGATGGATGTGGTGTGAATAGAGGTGATGAGGATATGAAGTGAATAGATGTGATGAGATAAGATGTGAATCAGATAGATGATGATTGGATGGATGGATGTGATGTGAATTAGATAGATGTGAATGGATGGATGGATGTGATGATGTGAATAGAGGTGATGAGATGTGAGGTGAATATATGTGAGATGTAATATGAATCAGATAGATGTGATATGAATCAGATATGGGAATGAATGGATGGATGGATGTGATGTGAATAGAGATGATGAGAATGTGAGGTGAATAGATGTGATGAGATGTGATGTGAATCAGATAGATGGGAATGAATGGGTGGATGGATGTGATGTGAATAGAGGTGATGAGATGTAAGGTGAATAGATGTGATATGAATCAGATAAATGTGAATGAATCAGATAAATGTGAAAGAATGGATGAGATGTGATGTCATGTGAATCACAATGTAAATGAATGATATAAGATGTGAGTGAATGTGTATATGAAGAATGGATGTGAATGTGTATATGAAGAATGGATGTGAATGAGTATGTGAAAGAATGGATAAGGATGTGTATGTGAAGAATGGATGTGAATGTGTATGAGAAGAATGGATGTGAATGAGTATGTGAAAGAATGGATGTGGATGTATGTGAAAGAATGGATATAGATGTGTATGTGAAAGAATGTGATGTGATGTAAAGAGATGAGATGTGACATGAATATATGTGGATGTGAAGTGATAGATATAAATGTAAGGATAGATGCGAGTAGTCGTACATGTGAACGATTGGATGTCGATGAATAAGATGAGATGTGTATGAATGAGATATGATGTGGATAGAAGTGATGTGATATAATGGGGTGATGAGAATGAATGTGATGGATATGAATGAAAGTGAATGTGATGGATATTAATGAATGTGATGGGATGGGATGTGAATCGGGATAGATGTGAATGAATGAGATGTGAGGTAAAATGAATGAGATGTGATGTGGTGTGAATGGATGAGATGTGAGTGATTGTGATGTGGTATGAATGGATGAGATGTGAATGAATGTGATGTGATGAGATGTGGATATGGGCAGATGCGAGTGGATGAGATCTGATGAGGATAAATTGAGGAAAGATGTGATGAGATGAAAATGTTGTGATTGGATGAGAATAGGAATACTTATGAAATGGTTGTGGAATTAATTAATGTGGTTTGATGTGGAGTAATGTGAAAAGACGAGAGTTCGTTATAGAAACTGTATTTTTGAATTGTTTTTAAATGACTGTTTTATGTCAAGAATGCTAGAGAAGCATTTTGACTATCTTGTGAATGAGGTCATGGAGACCTAATTTGATAAAGTTGCATCAACTATGACGGAGAGTCATTGAGGACGTCTCGCATAGCAAGGTCGGTCGAGGTCTTGACCACATCCTCGGTTTGATTAAAATGGTGAGCTTCCGGTACGGTGGATGAGGGACAGGATCCTAGAGGGTGCTGACCATACGGTGCTCGGACTCTCGGTCGTCGCTGACGATACCCACACATGCATCGTGGAAGATATTGGAACAAGGAGTAAGAGATGTTTTCTAAATTTGGGCATGGATCTAGTTTATTGACCTTACTGGTCCTCAACGGATGAGTCCATGGCTCTTTTATATGGATCCATTGGTTGATCTTGCTGATCTTCAATAGAGATCCCATTTTTGATATATGTGAATATATTGCCGGTTACTATGAGCTAGGAACTATCGAAAAGGCCCCTGAGTGGATAGGTGGTGAGCGTTCTGGTTGCCAATGATGCCATAGGTACATCGATGAAGGAATGATTGGAAATAAGGATTCAACCCGAGATTTTGAGGATTATGATCAGTGACACAATGGTTTCATTAAAATATTATTTTTTAAAGATAGTTGATTATGTGAAAAAGGCAATTTCATATTGGGTGTGTAAGTGGTATGACTAGTTTTAAGTTTGCATGAATATCCGGCTAGGGGGCCTGGGAACTCTTTTCCCTGGTACCCCGGGACAAAACCTAACCAAATTCCTAATTGGATCCCATCACTACACTGGTTGGGCGGTTGGCTAACCCATAAGCTAGACTGATGGATCCCTAAATTGAGACTCAAATCTTTTATGGTACGATAGATGAAGTAAATCCCGGACAAAAATTGTTCTATGGAAAAGAATCAACGGCTATGCCTCTCAATGAGGAAAAAAGCGTTGGTCTCTATCATCCAAGGGCAATCTTTTTCTTGGTCTGACTATGGGACTTACGGGTTCGGCCAGATCAGTTCAATTAGTTAAGGCTTTTGAGTACGTTAGAGAAAAATTTATCCTGGAGGAATCGCACGTGCTTTCCAGGCAAGGGAAGTTTTTCCAGGTTCGATTTTGGAAGAACCGATGGATTAGTCTCTTGTCCGGATATCCGTGGTGGGCGAGGCCCCGAGTGTGGGACCCTGCTCCGTGCAAGAATTGCTCCTTCCGCCTGCTAGCACCCTGAATTCATTGCATGGTGGAGATAGGGATTTAATAGCTGGTATCATAGGGAATTGACTAATGAGGATCAACCGAGAAGCCAAAAATGTCAAAAAATTTATGAAGAAGCAATAAAAGATTGTAATTGCGTGATAAAATGCATACAAATTGTTATTCAGACTGAAATTCGTAAATTAGTAATTGGGTTTTCAAATGGAAGTACCGTAATTGCATGGAATCCCTAACTTGCTTGAGGCCTAGATATGATGGTATTTACCTTATAATTCCAAGGATCGTGACTACTTGTATATACCGAGGTTATAAGTGCAACTCTTTACTGGCAGTATATACGAGGGTATAAGTGCAGCTCTTTACTGGCAGTATATACGAGTAAATCTAAGACTTAAAATTATAAGCATAAATGCTATCCAGATGATGAATTCGAATGTGGTTGATATGATTTTTAAATTCTGGTTGAGAACTGATGAGGTGATTTGGATTCTGATTGAAAAATAATGATTCCTGAATTTTGATTGAAATGTAATAAGCTGAGCAAAACCATAATGAGGATGAATGGGACGAGTCTCTGTGATGATGTTCATAACTGGAATGATGTTAATGACTTCAAAAAATCACTATAAGATTAGTGGATTGTGCTGACAGATTGCTGCTGTTAACACCTCACCCACTAGATCAAGTTAAGGGATGTCAAATTAAAAATCTGTATAATTGAAAAATTCTATAGAGGACTGTTGAGATAGAAAGTTCGGTCTAATGGACCATTATTGTGATAAGGATTTGAATGTTATATTTTGAGAGAATTGTTATCTAATGATGAGTTCTATATAAGGGATCTTTATCCCAGGATTCTATTGGGTTCACCAGACTATAAGGAACCCCAGAGTCAGTTGGATCTTAAGGAAAAGAGTTATCCTCTAATTTTGCGAGATGAGGACATCTCGCATTTTTTAAGTAGGGTATAGGATGTAAGATTCCTCCCTCTAGCTTTTGAGGTGTACAGGTGTAAGAACCTCCCCTTTTGATGTTATAATTATTCCTCTCTGAAATAAAAGAAAGATCCAGTTTTGCCTTGTTTTGGCCTAGAGAGAGAAACTGTCTATAGGGAGGTAATTCAAAATTGAGATATTTTTGGATATAAAAATCCTCCTAGTGTTTAAAATGATTTCCCCTGAAACAAAAATTCAAAAAAAACTTTCCAATGTGCAATTGGAATTAATTGAAAATAGGTAAAAAGGACCTTATCCTGAGGGTCTAGATTTTTTAAAATTTTTGGATTAAGGTTCCTATGGACCAATAAGATTAATCCAAATGTAGGGATGAGATAAATTAAAAAATAAAAGAAAATCCCCCAAAAATGATTAAATACTCACATAAGATGAAGAGTTGACCAAGGACAAGGTTTATTAGTTAAAAAAGAAGAGATATTTAGAGGAAATGATGCATTTTTGACACCTCAGTGTGGGGAATTCCCTTCATGAAGAAGGCACCTATTTCACATGTGTGGATGAGTTTTAAACTCACAAATAATGAGATATTTTCATCTCTCCTTTCTCCTATTTCAAATAGATCCAAAAAGTAAGCTAAATTGACCTAAAAATGGTCAAAAAGTGACCAAACTGATCTGGAAAATTCTAGAATCAGTTTACTTGGTTAGAGGGTCACTTTTTCATTTAAATTGAAGCCTCCCCCTTTGTAAAAGCTTTATGGTATTTATGCACTGTTACTCTGC
This sequence comes from Cibotium barometz, assembly GCF_041138505.1. Lineage (NCBI taxonomy): Eukaryota > Viridiplantae > Streptophyta > Polypodiopsida > Cyatheales > Cibotiaceae > Cibotium > Cibotium barometz. The sequence continues at coordinate 264,628 of NC_141047.1, read as the reverse complement.
TTCTGTCCTGAGCCATTTAACATTGAATTTCTTGATAATGCAATTGTTTTTTGGCTTAATCCTCCCCAAGTGAATTTGGTGGCCACTCTTGTTGCAAACAAGAGTAGAACCCTCAATCCCTTAAGCCAAAGGAAATCTTACAAGCTCCATGTAAGCTTAATTATTACTTATTGTGAATTTTTAAATCTATGGTTTTCTCAAATTTTATGCTTTGTAAATGTTGAATTAAAATCTGATGCTATGCCTTGATGGAAAGGCCACCCCCTTCTCTTTTTTACAATTCAGCCCTTCTCAATCCTAGAAAGATTAATTAAAAGATTGATTAAACTCTTTTCATTGTGTACTCTCTTGATTTTTGGAAAATGGAGTAGATTAGAGATATTAGAATTCAAATGGGATTAATTCAAGTCATAAATTGAATGATAAGAAATGGTCAACCATACAAAGGAGGTTATGGCAAAATTTTCTTAAATTTTGTGGAACTAAAGTTTATCATTAGGTTATTGTAAAAAAGTAATTCCCTCCGTTTGTGAATTCTAAAAGATTTATTTTTATTTCAAGAGTGTCATTCTCATTAAAATTGAATTTATGCATAGGAAGATGCATAAAAGATTTATTTTTATTTCAAAAGTGTCATTCTCATTAAAATTGAATTTATGCATAGGAAGGTGCATAAAAGATTTATTTTTATTTCAAAAGTGTCGTTCTCATTAAAATTGAATTTATGCATAGGAAGATGCATAAAGGATTTATTTTTATTTCAAAAGTGTTATTTTCCTTAAAATTAAATTATGCATAAATAGATGCATAAAGAATCTTTATATCAAAAATTCACATCTATTTGCCTCATATTCTCATCACTTCTATTCACAAAATTTAAACATAGAATTTAAGAGGATTCCGTGAATGAGATAGATGATTGGATGGATGGGTGTGATGTGAATAGAGGTGATGAGATAAGATGTGAATCAGATAAATGATTGGATGGATGGGTGTGATGTGAATAGAAGTGATGAGAATATGAGGTGAATAGATGTGATGAGATAAGATGTGAATTAGATAGATGATGATTGGATGGATATATGTGATATGAATTAGATAGATGCGAATGGATGTATGGATGTGATGTGAATAGAAGGGATGAGAATATGAGGTGAATAGATGTGATGAGATGTGATGGAAATTAGATAGATGAGAACAATGGATGGATGGATGTGGTGTGAATAGAGGTGATGAGAATATGAGGTGAATAGATGTGTATGTGAAGAATGGATAAGGATGTGTATGTGAAGAATGGAGAATATGAGGTGAATAGATGTGATGAGATGTGATGGAAATTAGATGGATGAGAACAATGGATGGATGGATGTGGTGTGAATAGAGGTGATGAGAATATGAGGTGAATAGATGTGATGAGAGAATGGATAAGGATGTGTATGTGAAGAATGGATAAGGATGTGTATGTGAAGAATGGATGTGAAGGAATATGTGAAAGAATGGATAAGGATGTGTATGTGAAGAATGGATGTGAATGTGTATGAGAAGAATGGATGTGAATGAGTATGTGAAAGAATGGATGTGAATGTGTATGAGAAGAATGGATGTGAATGAGTATGTGAAAGAATGGATGTGGATGTATGTGAAAGAATGGATATAGATATGTATGTGAAAGAATGTGATGTGATGTAAAGAGATGAGATGTGACATGAATATATGTGGATGTGAAGTGATAGATATGAGTGTATGGATAGATGCGAGTAGTCATACATGTGAACGATTGGATGGATGTGGATGAATGAGATGAGATGTGTATGAATGAGATATGAAGTGGATAGAAGTGATGTGATAGATGTGAGTGTATGGATAGATGCGAGTAGTCATACATGTGAACGATTGGATGGATGTGGATGAATGAGATGAGATGTGTATGAATGAGATATGAAGTGGATAGAAGTGATGTGATATAATGGTGATGAGAATGAATGTGATGGATATGAATGAAAGTGAATGTGATGGATATGAATGAATGTGGTGTGATGGGATGTGAATCTGGATAGATGTGAATGAATGAGATGTGAGGTAAAATGAATGAGATGTGATGTGAGTGAATGTGATCTGGTCTAAATGGATGAGATGTGAGTGAATATGATGTGATATGAATGGATGAGATGTGAGTGAATGTGATCTGGTCTAAATGGATGAGATGTGAGTGAATATGATGTGATATGAATGGATGAGCTGTGAGTGAATGTGATCTGGTCTAAATGGATGAGATGTGAGTGAATATGATGTGATATGAATGGATGAGATGTGATATGAATGGATGAGATATGAGTGAATATGATGTGATATGAATGGATGAGATGTGAATGAATGTGATGTGATGAGTTGTGGATATGGGTAGATGCGAGTGGATGAGATCTAATGAGGATAAATTGAGGAAAGATGTGATGAGATGAAAATGATGTGATAGGATGAGAATAGGAATACTTATGAAATGGCTATGGAATCAATTAATGTGGTTTGATGTGGAGTAATGTGGAAAGACGAGAGTTCGTTAATGACTGTTTTATGTCAAGAATACTGGAGAAGCATTTTGAACTGTTTTTAAATGATTGTTTTATGTCAAGAATGCTGGAGAAGCATTTTCACTGTCTTGTGAATGAGGTCGTGGAGACCTAATTTGATAAAGTTGCATCAGCTGGACAGAGAGTCATTGGAGGACGTCTCGCGTAGCAAGGTCAACCGAGGTCTTGACCAGCCTTGGTTCGATTAAAATGGTGCGCTTCGGGTGCGGTTGATGAGGGACCAAGGAAGCGGCCTATGAGTGAAGCGCTAGGTCACCTGCCAAAGGATCCTAGAGGGTTCTGACCATACAGTGTTCGGGCTCTGGGTCGCTGACGATACCCACACATGCATCCTGGAAGATATTGGAACAAGGAGTAAGAGTTGTTTTCTGAATTCGAGCATGGATCTAGTTGATTAACCTTGTTGGTCCCTCAACGAATGAGTCCATGGCTCTTTTATATGGATCCGTTGGTTGATCTTACTAATCTTCAACAACGGAGATTCCATTTTTTATATATGAATATATTGCTGGTTACTATGAGCTAGGAACTATCGAAAAGGCCCCTAAGTGGATAGGTGGTGAGCGTTCTGGTTGCCAATGATACCACAGGTACACCGATGAAGGAATGATTGGAAATAAGGATTCAACCGGAGATTTTGAGGATTATGATCAGTGACACAATGGTTTTATTAAAAGATTATTTTTTAAAGATACCTGATTCCATTTTTTATATGTGAATATATTGCCGGTTACTATGAGCTAGGAACTATCGAAAAGGCCCCTAAGTGGATAGGTGGTGAGTGTTCTGGTTGCCAATGATACCATAGGTACACCGATGAAGGAATGATTAGAAATAAGGATTCAACCGGAGATTTTGAGGATTATGATCAGTGACACAATGGTTTTATTAAAAGATTATTTTTTAAAGATACCTGATTCTGTGAAAAAAGGCAATTTCATATTGGGTGTGTAAGTGGTGTGACTAGTTTTAAGTTTGCATGAATATCCAGCTAAGGGGCTTGGGAACTCTTTTCCCTGATACCCGATAAGGACAAAATGTAACCAAATTCTTAATTGGATCCCATCACTATAGTGGTTGGGTGGTTGGCTAACCCACAGGCTGGACTGATGGATCCCTAAATTGAGACTCAATTCTGTTATGGTACGATAGATGGAAAAGAATCAACGGCTCTGCCTCTCAATGAGAAAAAAAGCAAGGAAAAAAGCATTGGTCTCTATGATCCAAGTGCAATCTTTTTCCTGATCTGACTATGGGACTTACGGGTTCGGTTAGATCAGTTCAATTAGTTAAGGCTTTTGACTATGTTAGAGAAAAATTTATCCTGGGGGAATCGCCTGTGCTTTTCGGGCAAGGTAAGTTTTTTCGGATTCGGTTTTGGAAGAACAGATGGATTAGTCTCTTGTCCGAATATCCGTGTGGTCGAGGCCCCGAGTGTGGGACCCTGCCCCATGCAAGAATTGCTACTTCCACTGCTAGCACCCTGAATTCGTTGCGCAGTGGGACAGGGATTTTACAGCTGGTATCAGAGCCAATTGACTAATGAGGATCAACCGAGAAGCCAAAAATGTCAAAATTTTATGAAGAAACAGTAAAAGATTGTAATTGCGTGATAAAATTCATACAAATTGTTATTCAGATTGAAATTCATAAATTAGTAATTGGGTCTTTAAATGGAAGTATCACAATTGCATGGAGTCCTTGACTTGCTTGAGGCCTACACATGATGGTATTTACCTTATAATTCTAAGGATCATGACTACCCGTATATACCGAGGGTATAACTGCAGCTCTTTACTGGCAGTATAAATATGAGTAAATCTAAGACTTGAAATTATATGCATAAATGCTATCCAGATGATGAATTCGAATGTGATTGATATGATTTTAAAATTCTGGTTGAGAACTGATGAGTTGATGTGGATTCTGATTGAAAAATAATGATTCCTGAATTTTGATTGAAATGTAATAAGCTGAGCAAAACCATAATGAGGATGAACGGGATGAGTCTCTGTGATGATGTTCATAACTGGAATGACGTTAATGACTTCAGAAAATCACTATAAGATTAGTGGATTGTGCTGACAGATTGCTGCTATTAACACTTCACCCACTAGATCAAGTTAAGGGATGTCAAATTAAAAATCTGTATAATTAAAAAATTCCATGGAGGACTGTTGAGATAGAAAGTTCGGTCTAATGGACCATTATTGTGATAAGGATTTGAATGTTATATTTTGAGTGAATTGTTATCTAATGATGAGTTCTATATAAGGGATCTTTATCCCAGGATTCTGTTGGGTTCACCAGACTATAAAGGAACCCCAGAGTCAGTTGGATCTTAAGGAAAAGAGTTATACTCTAATTTTGCGAGATGAGGACATCTCGCATTTTTTAAGTGGGATAGGATGTAAGATTCCTTCCTCTAGCTTTTGAGGTGTATAGGTGTAAGAGCCTCCCCTTTTGATCTTATAATTATCTCCCTCTCTAAAATAAAAGAAAGATCCAGTTTTATCCCATTTTGGCCTAGGGAGAGAAAATGTCTAGAGAGAGGTAATTCAAAATTGAGATATTTTTGGATATAAAAATCTTCCTAGTGTTTAAAATGATTTCCTCTAAAACAAAAATTCAAAAAGAACTTTCCAATGTGCAATTGGAATTAATTGAAAATAGGTAAAAAGGACCTTATCCTGAGGGTCTAGATTTTTTAAAAATTTTGGATTAAGGTTCCTATGGACCAATAAGATTAATCCAAATGTAGGGATGAGATAAATTGAAAAATAAAAGAAAATCCCCCAAAAATGAGTAAATACTCACATAAGATGAAGACTTGACTAAGGACAAGGTTTATTAGTTAAAAAAGAAGAGATATTTAGAGGAAATGATGCATTTTTGACACCTCAGTGTGGGGAACTCACCTCATGAAGGAGGCACCTATTTCACATGTGTGGATGAGTTTTAAACTCACAAATAATGAGATATTTTCATCTCTCCTCTCTCCTGTCTCAACTAAATCCAAAAAGTAAGCTAAACTGACCTAAAAATGGTCAAAAAGTGACCAAACTGATCTGGAAAATTTTAGAATCAATTTTCTTGGTTAGAGGCTCACTTTTTCCTATAAATAGAAGCCTCCTCCTTTGTAAAAGCTTAATGGTGTTTATGCACTGTTACTCTGCTTCTGTCTTGAGCCATTTAACATTGAATTTCTTGATAATTCAATTGTTTTTTGGCCTAATCCTCTCCAAGTGAATTTGGTGGCCACTCTTGTTGCAAACAAGAGTAGAACCCTCAATCCCTCAAGCCAAAGGAAAGCTTACATGCTCCATGTAACCTTAATTCTTACTTATTGTGAATTTTTAAATCTATGGTTTTCTCAAATTTTATGCTTTGTAAATGTTGAATTAAAATCTGATGCTATGCCTTGATGGAAAGGCCACCCCCTTCTCTTCTTTACAATTAAGCCCTTGTCAATCCTAGAAAGTTTAATTAAAATATTGATTAAACTCTTTTCATTGTTTACTCTGTTGATTTTTAAAAAATGGAGTAGATTAGAGATATTAGAATTCAAATTGGATTAATTTAAGTCATAAATTGAATGATAAAATTGAGAAATGGTCAGCCATACAAAGGAGTTTATGGTAAATTTTTCTTAAATTTTGTGGAACTAAAGTTTATCATTAGATTATTCTAAAAGAGTAATTCCCTCCGTTTGTGCATTCTAAAAGATTTATTTTTATTTCAAAAGTGCCATTCTTATTAAAATTGAATTTATGCATAGGAAGATGCATAAAAGATTTATTTTTATTTCAAAAGTGTCATTCTCATTAAAATTGAATTTGTGTATAGGAATATGCATAAAAGATTTATTTTTATTTCAAAAGTGTCATTCTCATTAAAATTGAATTTATGCATAGAAAGATGCATAAAGGATTTATTTTTATTTCAAAAGTGTTATTTTCCTTGAAATTGAATTATGCATAAATAGATGCATAAAGAATCTTTATATCAAAAATTAGAATCCTCTTAAATTCTATGTTTAAATTCTGTGAATAGAAGTGATGAGAATATAAGGTAAATAGATGTGATGAGATAAGATGTGAATCAGATAGATGATTGGATGGATGGGTGTGATGTGAATAGAGGTGATGAGATGTGAGGCAAATAGATGTGATGAGATAAGATGTGAATCAGATAGATGATTGGATGGATGGGTGTGATGTGAATAGAGGTGATGAGATGTGAGGTGAATAGATGTGAGGTGATGAGATGTGAGGTGAATAGATGTGATGAGATAAGATGTGAATCAGATAGATGATTGGATAGATGTGATGTGAATAGAAGTGATGAGAATATGAGGTGAATAGATGTGATGAGATAAGATGTGAATTAGATAGATAATGATTAGATGGATGGATATGATGTGAATTAGATAGATGCAAATGGATGGATGGATGTGATGTGAATAGAAGAGATGAGAATATGAGGTGAATAGATGTGATGAGATGTGATGGAAATTAGATAGATGAGAACAATGGATGAATGGATGTGGTGTGAATAGAGGTGATGAGAATATGAGGTGAATAGATGTGATGAGATAAGATGTGAATCAGATAGATGATGATTGGATGGATGGATGTGATGTGAATAAGATAGATGTGAATGGATGGATGGATGGATGGATATGATATGAATAGAGGTGATGAGATGTGAGGTGAATAGATGTGAGATGTGATGTGAATTAGATAGATGGAAATGAATGAATGGATGGATGTGATGTGAATAGAGATGATGAGAATGTGAGGTGAAAAGATGTGATGTGAATCAGATAGATGGGAATGAATGGATGGATAGATGTGATGTGAATAGCGGTGATGAGATGTGAGGTGAATAGATGTGATGAGATGTGATGTGAATCAGATAAATGTGAATGAATGGATGAGATGTGATGTCATGTGAATCAGAATGTAAATGAATGATATGAGATGTGAGTGAATGTGTTTATAAAGAATGGATGTGAATGAGTATGTGAAAGAATGGATAAGGATGTGTATGTGAAGAATGGATGTGAATGTGTATGAGAATAATGGATGTGAATGTGTATGAGAATAATGGATGTGAATGAGTATGTGAAAGAAAGGATGTGGATGTATGTGAAAGAATGGATATAGATGTGTATGTGAAAGAATGTGATGTGATGTAAAGAGGTGAGATGTGACATGAATATATGTGGATGTGAAGTGATAGATATGAATGTATGAATAGATGCGAGTAGTTGTACATGTGAATGATTGGATGGATGTGTATGAGTGAGATGAGATGTGGATAGAAGTGATGTGATATAATGGTGATGAGAATGAATGTGATGGATATGAATGAAAGTGAATGTGATGGATATGAAAGAATGTGATGTGAATCGGGATAGATGTGAATGAATGAGATGTGATGGATATGAACGAAAGTGAATGTGATGGATATGAAAGAATGTGATGTGATGGGATGTGAATCGAGATAGATGTGAATGAATGAGATGTGATGTGAGTGAATGTGATGTCGTCTGAATGGATGAGATGTGAGTGAAAATGATATGGTCTGAATGGATAAGATGTGAATAAATGTGGTCTGAATGGATGAGATGTGAATGAATGTGATTGATGAGTTGTGGATATGTGATTGATGACTGTGGTCTGAATGGATGAGATGTGAATGAATGTGGTCTGAATGGATGAGATGTGAATGAATGTGATTGATGAGTTGTGGATATGGGTAGATGCGAGTGGATGAGATCTAATGAGAATAAATTGAGGAAAGATGTGATGAGATGAAAATGATGTGATTAGATGAGAATAAAAATACTTATGAAATGGCTGTGGAATTAATTAATGTGGTTTGATATGGAGTACTGTGGAAAGACGAGAGTTCGTTATAGAGACTGCATTTTTTAATTGTTTTTAAATGACTGTTTTATGTCAAGAATGCTAACCGTCTTGTAAATGAGGTCGTGGACCTAATTTGATAAAGTTGCATTAGACAGAGAGTCATTGGAGGACGTCTCACATAGCAAGGTCGACCGAGGTCTTGACCAGCCTCGGTTCGATTAAAATGGTGAGCTTCCGGTACGGTTGATCAAGGACCAAGGAAGCGGTCTATGAGTGAAGCGCTAGGTCACCTGCGAAAGGATCCTAAAGGGTGCTGACCATACGGTGTTCGGGCTCTGGGTCGCCGACGATACCCACATGGGCATCCTGGAAGATATTGGAACAAGGAGTAAGAGTTGTTTTCTGAATTCGAGCATGGATCTAGTTGATTAACCTTGCTGGTCCCTCAACGGATGAGTCCATGGCTCTTTTATATATGGATCCGTTGGTTAATCTTGCTGATCTTCAACAACGGAGATTCTATTTTTTATATGTGAATATATTGCTGGTTACTATGAGCTAGGAACTATCGAAAAGGCCCCTAAGTGGATAGGTGGTGAGCGTTCTGGTTGCCAATGATACCATAGGTACACTGATGAAGGAAATAAGGATTCAACCGGAGATTTTCAGGATTATGATCAGTGACACAATGGTTTTATTAAAAGATTGTTTTTTAAAGATACCTGATTCCATTTTTTATATGTGAATATATTGCCGGTTACTATGAGCTAGGAACTATCGAAAAGGCCCCTAAGTGAATAGGCGGTGAGCGTTCTGGTTGCCAATGATGCCATAGGTACACCGATGAAGGAATGATTGGAAATAAGGATTCAATCGGAGATTTTGAGGATTATGATCAGTGACACAATGGTTTTATTAAAAGATTGTTTTTTAAAGATACCTAATCCTGTGTGAAAAAGGTAATTCTGTGTGAAAAAGATACCTGATCATGATCAGTGACACAATGGTTTTATTAAAAGATTGTTTTTTAAAGATACCTGATTCTGTGTGAAAAAGGTAATTTCATATTGGGTGTGTAAGTGGTGTGACTAGTTTTAAGTTTGTATGAATATCCGGCTAGGGGACCTGGGAACTCTTTTCCCTGGTACCCGGGACAAAACCTAACCAAATTCTTAATTGGATCCCATCACTATAGTGGTTGGGCAGTTGGCTAACCCATGGGACTGGACGGAGTTAGGCTGGACTGTTGGATCCCTAAATTAAGACTCAATTCTGTTATGGTACGATAGATGAAGTAAATCTCGGACAAAAATTATTGTATGGAAAAGAATCAACAGCTGTGCCTCCTCTCAATGAGGAAAAAAGCACTGGTCTCTATGATCCAAGTGCAATCCTTTTCCTGATCTGACTACTATGGGACTTACGAGTTCGCTCAGATGAATTCAGCTAGTTAAGGCTTTTGACTACATTAGAGAAAAATTTATCGTGGAGGAATCGCCCATGCTTTCCGTGCAAGGGGAGTTTTTTCGGGTTCGATTTTGGAAGAACCGATAGATTAGTCTCTTGTCTGGATATCCGTGGGCGAGGCCCCGAGTGTGGGACCCTGTCCCACGCAAGAAGTGCTACTTCCGCTATGCTAGCACCCTGAATTCGTTTCACGGTGGGGACATGGATTTTACAGCTGGTATCAGAGCGAATTGACTAATGAGGATCAAACATCCAACCATTTGAAAGTACAACTAAACCATCAAAAATACAACCCATTTTTGAAAATGCTAAAATATCTCAAAAAACACTATTTTTTAAACTAAAAAGAGTACGAGCTCCTAAAAAGCTAAAAAAAACTGTTAAAAAGTGCAAGTTTTACACTTCAATACTTTGAAAGATGATAGAGCTACTCATAAAATCACACATTTTTTGAGAAAAAAATACTCAATTTGTAATAAAATAATAATGTCCACAAAATTGGTTACAATGAGAGGTCTTATGCCTCTCGTGTTAAATCTTTGACTTTCTCCAGAAGAATTTTTTTGGTTTGTTCTCATAGATGACCCGACTTTTTCAAGGTAAAACCATAAACAAGAACTTCCACATCCTCCATGCTTAGGCTATCCACGCGACGTTGACTACGATTTGCTTTCTTTCCCTTTTTATTTACTCGAATCATCTCTGGATAATATTTTCCTGATAATGCATCATCTCCATTGACCTTGTACCAGTGGACCTCAATTGAGCTTACTTTTCCATTTTCCTCAAGGACTTTAAGTACCTTTGCCAACCAAAAAGGACATCCGCTTTCATCATCTGTTGCTAACACTGCAATCATTGCACCTACAGTGAGCTCCTCAATATTTCCTTCCCACATTTCCTTCTCTTGCAGTCGTCGTTGACTAGTCCTTCTAGCACCAACATACGCTTCGCGAGTCTACCCATGCACCAATGTTTGCAATTCTTCAGGCAATTCTGTTTGTTGATTTGGCATTTGAATATTATCATCACGGTCTTCAAGTTCTTGTACTCTCCAAAGAAAGGGCTCCAGATTTATCAGTGATCTTGAATTGCTTTGAACTTCCTCAATCAAGATTTCTTGCTCATGAAAAAATGTATTCCACCATCCAAGTGAGCAAGCTGGAAAATACACATGTGCTGATTGTATGGTCTCTTTAATTTCTATCAAACATTGCTGATAATTGATGGCTCGCTTTTCTTTTTGAGCTTTTGCTGCTTCAATGCTTGATGCCAAAAGAATTTTTGCTGCCTGAAGAATTTGTCGTTCTGGGACACTGAGTAAAAACTTCAAACCATCCTGAGGATGCCATGCCTCTGAGTTAGAGTACTTCTTACACCACAAACGTGTTTCAGCTTCTTTTTCTTTTATTTTGAATTGATGTTGGAAACTATGGTCATTAAGCTGAGCGAATGCAGGGCTTGCAAAATCTCCACCTGTTGCAAACTCTCTAAAATCATAGGTGCCTTTCAAAACATGAATTTCTGGCGTAGGATCATAAGCTTCTTTAAGAATTATGCACACCTCTGGAAGGTCAAATGCACTTCTCTTAGCAAGTTTGACTGAAAACCTACTAAACATCTGATCAATTTGATCATGAGTGTGACCCACCAACAAAAATCCAAGTTTGACCTTTTTGAAAACTTTCTGCTGCACCAACATACTCAAATAAGCAAGCACTATTTGATTTTTGTTTTCCCTTGCCGTATTATCTAGCTGCACATAAAGTGTGCTAGGTAATTCTCCTTGCCATTCACTTACTATTTTCTGAATTATGGTGATGGTCAAGTTAGGGTCGTTGTGTAGATTTGGAAAGTTTATAAAAACTTTTGACGTCATGATGCCATTAAAGATGAGGGCTCCAACAACGTGTAGTTGTATGAAATTCTCTTCCTTCAAATTCTTTGGAGCACGCATAAAATGGGGTATCAATGTCTTCTTCTGATCCATTCCATCTATGACTAATCCCAAATACATTTCTTTCTGCTCAAGGCACTTCTTTCGATGCTTTGCTAGCTTTTGACGCTCTGTACTTTGTTGTTCTCGTCGATGAGCTTTAAGTGCTTGTAGAATAGGACCTGAAAACTCAAAACAATGTAGAGCTAGTTTAAATTATACCACTTGAAATTCTCATTCATAAATTAAAACGTACAAAAAACACAAATCAAACATACCTTTTTCTTCAAATGTCTTTGCAACATCTCTTTTGGCTTTGAGCTCTACACAAATTTGACAAATCTCCATTCTAGTTTTCTTGGGAATTTTCACATCAGCAAAATATTGTTTCCAAACTCTAAGAAATGAAGTAAATGAAAGAGATGACATGTTTCTTCCTTTCAACGTTTCCACGTAGAGGTTGTAAACTTCTCCCTTTGTAAAATTATCAAGCAAATGGGTGAATTTTGAATTTGGCATGCGCTCACCATTGTAAGTGACAAATCGTTCCATCCAGCTCTTGAGAAAACACAGCTGAGGAGTCTCACGTGTACTAAATGAGTACCGTGAATCTTCTTCCACCCGTTGCAACTGCTTTAAGATCTTTTGCATCCGCCGCTGATTGCTTAAACAAAACACTTGAAAAAAACACTTTCGACACACAATCGTGCCAGAAACTGTATATTTTATCTTCTCTCCAGACCTTAATAAAAAACCATGTAATGCTGTATTTTGTTGAGCACGTTTTAAACCAAAGAAGTTTTCACGTTCCTGCTTAATTTTTCTAAATCCAAGTGTCCTCAAGCAGTTTTTTTTACAACAATACACCCTACATGCCTCTCTCAATGCATTGCGATGCAAAAACTTGTCTTTTCTTCTCAAGGGAGTGGTTGTCTCCACACGAATAGGCTGAACTAATGATGGAGAAACTGGAACATCGGTATCAGAATTTGATAAATTAGCAAATAGTGGGCTTGTAACATCATCATCACTGATAGATTGGCTCAGACTTTTAGGAGTGAGTACGGATACAGGCACTTGAAAAGAGCAAAATGAGCTTGAGAGAGACTTTTGTTGCCCTGCCATGACTAGGAACTTCAAACCTCTAAGTTTCTCTAAAAAACAATGGTCTAAGCTACAAAGTGGAGTGTAATCTCAAATCCAAATAACTTACTTTTAATGCTTAGATTCAAAAATAATAATATTAATATAAATATTAAAATTTATTAATTATTATAAAAGATGGGACTTAAAAGATGAGAGGAAGTCCTTTTTAGAGACATATTCCAAGGGTCTGCCGCTAAGAGAGTCACAAGAGCATTTTTTTTAATTTGGAGCATTTTTCTTGAGTTTAATTCTGTAAGGTATGCATTTTCTTGATTACTTTGTTATTTGTTACAATTTTGAATTTTTCTTTCATTGTCATTTGGTTCAAAGTTTGCTACGAGGAAATTATGGCTAGGAAGAAAAACAAAAATATTATCTAAGGAGGTAAGTGATTTCAAAAATAGACTTTTTTTAAAAAGGTATTTTTTTGAAAGAATTGTTTGTCTTTTAAATACACAAAAATACCAAAACGAAGATTTCATACGTAAATTAAGAAAAAAAGAGGTTGAAAAAATAATATTTTATAAAATAAAGATTTAATCAATAATTTTTAAAAATTATAATGACTTCATTTTTTAAAAAGCTAATTCTTGTGTTGTATTCTGGAATACAACACAAAAATCGATAAGTTGCCATGTTTCTTGTGTATTAAGTAGTTTGTATTCTAGAATACAAAGCTTGAAGTTACATTTTTAAAAATTCAACACTTATGCACTTTGAGATTGTATTCCAGAATCCATTGCTTGTACAAGTTGTATTTTGGAATACAGCTTCTCTCAACACTTGAGTTGTATTCCAAAATATGAAGCTTTTACAAGCTGTATTCAAAAATATATTTTTTCTCTGTACTTGAGATTGTATTCCAGAATACACAATTTCAACAAGTTGTATTCTAGAATACAACTTCTCTATACTTGAGACTGTATTCCAGAATACACAGTTTCAACAAGCTGTATTCTAGAATGCAACTTCTTTCTGCACTTGAGTTGTATTCCAGAATACACAGCTTCAGCAAGTTTTATACTGGAATACAACTTCTCTCTACACTTGAGTTGTATTCTAGAATACAGAGCTTCAATAAGCTGTATTCTGGAATACAACTTTTTTTTACACTTGAGTTGTATTCCAGAATACACATCTTCATCAAGTTGTATTCTGGAATACAACTTCTCTCTTCACTTGAGTTGTATTCCAGAATACACGGCTTCGGCAAGCTGTGTTCTACTGTAAACCAAACTCAATGTAAACCATTAGAATAGACCTCCATGCAAAAAAGATTTGCTTTTTATCTAATTTTAGAAGACATGCAAAGAAAGCAAAAGCTCTCGAGTTCGCGTCGCGCGCGCGACTAAAAAACAGCAAACTGTAGTTTTCACATAAAAAACAGAGGAGGAGGAGCCCGGGAGTATTTCAACTAGGTGTCCTGGGGTTTTACCCCCCTTTTGAAGCCAACGGAACGATCAGAATCTCCATCAGAGCAACGTAGCAGAAGATAGATTTTGGGATAAAGCAAAAGCTCTTGAGTTCGCATCGCGCGCGCGGCAAAAAAACAGCAAACTGTAGTTTTAATATAAAAAACGGAGGAGGAGCGACCTGCAAGTATTTCAAGTAGGTGTCCTGGGGTTTTACCCCCCTTTTGAAGCCAACGGAGCGGTCAGAATCTCCATCAGAGCAACGTAGCAGAAGATAGATTTTGGGGGTAAATTTTTCTCAAATTGTGTTCAAGAAAGAGGTTCTGTAAGTACTTTGATGATACAAAGGATCCTAATTGTTTTGGGTTTGATCTATTCATCTCTTAGTGCTTTCTCTTCTCTTTTATATCTGTGTATTGTGGTTAGAAGCTTCTTGTGAGTTGTATTCTGGAATACACAGCTCTAGAAAGTCATTTATTGAAATTCAATTACAAAACACATCTTTGGAGGAAACAACCTGTTGTATTCTAGAATACATCTCTCTCTCCCTCTTTTTCTCTAGTGTGCTGAGGAGCTCTCTCTCTTACATTCCTATCTCATGTTTGCTTACACATCTAGGTCCGTTCTTGCATGGAGGTTAACACACACTCTCTCTCTCTCTCTCTTTCTCTCTATGTCTATTTGTTCTCTTTCACTTTTTGTCTTTCTCGTTTGTTTGCCCTACATACACGTTTACTAATCTTAAATGTTGTTTCATTTAACAAATCATATTTTTGAAAAATATGATTTTATCTCTATTTGTTTATCTTAGCAATGAGATAATGATTTTTTATTGTCTTGTTTAGGTTTAAGATGGCCTCACCAATACGTGATGCTCGAACTTCTAAGAAGCAAAAGAAAAGTAATCAAGCAACTGCATCTATCCCTGTGGGTGGCTCAGGACGTTCAGGAGTCTTGACACCTTCTCGATCTCAACCTGCTCCAGTTAGTCCTCACTTTCAAGCACCTCGAGTGACTGTGACTCTTCCAAACCCTGATAGACGTCCAAGTGAGCCAAGAAGACAACTTTTAGCAGCTCACCAGTTTCCAGAGTTACAAGATCAACCACCATCAAGCAGAATGGTTTTAGCTACTCATGGACTTCCTCCATCATCTCAAGAAACCACACCTTTAACTCAACATCAACAGAAAAAGTCTTCAAGCATGGAAGCTACAACTCTTTGGAGTAGTGCAAGAGGTAAAGCACGAGAAGGATTTGCTTGGACAATTCAATTTGGCATGGTAGGTAAGCACAAGACAATCGTTGAGCCAAACACACCTTTCCTTTCTATTGCGGAAGAAAAAGGAGACTCTAAAAATACAAAGTATTTAACTTATGGTCGCATTGTTGAAGTCAAAGAAAGTATATCTCGTGGGATCATTCATCATCTGGTAGACAACAACAAAGGAAAGTTTCTTGCAGTTAGAGTTTTCTCTGCTAATTTTCGGCTTGAAGAGATGAATCCTGTTTCTACCCAGCAAGAGTTTAGAGATGCAATGATTACTCGCAAACGGGTATGGATATCTTTCTCTCGACCTTTTTTTCATTAGTGTTAAAAAAATTTCTTATCTTTGTGTATTCTAGAATATGTAGAGAACTGTTATTCTTTTTTAAGTTTGTTTGAGTCATGTCTTTCAAACTCATATATTGGAATACGTAGAGGTCAAGTCAACTCTAGTTTGTATGTATTCTATTAAACATGAAGTTTGTCTAGTCTAGTTTGTATGTATTCTAGTATACACGTAGTTTGTATGTATTCTAGTTTACACGTAGTTCAAAAAACTTCTTATCTTTGTGTATTCTAGAATACATTGAGAACTATTCTTTGTTTTTTAGTCTATTTAATTCTTGTCTTTCTAGCTCATATCTTGAAACACTTAGAGGTCTAGTCAAGTCTAGTTTATATGTATTCTAGTATACAAGAAGTTTGTCTGCTCTAGCATATGCTAGAATGCATTCTAGTATACAAGAAGTTTGTTTTGTTTAGTTTGAATGAATTTTAGCAAGAAGGAAGTTTGGCTTACTTTTTATGTCTGGTTTAATGAGTTTACCATGTATTCTAGTATACAAAGAAATGGTTAAAGTGTTCTTACTTTTGCATAAGTTACTCTTTGGTTCTTACTTTTAAGTTCACTCTATCAAGTCTTAAAATCCTCTTCTACTTAGAATGACTTTTTCTTTTTCTTTTTTTGTAGTCTTTTTCTGAAGCATTTCAAGAGCATCATGATAATTTGTACAATTCCAACCACTCCACTGATGATTCTGATTATGAAGAGAATGAAGGTACAGACATAGATGACTCAGAAGAAGATGTTGAAGTTCTTGAAGAGACTTCTGGGTCAAAGTCTCAAGATGTGAGTGATACTTTGCTTTCTGGACCTGGAGCTCCAAAGTCTGATCCTTCAGAATCTTCTGGTCTTAATACCATAAGAAATAAAGCCAAAAAGTTTCATATGGTTGATGAGAGACCCTTACTTTTACTAGTGTCTAATATAGAACGTCCTCCATTAGATCCTGTTTCAAATAAGAGACCACTAGAAGTTCGAACCATTGTCCCTAGACATGTGAGTAATCTTAAAGTAATGATGAAGGAGAAACCAACAACAAATGTTTTACCCCTTCTTGTTCTTGTGGATAAGTCTTCCTGTGTTAAGAAAGAGAGTTTTGAGAGATCAAAAATCAATCAATACAAATACTTTGTCTTGGGGGGAACTCACTCTCTCATTGCTAAAAAAGAGTTATGTGCTGAGTATCCTCATGTAGAGAGCTATAAGACAGTCCTAGCATGGGTCTATGCTGGGTTAGGTGATGATGATGCAAAGCTACTTGCCCTTGATCACAACATTGATTCCGAGATGCGACTATCCATGTCTTTCTTACAAAAGATAAGATTTTTTCACAACGAGTGGATCAATCATATTCAGCAAGGTCATAAAGTTGATGAAGCTTTCAAAATCAAGCTTTGTGAGCAAGTTGGTCTTGTCACAAAGAAGTCAAGCAAAGCTGGACGCTCTGGAAAAACAAATGTTCGAGGTCATGACAATTTCTTTCAGTTAGCCTTTCGTGATGGAGAGATATGGGATCTACAAGAAGACATTTTTAAGCTTTGGGAGGAAGGTAAAATCAAAGGGCAAAAAGTAAAGCTCCCACCTGGAAGTCAAAAGGGCAAAGGAACAGGGAATGAGGACACTTTGAAGCCAATTCCTGAAGAAATGCGTATCACGAATTGGCGAGCAATGCAAGGAATACGCGAGAAAAATATTATCATACCCATCTTGGCACGAGTGAAAGGAGGTTCTTTGACACTCGATGAAATGGCAAAGGAATTAGAACAGTACGTTGCTAATTTTTCTTTTTAAATCTACTTATTTTATTTCATGTAAAGTTGTTTTTTTATTTTGTGTTTTTTTGAAACAGGCAAAAGACTTTCTTGTACATGCAAAGAATCATGATTGAAAAACTTAATTGCAAGGATTAGAACGAGGTTCAAATGTTTCATCCCATCACTAGTCAGCCAAGCTCCTTAGAGCGTTTCATTTATCTTTTCAAAAATGCAGTAAGTAAACTACATATTTGAATAGATTTTTTTTTATTTAAGTGTTTTTGAAGCTTTTGTAAAAATTTAGATCAAATATTTTAAAAAATTGATTTTGATTTTTGTATGTGTATTCTAGAATATATTTAATGTTTACTTATTTTCATTTTAACAAGTCTCGAGCACCTCGTGCTCCCATAAAGAGCATTCCTCAAGAGTTTGAGCAACATTTGAGTCGCGCAAGGGCAGAGCGGAAGAGATTAGAAGAGGCACAAACTTTGGAGACCATTCAAGAGGCAAATATTTTCATTTCTGATGATGTGTCTGCAGAACCAGTTCAATATTTTGTTCATGAAGGCAAAGTAGAGAACATGGAATCGTTTGTGACTGCACAACATTTTACTTTAGCCATTGCTGATGCTCCGTATGGATTTAAGGCACCACACTCAATACACGATGAAGTAAAGTATGGTGTAAGTGCATATAAAAGAGTCATTGACGCTTTCAAAAAAGTCACAACGGCTGAATCATGGGCACTGGTAATTTTTCATGCTCATGATCAAATCTCTGCTGTGCAGAGAAAGCATTCGTTGACAATCAAATGGTCCATCAGCTGTGCATATGGTATGTTAAATTTCAAGCATTCTTTTGCAAGTTACAAAAGCTTAAGTTAAAGCCTAACTTTTTCTTTTGTAGGACAAAGCCTAACATCAAAGGCTATAAGCTTGACAGACTTTCTTTTGCTGCCGAGTTTGCTACCATTGGTTTCTGGTCTCCTGCGGGTCCGAACAGTAAAGGAAATTTTAATTTTGCTTCGAAACCTAACCGAACAAATATTTTTGATAGACCAAGCGTGTGTCGAAAGCTCAGGGATCTTTCTGGTGATTCAAACGAGATCATGAATCCTTATCAAAAACCACAACTTTTGATGATGGATTTAATTGAGCTTCTATCTTTAAAAGGAGAGTGGATCATGGATCTTTTTGCGGGGACAGGTAATCATGCAACCTTAACTTATTACATATTTTATATTGCTCATTTAAGTGAGCTTTACCATGTTGATTCTTTTTTTCTTAGGAACAACCACTATTAGTGCTCTTAAAAAAGGAAGGAATGTTGTTGCTATTGAGCTAGATCTAGTTCAAGTTCGTTTTATTCAACAACGAGTCACTGCAATGAAAGAATTGCCGGACGAGTTTCAAGAGGTTGGAATGAAAAACATGGCAGCAAACCCAAGAGTGGTGGATGCATCTGGAGAACCTCAGCCTCCCTATGGACCTGATGATGAAATGCAGTTTGTAGATCTTGAGCCTTATGAAGATCCACATACTGTGGATATCGATATTCCTCTTACGGAGTCAACACCACTCATTGTAGGACGCGAGCAAACTGATGAAGAAGTTAGTCATGAAGAGGAGGAATTTCCTATGCTAGAATAGATTTAGACACTTGTAGTTTCAAACAATTTTTGGTATTTAAATCCTCATTGGGGGTGTTCAAGGATTTCTAGGTTTTGAGAGTGTTTTGAACAACATTTGTTTGTATTCAAAACTAGCATTACAAATCTTTTTGAGGAGCTTGCGTTTTGAGATTGGTTCAAAAAATTAGTCAAATGTTGTCTCTATTGAAGCATTTATAGGAATTGTCTCATAATAAGACTTGTTTTTTTAATCAATGAAGATTAATTTAATCATGACATTGAAGTTGTGCGATAAAAGTAGTTATATTTTGCTTTCTAGTAACGATAGCAATAATTTTGTATTCAAAGTGAAGCTCTTTGTTGTGAGTCTCTAATGCAACTTTTGTGTCATGTTTTTTTGTTTGAAATATTCTAAGATTTTGTAGGGATAGGCTTGTACTTAGACATCAAATAGTGGAAAATTTGGCAAATTTTTAATTTAGCGAATGAATCACTTGCAAGTATGTTTTAAGTTAAGCAAAAAAGTCTCTTTTTAAAGTTCTACTTTATTGGGCACGTCAAAGATTCTTTTGGTGCTAGATTTGGATTGTTTTTAAAGGATTTTTTTGGTCTCTCAAAACTACAACTCACGATCGGTTGTATTTTCAAATGGCTGGGTGTTATCAACTGAGAAGCCAAAAATGTCAAAAATTTATGAAGCAGTGAAAGATTGTAATTGCGTGATAAAATTCATACAAATTGTTATTCAGACTGAAATTCATAAATTAGTAATTGGGTCTTCAAATGGAAGTACTGCAATTGCATGGAATCCCTGACTTGCTTGAGGCCTAGACATGATGGTATCTACCTTATAATTCCAAGGATCGTGACTACCTATATCTATCGAGGGTATAACTGCAGCTCTTTACTGGTAGTATATACGAGTAAATCTAAGACTTGAAATTATATATATCGAGGGTATAACTGCAGCTCTTTACTGGTAGTATATATATCGAGGGTATAACTGCAGCTCTTTACTGGTAGTATATACGAGTAAATCTAAGACTTGAAATTATAAGCATAAATGCTATCCAGATGATGAATTCGAATGTGGTTGATATGATTTTTAAATTCTGGTTGAGAACTCCCTGTGATGATGTTCATAACAAGAATGACGTTAATGATTTCAACAAATCATATGAGATCAATGGATTGTGTTGACAGATTGCTACTCTGTTAACACTTGACCCAGTAGATCAAGTTAAGGGATGTCAAATTAAAAATCTGTATAATTGAAAATTCCCATGGAGGACAGTTCAGATAGAAAGTTCGGTCTAATGGACCATTATTGTGATAAGGATTTGAATGTTATATTCTGAGTGAATTGTTTTCTAATGATGAGTTCTATATAAGGGATCTTTATCCCAGGATTCTGTTAGGTTCACTAGACTATAAGGAACCCAAGAATCAGTTAGATCTTAAGGAAAAGAGTTATCCTCTAATTTTGCGAGATGAGTTCTATATAAGGGATCTTTATCCCAAGATTCTGTTGGGTTCACCAGACTATAAGGAACCCCAGAATCAGTTATCCTCTAATTTTGCGAGATGAGGACATCTCGCGTTTTTTAAGTGGGGTAGGATATAAGATTCCTCCCTCCAAATTTTGAGGTGTACAGGTGTAAGAACCTCCCCTTTTGATCTTATAATTATTCCCCTCTCTGAAATAAAAGAAAGATCCAGTTTTACCCTGTTTTGGCCTAGAGAGAAAATATCTAGAGGGAGGTAATTCAAAATTAAGATATTTTTCGATATAAAAATCCTCCTAGTGTTTAAAACGATTTCCCCTGAAACAAAAATTCAAAAAGAACTTTCCAATGTGCAATTGGAATTAATTGAAAATAGGTAAAAAGGACCTTATCCTGAGGGTCTAGATTTTCTAAAATTTTTGGATTAAGGTTCCTATGGACTAATTGTTGAGATTCAAGCTCGATGTCAGTGTGTGCCAACTATGCTATGTGCTAGCATGTTAGGTAGCAGCATGTGTGAGACATAAATGATCGCGTGGTCATAGTGTGTGGACATTAGCTAGGGTTAGATGTGTGTGGACACAACTCATAGTGTGTTGTGTGTATTATGGATTATGGCTTTATGAATTGTGTGAGAAGGGAGATGGCTTCCCTCTATGGTTAGGGTTTGTAATATACATTAGGGTTTGCTCCTGTGTGTGTGTCTCCTCTCCCTCTACCTATTTTTTAACATGGTATCAGAGCCTGGTGCTCTCTATTAGGGTTTATGAGTGAGAGTGAGAGAAGAGAGAGAAGAAGCTATGGAGAAGAAGCTGTGAAGAAAAGCTGTAAAGCTTGCCATTGATGCTGTGAAGCTTCGAGCACACCGATTTCTATCAGATCTAAGAGCTTAGCCTACCAGGTAAGGTATTCTAAAAATCCTTGAGCGGATTGTAGGTGATTCAGGCAAAAATAAAGCAAATTAGGGTTACCCAAAGCAAAAGAAAATTTTGGTTTTTGGAAGCTTTCCATTGAAGCTTGGAAGCGATGATGTATGGTGAAATAAATGCAAATCTGGCAAAGAAACATGTATGTGACAAGCAAGAATGTATTGGCAACTCATGTGCAAGCCCTAAACTGATTTTGGAGCAATATTAATGCATTTTGAACGAGTGAAATTTACTGGTTTTTGAGCTCTCACAAAACAAAGAAAAAGGGACCAAATTTTGATGAAATTGGAGCAAGTTTTTGGCAAAAATCAACTCATTGATGGATTGCACACATGCCTAGGTGTGTTGGGTACTTATTTACATCATCAATTAGCACTACAAACACTCCTAAATCACCCTATAGTAGGCGGTGTAGGTTGGACAGCAGAAGCAGAGTATTTTTCATACTATTTGACAGGTGGAGGCCACAATTCAACTTAACAGAGTATTTTTCATACTATTTGACAGGTGGAGGCCACAATTCAACTTGGGTGCTTGACATATTCCAAAATTGACTTAGAAATTAGTTGCTACATACACTTGAGAAGGAGGCTATATGATTGGATTGAGCAATTATCATCTATGGAGCTAGAAATGAGCTGATTAAATAGGCTGTCTACTGGTTGCAGCAGAGAAACAGAGTGTGATTAATCGATCAATTACTCACTGGTCTTAAACAATTGGTCTAATTCCTTTTACATGGAGTTATTGGACATCATTGATAAGCTAATTGCTCAATTTGGACAAATATTGAAGAAATTAGAGCCATTTTACTACTGGTTTTTTTGGTTTTTCTTAGAGCAGAGAAGGGGGTTTGACAAAATTGATATGTACGCATGTTGGATGGTGTTGATATTCAACATTGAGGTAGTTTAGGTGTCAATGCAAGTTGTCCATACTTGATTGAACCACTACATTGCAATTTGGAGCCTTGGAAAGCGCATCAAAATAGGGTATCTTGGACTGCGTGAGCCAGTTCATTTTGGATGCATACAGGTTGATTTTCTACATCAAAATTGAAGTTTGTTGACTACTTTGGAGTATCTGGAACACTCATTGGAGTGTGGTTGAGCTGAGGAAGGCTCGTTTACAGATTTGGATGTGTGCGGAAGGTGTATTTGCATTGAGCAATATGTCAGATAATCCAATACAAATTGTTGGTGAAAAGCTGGATAGGAAGAACTTCCAGGCATGGAAGTACACGATCAAAAGTTTTTTGAAGGGAAAAGGTTTTTGGAATCTCATTATAGGTGCTGAGCCGAAACTACCCCGACAACCTACACAGAGCAGGTTATAGCTCATAAGCAATGGTCAGAAAGAGCATTCAAAGTGTTGCATTATCTATCTATATGTATTTCGGATGCTATGCTCATACACATACATGATGCTGAGAATCCCAATGATGCATGGGATACATTGGTGAAGTTGTTTGATACGGACACGAGTGCTCGCAAGTCTTAATTGCGACAACAAATACATAATGTGAAGCAGAATAGAAGGAGCATCCATGATTATGTACAAGAGATAAAGAAGTTTGCAGATGCATTGGCAACAATAAATGCCCCCATGCCTGATGATGATTTGGTAGACATTACCTTGCGTGGTCTTGGCAAGGAATATAAATCTTTTGATACATCCATCTCGGTTCGGAGTATAGGTTTACCAGATTTTGATGAGTTGGTTTCACTCTTGCTTGTTGAGGAAATCAAACTCAGTGATTCCTTTCAGGATGCATCTACTAGCCATGATGATAATGGCAGAAATTAGGCTTTCTATTCTCAAAGAGGCTTTAGAGGCAGGGGGAGACTTGCATCATGTGGCCGTGGTAATGGTCGTGGATGGCAGGACAGGTCACCACAATAGAATTTTCAGCCTTCATATGGTGCTAGAGGTGGTCGTGGATATACACCTCAGAGAGACAGAGGTAATCCTCGTGGTAGAGGACGTTGGCAAGGCCAACAAACATCTATGCAAGATGTGGAATGCCATTATTGTGGAAAATTTGGTCATATGGCACGTGATTGTTTCTGCAAACAAAATGATTTGAGAGGGGGTAGAGCACAACATCGTGGACATTATGCACAACATGGTGGTGGAAATTATGCATCAACCAGTAATAATGGCAGCGCAAATCACTTGTTTGCCATGAAACATGTTGTGGGATCTATGATGACAAATGCTGAAAATGATGACACTTGGTATATGGACTCTGGAGCATCAAACCATATGACTTGTCATGGTGAATGGTTTGAGCATATGAAGCCTATGGATGTGAAAGGCTATGTGGAGACAGGATATGATACTCAGCATGCCATTACACATGTTGGAAGTGTACCATTGGTTATACACAATGGTCAAACAAAATCTATGTCAGATGTATTGTACGTGCCTTCTATTACAAAAAGTTTGGCCTTAGTTGGTGGAGCAGGGATTACAGGTTCATTTCAACGAGCATGGTTGTTTCGTTGAGGATTTCAAAAATGGATGTAGAGTCATTGCCAAAGGCAAGAAAGAAGGCACGTTGTTTAAGCTGCATGCTGGGATTCCTGAGTTAAAATCAACCATGTTCTCTAAAAGCAGAAATGTGGTACAGGACATTGATATGTGGCATAAGAGGATTGGACATGTCAATATACAAAGGTTAAAGAACATGTAGGCAAGAGACATTGTTAGTGGGCTGCCTAGATTCAAGTATGATGGGAATATGCATGTTTGTGAAGCCTATCAGTTTGGAAAGCAGGCAAGGTTGCGGTTTCCTAGAGAAGGCAACATGAGTAGCAGGCCATTTGAGATAGTACCTAGCGATGTATGGGGTCCTACACAAAACCCATCTATTAAGGCAGTTTATATTATGTGACATTCATTGATGATTTCAGCAGAATGACATGGATATACTTTCTCAGAGAGAAAAGCGAAGTGTTGGAAGGGAGCTTGCTCCTATGGTGGATAAGGGTCGGGGTGATCGTGCTAGGAGAGGTGGGAGAGGAGTGAGGGGGAGGGAGAGAGATCGGAATGACACTGGAACCCTCTACTTGGATGGCTCTGGGAGGGCATTCCACCTTGCAACATGATAGAGCACTTTTAAGTGAGCAGTGATGTAGCCATGAGCTTCCCCTATGGGTTTACACATACCGAGTGTAGTTCCTTGTGCAGGTACTCAGGTGCACCTTGGTGGATTCTGGCAAGTGTAGACATGCTACACCGACTAAAATGGTCAATCTAGTGAGTGGTGAGGAGAAATGACAGGACCCGAGCTGGCATAATGAGCTCTTGCTGGGTGATGTTGGACCAGTCTACCCTATCCTTGGTGGTGGTTCCCTGGTAAGTGCCACAAACAAGGCAGGTGGCGTTGGTGGGGCGAACATAGGGCTAGTCCATCCAAGGGAGAATGAAGGGCTTCGCGGACAAGATCGAGACTGAGATGGACGGCTTGGCCTACATTATCAAGCACCTATCCTGGTAGCATTGGCATCATACGTGTCGGTAAAGTAGAGGTAGTTGAACAAATCACAAATAAACAAGTTCCTTAATTAAAAGCCTTACACATGGTTTGTTTAAATAGTCATAATATTTAAAAAAATAGATACAATGTTCAAAATTATTTAAAGCCAAATCCAGGCTCTTTACTTTATTCTGCCACCCAATGATCTAGAATTCGGCCTTCCGGATTGGGCAATCCCTACGGGACCATACACCTCATCATCGATAGCTGGTGAGAACTTGAGCTGGCCTATCGCCCTTTGGCCTATCGCCCACTCAGGCTCCATCGCTTAATTTTCTCGATTCTCAGAGGGATGTCTACGTGCTAGGGAGGGCTTATTCACCGACCGCACTAGCTTGGGCCCGTATAACTGGGCAACATCATAATATTTACCTCCATTAGTGAAATCTTATTCTCCCAATGGTATGAGAGGGATACCTTGGGTCGACTCCGGGCCTCGCTAATGTCGTCGCCCGGCTACACAAGCACAAAAATGGGGTTAGCGTCGAGACAGGAGAAGAATATACATGTACTTCTTAACTCAATCAAGATAACACTTTATAAACTGAATTCTAGAACATGACAGATTTCATCACTTTCCTTGAAAAAACAACAATTTCATCGTAAATTTTGGTATAAAGAAGAATATAATATTTTTCTTAATGTCTTTAAAGTTAACATTAAATATTAATAATAAATAAAAATCTTCTTTTAAATGATGACCAGGCTAACCTAGTCATTATTTCTTTGTGGGGCTCCCAAGGGGAGAGATGGGGTAGCATCTGGAGCAACTTCGCGAGACTCGTTTGATATTCGCATCTCTTGGGGTAATATTTTGGCACTTTTGTGAAGGAGCCATTTTGCCCACCTTCTTGTAGACCTTGATGCCACAAATCCAATGCTTCAGTCAGATCACAATTTGGAGCTTGTTTGCTCAAGTTATGAGCAAAAAATCCCTAGGTGTGAATCACCTCTAAAAGAGACTAAAGTCCCTTACTAAAGTCACCGCTAATGGAGGGGGGGAGGGGGGGAGAGGGAGGGTGTCCTTAAACTGGATTTGCAGGGAAAAGGCTACAACTAGAGGGAGAGGAGGAGGAGACCTCCCCTTAAGTCTATTCACACTGCCGGGGGGGAGGGAGAGCAGCTCTAAGGACACTCTACCCTCAAGGGTGAGAGGAGGCAAGAAATATTTCTATAGAGGGCTTACTTGGAGGCGGGAAAAAATGGCTTGCTAGAAGGCTATCAGGTACAGTACGGTGTGGTACCGCACAAAGTGCTGGGTGTAGATGCTGGCAGAATGACAAGTATGGGTAGAGTAGGGTGATGGGGTGTCTCGACCACCACGAGGTACTAGGGGATTTATATAGGTGTGCAGGTACAGGTAGTACGGGTGCAAGGAAAGGGAGAGCAAAGCATGGGTTCCAAGGATAGTGTACGATGAAAGTACACTAGCCTATGGCCTGCATGAGTGTGGGGAAAGAAGTGGTACCTATGCATGGACAAAAGCTATGGCATGCATGTACCTTCCAGGTCAGAGGCAACATGGGCGTCCACGTGGAGGTCTATGTGGACCGTATACTAGGGCAGTCGGCCTTTGGTCCTTGCGTGGGCGCTCGAGTGTGTGTACGATATCTTTTTGGGATGGGGACCACTAATTTGGGATGGGGACCCCTAATTTGGGACGTCAGGCTCAATATGCGTGCCGGAGCGCCCCGACGGTGCGAAAAAAAATTTCGACAAAAATGTCTGGGGTATTTCCTTGGTCATAGGGATGCTGACCGTTTGTTAATCCGACACCCGGTCGTGCATTTATTAAGGTTTAAGTTTGTCATATTTTAACTGAAAATAACTAAAAATTTACGTGTAGGCTCGATGCAGTGTCAATTTTGAATGTTGTAAAATCCTATATTATAGTAAAATCGCACACAGATTTTGAATTTGGACTCAAAATTCTAAGATTCTAAGTGGAAACAAGTCGTTTATTAAAATTGTTGATTTTTTACATCACAAAAGACCATAAATTCATGGGCATGTAGTATTATTGAAGATGGGCATGTTACACTACATGATTACTACTAATGCAACACTCTTCAGTTTAACCTATGGTACTGAAGTGGTCATGCCTATGGAGTTCGTGGTGCCCAATTTGCGCACTGCAGTAAAGGAAAAAATCACAAGAAATGTCATCGATTTTTGCCTGTTTGAGCTAAAAAAGCTCAATGAAACACGCCTCCTCACTCTATATAGTATGATTATCAAAAAATTGAGGCATAATCTATGGTTTGATGACCAACTAAAGGAATGAACGAGGGCAACATGGTCCTCCTCTTTAGCACAAAAAACCACAAAAAGAAACTCAACCTTAGAGGCTTAAGACCTTTCCTAGTTCAAGAGTAGAAAATTGAAACGCTACTATGGCCCACTCATCGAAAACCACACTCAGGGCCATTCATGATAAAAAACAATCTAAAAAAACAGCACGAAGAGATGAAAGAAACCGCCTAACGAGAGGCCAAAGAACGCCAAGCCAAAATTCGGGGGGAAAACATTGTGGTCAACGTGGCCCAAGTAGTAGACCTCAAAGAAGAAGACTGGGAAGTGAAACCTACTCTAGGAAGAATGACCACCCCAACAGGCTTCACCCAAAAATTGGCTCTCGTCATACAGGGGCTAATAAAAACTTAATGTCCTATGACACATAGCTCTTTCTTGGGAGGCCCCCATTCAAAGATACCCTAGATGGTCACAACAGTGGCCTCGCAAACAATTCAATGTTTGGGCACATTCAGAACCTTATTGCACATTGGAAATAATCCCTTCGAAGGGAAGTTTTAGGTGATGCCTGCAAGAACTCTATGTGAGGAAATTCTTCTCGAACAAGGATGGATGGAACACAACTGCTACAACATCCACTGGAATGCAAGGACTGCCACCTTACAACTGGCCTCCAGTCAGGTTACAGTCCTGATGAAGGAAGAAGAACTTGTGCCCTCCGATAACTCATTCCAAGATGATAATCCCCATCCTCCCCTCACCACTATTACTCCACCCTCCGACTTCAACACCGATCCATGTCGCTTAAAAAGAGGCCTCTTCCCAATCTGAACACCCAGTTGCCTCGCATATCCTCACCACTACCCAACTCTACAGCACCCCAACTCTTCTACATCCTAAACACCACCACCACTACTATTGACCCCCTCGCAAGACTAATCCCACTCAAAATACTAAACCTACTAACAAATCTAATTGACGGACATAGGGAAAGCACTCTTGCCAGTGGATACCTAAGAAGATTCTCATGGCCCAAGGATATTATGAAGGTGCCACTACTTTGTGGATCCCCTGCCGATCCACTTCCCACACTCACACACACCGACAAAATCAACTCCTCGTCCCTCTCAATGACAACCCATTCGGCAACCCCAAGCCCATAGGGTACATGACAATCTCGCCGGCCCAAATGCTTCCCAAGGCCAAACCATCCTTGCCACACCCTCTCGACCTTGCCCAACACACCCTCGGCCTTGCCCAATGACAAGTTACCAATGAATCCCTAAGCCTCTATTTCAAGCTCAAAACTTCTATCAAGGAAATTGCCAAATTTGGGTCCCCAAAAAACCAAGGTACACCTTGCCTACCCCTGTCATCTCATAGTTACCACAAATAAAAATTTATCCTTGTAAATATTTGAGAAATAAAATGATTTCAAAAGTTTTACTTTTAAAAGCATGAGTGTAATGTAAAGTATGAGTCTTGTAATCCTAAAATTTAAATGATGAATGACTGGGACGATCAACCTCCACTCCCCAATGCATTATATACAAACGTCCAGCAGAAGAAGCTCCTCCTCAAGCAAATGCAACCTTCCTCCTTTAAAGGGGAAGGTTCAAAGATTGAGAAGGATGTTGAAGTTTGGATCAAAGCAATGGACGATTATTTCTCATTGCCGGTGTACTGGAGCGGCAAACCAGTGCATGATTACACGATTTTGACTCACTAGGGATGCAAAGATCTGGTAGAAACAATGGTGCCATGACAAAGGAGTCAATGAATACTCCCAAACCTAGGAGGATATCAAGCAGGCTATGAAAGAACGATATCCCCCACCTTCTCATCATGAATCCATCAAGATGAATGATTTTTTAAGTCGCAAGCAGTTCAGCTTAACTTTGGAAGAGTCCTATTCCAAATTCATCACTCTTCAAAAGTATGCCCTGGCCATGACGACTTCTCTGCAAGTGGCTCGTTTTTGCCAAGGCTTGAATGAACCTGGCCATGACGACTTCTCTGCAAGTGGCTCGTTTTTGCCAAGGCTTGAATGAACCCTTGGATTCCCGCCTCGAAGCAATGAGGCCAAGTACATTGCAAGATGCTCTTATACGAGCAAATCCTCTTGTGAAGAAAGAACTAAAGTCTAGTAAAGCCAAGCCTTAGAAGAGATCTTACCCCAAAGCAAACCCTAAAGATCAACCTTACAAGAAACCCCAACACAATGCTCCATACTACAATCAAGGGCGGCAAGCCAATTCTTTTGTTCCCCGCTCATATGCTACTTCTTCTAGAGAGGCCCCTCTCTATTTCAAATGCAACGAGCCAGGACACTTCAGGATCAACTGTCCCAAGTTAGTATCATCTCTACCTCAAAGCGGTAGATCAAATCAAGGCCGTGGAACCCCCATCCATCAAGGTGCAAGGGGTGGTGGTCGTGGTAGAGGCCGCAAAACAGTTGCTCGCACCGTATGTGCTATAAGCAAAGAACCAACTCTGGAGGTAGCTGAAGAAGAACATGCCACAGTCCTCCATGCGGCAGTAGAACACCAAGGTCCAAATCAACAATTTGGTGTTATTCAAACCCCAGCCACTCATCATGGTAAGCCATTCCAGCTCTTGATTGATTGTGGTAGTACCCATTCATTTCTTTCTCCAAGGTGTTCTAGTTAAACTTAACAAAGCTACTGAACCTAGTAAAGAAATAGATCCCTCTTGGCTCCAAGAATTCTCTGACATCTTTCCTGAGACGAGCTCACATGGCCACCTCCTGGAGAAGTCAATCATGAAATTGAGGTGATCTCTGGTGCTCAACCTGTCTCAAAAACACCCTATAAAATGTCTCTTCTTGAAGCCATTGAACTTAAAGTGTAACTTTCCCAACTCATTAAGCAAGGATTTGTACGTCCCAATAGCTCTCCTTGGGGAGCACCCATTATTTTCTAAAAAAAGAAGGACAGTACTCTTCGACTCTGCATAGATCATCTAGGGTTAAATCAAGTCACCCCGTTAAGAATAAGTATCCTATCCCTCACATCATCGACGATCTTTCTTGATAGACTTCATGGGGCCAAAGTTTTCTCAAAAATAGACTTAAGGTTTGGTTATTACCAGATTCAGGGAAGCATATATACCCAAAACAGCTTTCAATACCCATTATGGCCACAATGATTTTATTGTAATGTCATTCGGGTTGACCAATGCTCTTGAAACCTTCAACCACCTAATTCAAGATATATTCCGTCCTTGGATGAATTTGTACTTGTTTTCTTTGATGACATCTTAGTATACTCCAAGTCGGTTGAAGAGCATGAGGAGCATGTGTGTAGAGTTCTGCAATTGCTGTGTAGACATAAACTCTATGCCAAGAAGAGCAAATGTACCTTCTTTACTCATCAGATTGAGTATCTTGGATTCATTGTCTCCCAAGATGGTATCTCGGTAGATCCCGCCAAGGTCAAGGATATATTGGAATGGCCACCCCTTAAGTCATTCCGTGAAGTTCGTGGATTTTTTGGGAATCACAAGATGGTACAGGATCTTCATCAAAGATTATGCCTTGGTAGTTGCACCCTTGACGAATATTCTTAAGAAGGATTGCAAAATAGTGTGGTTGCCAATCCATCAAGTCAGCTTTGACAAGCTCAAAGCCATTATTACCTCAACGCTAGTCCTAAAACTTTCTGATTTCACCAAGAACTTAAGGTGGTTACTGATGCCAGTACTCTAGCACTTGGTGGTGTCTTATGACAAGAAGGGAGACTAATGGTGGCTTATACTTCTCGAAAGCTAAAGAAATATGAAGCAAATTATCCCACCCATGATTTAGAGCTCTTAGCAGTTGTTCATTGCCTCAAATTATGGAGACATTATCTCCTGGGAGAAAATTCCAGCTCGTACTGACCACAAGAGTCTGAAGTCAACCTAACCTCAACATGAGGCAGAGAAGATGGATTGAAATCCTGCAAGAATATTACTTTGACATCGAATTCTGTCTTGGGAAAGATAATGTGGTAGCAGATGCAATCAGCACGCAAATCCTTCTTGAGTGTAATTTCGATGCCAAATGATCCCATACTGGACAAGGTCAAAGAAGTCTCACCTCGTGATCCTGATTACAAAGGATGGTGAAGTTAGTAGAAGAAGGAGGAACTTCAGAGAAAGAGAAAAATCCAATCAAAGGGTACTTTATCCATGATGGGAGTCTTTACTTTAATCAAAGACTATGTATTCCTAATAAGGATGTAGCTCTAAAGAGGCTAATCCTCCATGAAGCTCATGATAGCCCCACTGCTGCAGAGCATCCAGGCTATGAAAAAATGGTGAATGCTAAAAGGAGGAGCTATCATTGGGCAGGCTTGAAAAATGATGTCCTTTGGTACTTGAAGCAATGTCTTTCATGTCAAAGGATCAAAGCTGAAAGAGTCAGGATGCCTAGGAAGCTTCAACCCTTGGATATCCCCCAAATGAAATGGGAATGCATAAGCATGGACTTTGTCACAAGTCTCCCCACTGTACAAGGAGGATATGATTCCATATTAGTGGTGGTGGTGGACTTGCTTACCAAAGTAGCTCATCTTATACCAACAAAGAAAACCTTCAAAGCTTCTAATGTTGCTCGGTTATTTGTCAAAGAGGTCTTCAAGCTTCATGATCTTCCAAGGAGGATAGTCAGTGATTGGGATTCTGATTTCACTTCAAAAGCCTGGCAGTCCTTATTTCAGGTCTTGGGAACTTAGCTTTGCTTTAGCACAGCTTATCATCCAGAGACCGATGGCCAAACTAAGAGAGTCAACCAAGTAATTGAAGACATTATTAGGGCATATTGTGGATGGGAACCAAGAAGATGGATTCAATACCTTCCTCTTGTAGAATTCACTTATAATACATCTTATCATCAGAGCATAGGAATGTCACCATTCAAAGCACTCTATGGGTAAGAATGTTTATCTCTTCTAAATTTCTCTGATGATCCAACCATAAGAGTTGAGGCATCTAGAGAAATGCTCGAAGAGATAGAGGAACAGACCAAGGCAATCCAAAAAGATATTAAAGCTACTCAAGATCGGCAAAAGCATTATGCTGACACAAGGAGGTCTGAAAGGATATTCAAGGAAGGAGACAAAGTTCTTCTATGAGTGCGACCTATGCATAGTTCTCTATCACTTGGGAAATATAAGAAACTCAGCCCAAGGTATTGTGGGCCCTATACAATTATTAAGTGTTTGGGTAAAAGTGCCTATAAGCTCCAACTCCCAGCCCATATCAAGGTCCACAATGTATTTCATGTACGTTTATCAAAACCTTATGTACCTAGTCTAGATCATATTCTTAATGAACAAGTTGTAATCCCAACTCAGGGAGTCCTTGAGTTAGAGCTTAGTAGGATCATAGATTCTAAAGAAAGGCAACTCTGTAATAGAACATCTAGTACAGTGGAAAGATTACCCTAAAGAAGATGCAACTTGGGAAGATGAAGCGACACTCTTAAAGGATTACCCCGACATCTCGATTTCTTTAAGAAGGAGGGAAGGATGTAACATGCTCATCTTCAATAATACTACATGCCCATGAATTTATGGTCTTTTGTGATGTAAAAAAATCAATAATTTTAATAAACAAGATGTTTCCACTTAGAATCTTAGAATTCTGAGTCCAAAATTCAAAATTTGCGTGCGATTTTATCATAACATAGGATTTTACAGTATTCAAAACAGACACTAGATCGAGCTTATACGTAAATTTTTAGTTATTTTCAGTTAAAATATAGCAAACTTATACCTTAATAAATGCACAAACGGGTGTTCGATTGACAAACGACCAGCACCCCTATGACCAAGGAGATACCCCATACATTTTCATCAAAAAAACATTTTCACACCATAAGGTGCTCCAATACGCATATCGAGGCCGGCATCCCAAATTAGGGGTCCCCACCCCAAAAAGATATCATACACACGCTGGGGCGCCTACGTAAGGATCAAAGGCCGATCACCCTAGTATATGGTCCACATAGACTGCCATGTGGACGGCCATGCTGCCTCTGACCTGGAAGGTACATGCATACCATCGCTTTTGTCCACGCCATAAGCAGCACTCTTGTCCCTAGGCTCATGTAAGCCACAGGCCCAGTGTACTTTCACCGTACACCGTCCTTTGCACCCACGCTTTGCTCTCCCTTTTCATGCACCCATACCTGTATCTACATCTATATAAATCTCCCAGTACCTCATGTCGAGACACCCTAGCACCCTACTCTACCCGTACTTGTCATTCTACCAGCGTCTACACCCAACACTCTGTGCGGTATTGCACCGTACTATACCCGACAGCCTTCCAACAAGCCATTTTTTTGGGCACCTCTAAGTAAGCCCTCTACAGAAATATTTCTTGCCTCCTCTCACTCTTGAGGGTAGAATGTCCTTAGCTGCTCTCCCCCCTTCTCCCCCCCTCCCCCCCACATGTGAATAGACTTAAAGGGAGGACTCCTCCTCCTCTCCCTCTAGTTGCAGCCTTCTCCCTGCAAATCCAATTTAAGGACAACTTTCCTCCATTAGCGGTAACTTTAGTAAGGGATTTTAGTCTCTTAGAGGTGATTCACACATAGGGGTTTTTTGCTCATAACTTGAGCAAACGAGCTCCAAATTGTGATCCGACTGAAGCGTTAGATTTGTGGCATCAAAGTCTATAAGAAGGTCGGAATAATGGCTCCTTCATGAAAGCTCCAAGATATCGCCCGAGATACGCGAACATCAATGAGTCTTAAGAAGTTGCTCCAGATGCCGCCCCATCTCTCCCCTTGGGAGCCCCACAAAGAAATAATGACCAAGTTAGCTTGGTCATCGTTTAAAAGAAGACTTTTATTTATTATTAATCTTTAATGTTAACTTTAAAGATATTAAGAAAGAGATGCTATTCTTCTTTATACCAAAATTCACCGTCGTGAAATTATTGTTTTCTCAAGGAAAGTGATGAAATCTATCATGTTCTAGAATTTAGTTTGTAAAGTGTTATGCTGATTGAGTTAAGAAGTACATGTATATTCTTATCCCGCCTCGATGCACGTCTTATAATTTTGTCCTTCCCCTGCCTATAGAGTTGGCATGTAATTAATTAGTAGAGGGGGGCACCTTTTTAATGAGGCACCTTGCTCGGTCTTTGTTGAGGAGTGGGTCAACGAGTAGTCCATTGGCCAGGAAGTGTGCAACCTCCTCTCCCCATTCATAAATTAAGCACAATTGGAACAAGGTGGCATTTGGTAAATTGTCATCGACTCCCACCAGCAGCTCACCATTAGGAATGCGTGACATATGGTTTACCAAGACATGTTGTGAGCCCTTTCACACTATAGTAGTGAAGTCAAACTCAAGCAAGATCAGCAACCACCTTGTGATTCTCCAAATTGTGCTTACGAGATAAAGAAGAGCTTGATGGTCTACAAAGAAGATAAATTTGGTGCCAGCAGAAGATAATAGAAAAACTTTTTGACTATGTAGACCATTGCTAACCCTTCCCTCTTAGTTGTGGTATAGTTTCATTATGCCTCGTTGGGTTGGCAACTGGCAAAGTTAATAGGGAAATCCATCCATCTTGTGGTCACCAGGCTGATCTAGCATACACCCAATTGCAAAAGCAAAGGTGTCGATGTGGACATGAAATATGATGTCCCAGTTGGGGGACCTCAAAATGGGAGCACTTGCCAAGGCTTTCTTCAGGGGTGTTATAGGCCTATTGGCATTCCTTCGTCCACTCAAAGATGATGAGAAGTCCATAAAGGGGGCAAGCTTTCTTCAGGGGTGTTATAGGCCTATTGGCATTCCTTCGTCCACTCAAAGATGATGAGAAGTCCATAAAGGGGGCAAGCTATATCAGCACACATGAAAATGAAATGCTGATAATACCCAACATGTCCCATGAAGCGCTGCTGGACTCCTTTAGAGTTGGTTGGTGTTGGCAGCTCAAGGAAGAGCCGCACCTTACTATCATCAGTGGAGATTTCTTGTTTTGAGATAATATGTCCCAGGACGACTCCATGTCGAACCCAAAATTGGCATTTGAGAGGGTTCGGCAGAGCCGACATCTCTCTCACACATTTTCTTAAACATTCAAGGTGTGCTTTCCATGTGGAATACGTAGAGGCTATCCACCATGAAGACTTCAAAGAATTTCCATAGGTACTCCTTGTAGATTGTGCACATTAGATGCTAGAAGGTGCTAGGGGAATTAGTTAGCCCAAAGGGCATGACACGGTATGCATAAGTGCCACATTTGGTTGCAAAGGCTATTTTGTGTTGATCCTTTGGGTTGATTAACCCCTGGTTATATCTAGAGAATCCATCAAGGAAGCTGTAGGCTTCCTTCCCTGTGACTCTCTCGAGCACATGCTTTGTGAAGGGTAAAGAATAGTGATCCCTTATGGTGGCGGCATTGACCTTTTTTAGATCCACACACACTCACACTTTTCCATTCTTCTTTGGAACTATCACTATGGGTGAAACCCATTTTGTGTGCTCTATGTTATAGATGAACCCAACTACTATGAGTGTCAATTTCTTCCCAGATCATCTTGGAGTATTTTGGATTCATGGGGTAAGCTCTATGCTTTACCAATCTCAGTCCATCTACCATAGGGATGGTATGTTTGACCACCTTGGGAGGTATACCCTTCATATTTGTGTATTTCTAGGCAAAGCAATCTTGGAATTCCATGAGGAGAGCAATCAAATCTTTCTCCTCTTTAGAGAGGTCATCCCCAATTTAGATAGGTCTCGGATCTTTGCTCGAGCCTGCCAAGTTAACCTCTTTAACCTTGGCTAGATTGCTATAGGAGGTCCCTGGTTCTCCGTTGTGGGTCGTTTGGGCCGAGTCAAATTGCACAAAGCGATCAGCTATCTTAAAGGTTATGAATTGCTTGGAAACTTGTTTGGTCTCCTCAGCCTTAAGCGCTTTCATCTTCTACCAATTTCTTGGCCTCTTCCTCTACATGCACTAATTTCTTGTTGTTGCGTGCTTTGCGCGCAGAGCGGTAAAGATTTTGGGGTTCGGTTAGGGGTCAACACGTTCCATTGGTTTGGGTGTGGTTGTGTGGACCAAGATGGAGGTCTTGGCGAGCTCCTTTTGCTAGACTTGGCTAAAGTACTCATGTGCTTTAATTGCTCCTACATACTTAAGCCAATGCGTGTTTGAGTAAGTAGGGAAGACACAGGTCGCTTGTCCCCGAGGAACCCATCAAGTTTGCAAGTTCTATGTGAATGTTTTATCCATGATGGTTCCACATTGTGAGCCTTTTCAGGCTCATGGGCAAGTATGCGGTGCTAAGAATATAGAGAGATGTGATATCTTGCCCATCGGTCGGCTGTCCGAATCGGGTTCTTATGGACCTCATAAGTATGCATTCAATTCTCAGAGTCTTTCGGCTATGGGAGGGGTGAACATTCCTTGCTATCCTTCTCCTCATCAACCGTTTTGTGGCAGGTTTGGCACAGGTGGACTGTAGTAGACCGGGTTGTTGTTACCAAGTTCTCTGCTAAAAGGGTGGGCTGATCATGGGATGGACCTTCCATATGCGTAGGTTGATCTTAACTGTTTGGTCCTTTTTCTAGATGTAGATGTGGTTTGTATCCTAGTCATGGATCATTTTTGTCTCCCTCATAAAGGGTCATCCAAGGATGCAATCATATGAAATAAGCTACTGGTCAAAATTCATCAACACGAAAGTGTGGCGGAAGTTGTTCCCAAGGATCTTGATCTTCAAATCCTTCAAGAGACCAATGGGACTAGTGGTGGCTCCATCAGCGAGTTTCACCAATAAGGTCATGTCATCCATGGTCGGTGCTCCCCATTTTTCCTAGCATTTTTTGGTGACAATGCTTACTCCTACCCCTCCATCCAAGATGGCAAAGACCTGAAGGTTATGGGTAATGCCGCATTGAGTTCATCACCTTTGAAATATTGTCTAAGTTTTTTGAATTGAACTATATAGATCCCATGGGGTTCAACGAGTTCATCATACCCTGTCTCATTAGAGCTATCTAGCTCTTCGGATTCTTGCATCCTTGCTTCAAAGCATCCCTCCATCCAATCTTTTAGGTCCTTCCATAATCTTGGTCTACCTTGAAGTAAGGTGACAATGGGGATCCGGATCTGAGAAGAAAGGAAGAAAGAGAGACTCGTAATGTCTGTGGGAACAGGTGCGATTCCTTGAGGAAGGTTACCTTTTCTTGTCATTAGGCTCTTTCTTGTATAGGGTATTGGGATCTGGACTTCTGTGTCCATTCTTTTGAGGTGATCATCCCCCAGGTTTTTGAGATATTCAGCTATCGGGTTTCCTTGGTGGGGGATATCTACAGCACTAGGTGGTGCTACTTGAGTGAACCTCTGAAAGATCCCTGCCCCCTCCGCGCAATGAATTTGGGGGTGCTAGTAGCGGCAGTAGCATTTCTTACGCAGGGCAGAGCCTCTCACTCAGGGCCTCGCCCAAGGATATCCGGACAAGAGACTAATCCCTTGGTTTATTCCAAAACCAAACCCGAAAAAACTTCCCTCGCCCAAAGAGCACAGGCGATTCCTCCAGGATATTTTTTATTCTAACATAGTCAAGAGCCTTAACTAACCAAATTGATCCGACTGAACCAGTAAGTCACATGGTCAGATCAAGGAAGAGATTTGCACTTGGATCATAGAGACCAACACTTTTTTCCTCGTCACAAGAGGCACAGTTGTTGATTCTTTTCCATAGAACAAGGACTATCCGGGATTTACCTCATTTATCGTAACATAACAGAATTGAGTCTCATTTTAGGGATCTATCCAGTCCCATGGGTTAGCCAACTGCCCAACCACTGTAGTGATAGGATCCATTTAGGAATTTGGTTATGTTTTTGTCCTGGGTACCAAGGAAAAGAGTTCCCAGGTCCCCTAGCTGGCGCTTCAAGCAAACTTCAAGATAGTCACACCACTTACACACCCAATATGAAATTGCTTGTTTCATAGATTCAACTGTCGTTAAAAAATCTTTTAATGAAATTTCTTGTTTCACAGATTCAACTCTCTTTAAAACAATCTTTTAATGAAACCATAGTATCATTGATCATAATCCTCTAAAATATCCTCTAAAAAATCTTTTAATGAAATTTCTTGTTTCACACATTCAACTGTCTTTAAAACAATCTTTTAATGAAACCATAGTATCATTGATCATAATCCTCTAAAATATCCAGGTTGAATTCTAATTTCCAATCATTCTTTCATCGGTGTACCTATGGCATCATTGACAACCAGAACGCTCCCCATCTGTTCACTCAGGGGCCTTTTCAATAGTTCCTAGCTCATAGTACCCGAAAATATATTCACTTATAAAAATCTAGATGGACTCTCTGTTGAAGATCAGCAAGATCAACCAACAAATCCATATAAAAGATCCATGGACTTATCCGTTGAGGACCAGCAAGAGGACCAGCAAAAGGACAATCAACTAGCTCCATGCCTGAGTTCAGAAAACAACTCTAACTCCTTGTTCTATTTTCTTCCTCAACGCACGTGTGGGTATCTTCTGCGAGACCCAGAGCCCAAGCACTGTATGGTCAGCACCCTCTAGGCTCCTTCATAGGTCACCTAGCACTTCACTCATAGGCCGCTTCCTCGGTCCCTTATCCACCGTATATCGGAAGCTCACCATTTAAATCAAACTGAGGCTGGTCAAGACCTCGATCGACCTTGTTACGCAAGACATCCTCCATTGACTCTCTGTCAGCTATTGCAACTTATCACTTAGGTCTCTATGACCTCATTTACAAGACGGACAAAATGCTTTCCCAACATTCTTGACATAAAACAGTCATTTAAAAATAGGTCATAAATACAGTTTCTAATGAACTCTCATCTTTCCACATTGTTCCACATCATTTCTCGTTATTCCACATTCTTCTACATCAATTCACATTGCTTAATCCACATCGTCTCATGTATTCCCATCGTCCTTCATCCATTCTCATCTAGTCACATCATATTACATCTCATCACATCGTCCCTCATCACATCTCATCCATTCACATCTAGTCACATCATATTACATCTCATCACATCTATCCTCATCACATCTCATCCATTCACATCTACCCATATCCATATCACATCACGTCACATCTATTCACATTGCATCTCATCCATTCACATCTATCCCGATTCACATCACATCATATCACATCCATTTCACATCACATCTCATCCATTCATATCTATCTCGATTCACATCACATTCATTCACATCTATCCCGATTCACATTACATCCATTTCACATCACATCTCATCCATTCACATCTATCCCATATCCATCATCAGATCACATCCATTCACATTGCATCTCATCCATTCACATCTATCCCATATCCACATCACATCACATCTCATCCATTCACATCTATCCCGATTCACATCACATCCATTCACATCTATTTACATCACATCACATTCACATCCATTCACATCTATTTACATCACATCACATGTCATCCATTCACATCTCATCGCATCCATTCACATTCATCTCATTCATTACATCCACATCACATCACATACATCCCATCCATATTACATCATGTCCACATCTCATTCTCATGCATTCACATCACATCATTTCCTTTCACATATCATCACATCTCAATCTCATCTCATCACATTCACATCCACATCCACATCCATTTACATCACATCACATCCCACCCACATCCACATCCATTTACATCACATCACATCCCATCCACATCTCATCACATCCACATCCATTTACTTCACATCGCATCCCACCCACATCTCTTCACATCCACATCCATTTACATCACATTCACTCATAATATCACATTCACTCACATCCTATCACATTGCATTCACATCTTATCACATCGTATTCTCATCTTATTCACATCGTATTCACATCTATTCACATTTAGTAACATTTTCTACTTTTGATACCGATGGGACTTTTTCTAAATTTTTGCCAATTGCTTGGCCTAGTTAAAGGTACTTTTTCGCGATGGATATTTTCATATTATTTCTCAAATTTCTCAAGTGAAATATATTCAATATTCTTCTTTTGAGTAAAAGATTCATGGAATTTACAAAAATCAATTCTACCCATATTTTCCAATAATGCTCAAAATTTCACTTTTGATAAATACTCATAATTTGAATTATACTAAAATTTTCTCTTTTTCCATTTTATTTCTTGGATCTCAAATATCATGGGAATTCCTCTTTTTGCATTTAAATGATTGAATTCCAAACGCCATGGGAATTCCTCTTTTATCATAAAATAAATTTATCTATAATTTCTCTTTTCTTTAATAAAAATATCCATTATTTCAAATATGCCAAGAATTCCACTTTTACCATTTAAATGATTGAATTCCAATTGTCATGGAAATTCCTCTTTTATCATTTAAATTTTCTCATGCATAAAATAAATTTATCTAAAATTTCTCTTTAAATTAAATATTTATTATTTTAATATACCAAAATTTCTTTTTTTCCATTTAATTACATGGATCTCCATTATCATGGGAATTCCTCTTTTTGCATAAAAATAAAAATACCAAAAATTCTTCTTTTCTTTAATTAATTATTTATGTAAATACTAAAAATTAGTTTCCCATGAATTTGATGAAAATCATTCTTTTAGCATAGGATGTCCAATCCTAGAATATGGTAGGAAGTCCTCTTTTCACATTATGCATAAAAATGAGTTATGTATTAATTTCTAAAAAATTTACCATAGCTTCGCTCTGCTATTACTGATAATTTTTAATATTTCTAGAAAGAATAAGACTTTGTAATACAATTATGATAGAATACTATCCTTAGACTTAAATCCAATTTATGGAATTAAATCATAAGTTTACCATAATTTTATTAGCATAAAAGCATAAAAAAGCCATTTTCTTAACCTCTAGCTTAACAAGCTTGGAGATTGATTTTGAATTAAGAATTTATCAATGAGAAGCATTCATTTGCTAAAGAATTAGTCATAGGAATGAGATTTTGAGGGTTAGATCACTGACACAATGGTTTCATTAAAATATTTTTTTTAAAAGATACATGATTCTGTGAAAAAGGAAATTTCATATTGGGTGTGTAAGTGGTGTGACTAGTTTTAAGTTTGTATGAATATCCGGCTAGGGGCCCTGAAAACTCTTTTCCCTTGTACCCGGGAAAGACAAAACGTAACCAAATTCTTAATTTTGGATCCCATCACTAGAGTGATTGGGTGGTTGGCTAACCCACAGGCTAGACTGATGGATCCCTAAATTGAGACTCAATTCTGTTATGGTACGATAGATGAAGTAAATCCCGGACAAAAATTGTTCTATGGAAAAAAATCAACGGCTGTGCCTCTCAATGAAGAAAAAAACGTTGGTCTCTATGATCCAAGTGCAATCTTTTTCCTGATCTGACTATGGGACTTACGGGTTTGGTCAGATCAGTTCAGTTAGTTAAGGCTTTTGACTACGTTAGAGAAAAATTTATCTTGGAGGAATCACCTGTGCTTTCCGGGCAAAGGAAGTTTTTCCGAGTTCGGGCAAAGGAAGTTTTGGAAGAGCCGATGGATTAGTCTCTTGTCCGGATATCCGTGGGGACGAGGCCCCGAGTTTGGGACCCTGCCCCATAAGTGCTTATTCTGCTACTACTAGCACCCTGAATTTGTTGCACGGTGGGGATAGGGATCTTACAAAATCGACCAACATCTCTAAGCTAATCACCAAGTTTGATGGAACTAGAGATCCCATACCACACCTTGATATGTTTAATCAGATCTGTGAAGCATTCGACCACATGGATGATCAAGTCAAGGTGAGTGCGTTTGGTCTCACCTTAGATGGCAAAGCTGGCCAATGGTGTAGATACTTAAAGGTTGAGGATAAGGCCACTTTTGAAGCCTTGAAAGGAAAGAGGCCTTCAAAGTTGGATACTCCTGCTAAGGAACTCGATGAACCCCAGTTGAACAATTGCACAATGTCAAACAAAAGGATGGGGAAACCATCGAGGACTACATCAACAAGGTTACGTATCTCCACTCTCACTTTAGTGAGACAGAGACAAGTTCTCTGACAAAGGGTAATATGTACCCTTGCGTAATTCCCTATATGCTCTAGCCCATACCTCCTTTGAGTAATGCTGCAGGAGTGCTATTGTAAGGTTCCCCTCTTCCAAAAATAGGGGAAACACTTAAGATAGTCCACTAAGTCTTAAGTTGGAGAAAATTTCCTATTCATCGACACCTTGACCATGTAGAGATTCAAGGATACGATTCATAGATAAGACCTAGTCCTATCCTGCAGGGGGAGCATGATCTTCTAAAAATCAAATC
Organism: Cibotium barometz; assembly: GCF_041138505.1. NCBI lineage: Eukaryota > Viridiplantae > Streptophyta > Polypodiopsida > Cyatheales > Cibotiaceae > Cibotium > Cibotium barometz. The sequence goes on along the minus strand of NC_141047.1, from coordinate 221,621 downwards.
ACCCATAGGGTAATTGATCATAAATTGGGCAACTACTAGACTTGATTTCTAGAGGGAACGCTTTTTTCCTCATACATGCAAGGCACGGCCTATTTATCTAGTATAGGGCTTTCACTTAATCTGTTGGAAAGCTACCCGACTAATCGGGTCCACCCCCATCCGTAGGATGGTGCCGTCGGGGCATTCCATCCTCCCACTTTCCACCCTACTCACACGTCAATTTGTTTTCTAATTAATCCTACCACACTGTTTGACATAAATAAACATGTTCCTTAATTAAGGCCCTTTTCACAAGGTTTGTTAAGACAGCCTTTTTACACAATACAATAATGCCAAGACGATTTTTAAAAAAAAGTTTATACATGAATCAATTTCATACAAGCCAAACCGGCTCTCTTATTCTTTTCCTTTATACTGCCGAATTCGGTCTTCTAGCCTCTATATGTTGGGCAAAACCCTACAGGACCATACACCTCATCGTCGGCCGCCGCCGCCGCTGGCGAGGACTCAAGCCGGCCTGTCGCTCTCTCAGGCTCCATCGCTCGATCCTCCTGCCCCTCAGAGGGATGTCTACGCACTAGGGTGGGCTAATTCACCGCACTAGCCTGGGCCCTTAGAACTAGGCAGTATCACAATCACTAGGGTGGGCTAATTCACCGCACTAGCCTGGACCCTCAGAACTAGGCAGCATCACAATCACTCGCCTCAATCGGCGAACCTCATTCTCCCAATGGTATGAGGGATACCATGGGCCAACTCCGGGCCTTACTAACGTCTCTACCGTCCAGCTACATAAGCACAAGAACATGGCAGCGTCAAGGCAGGGAGAGTTGTACCTGTACCTTAATTTAACCAAGATAATAATCCATTTACTCAACTAAACCATGGACTAGAATCCACGTTACTTCTTAAGAAGACAACCTTCTCACAAAGATTTTAACATTTCAACATGTTAGAATACTTTATAAGGCACTAGTGGGAATAAGCTTATCTATTTGCTCACAACTACTAGGCTTGAATTCAATGCAGTGAGTCAATTCATGGCTCGTCCCAACATTCCCCTATGATGCTAGATCACCCTCCACTATGCCCAATGATCAGATCCTCCTTCCTTTCGTAGCATATCTTCTTCTGCCCAGCCCACATGCTATTAAGGCATCCTTCAACTTTCCTTCTGAGTTTTGCGCATCTCTCTCTCTCTCTCTCTCTCTCTCTCTCTCTCTCTCTCTCTCTCTCTCTCATTGCCCTTAAAACACCGCTTCCTTTGATATGCAAGAAATCTTGAATACTGTCGTGTGCTAGGGGCTATCATGGTTTCCCAAAGTATGGAAAGCTCGAAAAACTCTTGTTTTATCTCTATTATATATACTAGTATTGCAGCTATGCCGCATTGCTGCGGCCGACCAAGATTCTAGAAAAGAACTATTCCCTCTCTACAACCATCTCTCTCTCTCTCTCTACAACCATCTCTCTCTCTCTCTCTCTCTCTCTCTCTCTCTCTCTCACACACACACACACACACACATGCACATGCACATGACCCTCTCCCTCTCTCTGTCATGTACACACTCCCTCTCTCTGTCATGTACACACACTCTCAAATATTGAAACTCTGTCTCTC